>NC_037344.1:70276983-70576983 GCF_002263795.3 Bos taurus | reverse complement strand
TGCTTGTTTTGCATTTTGCTGGTGCAGTGTAGTGTATGGCTCTTAACTCCCCAACCAGAGATCGAACCTGTACCCTCTGTTGTAGAAGCGTGGAGTCTTGACCACTAGACCGCCAGGCAAGTCCCAAGGTGCTAATTATTAACTCCCATTTCCAAATAACTGATCAGAGGGCAGCTGCAGGAAGCGTCACGGTTTCCTCCTCCCTTCCCTCTGTGCCGTGTGTTATGACGGTGACAGCCTCTACTTTCTCACTTCTCTTCCTCCATAGCTGTCACTCTCTTCTCATTGTATGTACGCTTCATCAACCCCCCCTTTCACCAGCCAGTCCTGCTTCTATCTTAGGCCCAAGGAATCGCACGATTTGGTCAATCTGGTCAACAGTAGTTTCGATGAGAACTCTGGATAGAACCGGTCATTGGGCTGACCTGATAACCCAGCAGAGCCCTGAGGTGACAGGATGGAAGGGCCCTCCCACTTTCTCTTCCACCTATGCATATGTCCTATGATTGGGATTCTTCTGCCCGTGTGCACGTGTCAGGGAAAACACCACACATACATACAAAATACAAAATCCACCAAGAGATGAGGAGAACTGTGACTGGGGACAGTAGGGGCCCCTCCTCCAGCTAGTCTTCAAGTATTTATTGAGAGCCTCCTGGGTATCAGGCCCTGTGTTAGGCTCCTGATGTAGACAGAGAAGTTCTCTCCTCTGTAGAACTTGAAGCAAAAAGAACTACTATTTACTGAGTTTTTACCCTATAAGAGGGTCTCCACTTCTCATAATCCCCCTAGAAGGTAAATATCATCACACCATCTTATAGAAACTGACATGGAAGCTCAGACGTGCCCAAGGTCACCCTGGGCTAGCTGCTCTTATTGCTCTTCCACACTGTCCTCCTTGTGAAGTCTTTCCTCTATTTATCCCTTGAAAAAAATGTCAAGCATTATTTCTTTAAAGCTTGTTCCCTTACCGCTGCAGATTAAGGCGAATTGGTGACCTGGTGAGAAGGTGATCCATTTTTCAGGATCAAAGGCAAGAAGAAAGAATCACCACCACCCAGAGCCAACAAGAAAGTGGGGAATATCATAGTTCAGGGAAATATGTATTTCAGAGAAAACTTACCGGCCACCACACCATACTTCGACCTGCCAGGAAGAAGCCTCCAACGGTCCCACGGTTAGTGGAAAACATGGCCTAGGGAGGAAGTGTCAAAACTTAATAGAATTACCAGAACAGAGTACCCTTGCCAGCCAAGAGGACACTCCCCGTCTCCCCATTTACTCGCACTTTCTTCAACCTGCTTTACTTTGTGAAACAATTCCACACTCCAGGACATCAGGTCTTAGCTGGGTACCAGGAAGAATTTCCTTGCCACCAGAGTCATCCAGGGATGGAAATAGCGCCCCTGGGGGAAGTTTCTGCTGGAAGTTTTGGAATCAAGCGCTGACAATTTGGAGGCTTCTCGGGTGGCTCAGTGGTAAAGAATTCGTCTGCCAATGCAGGAGATGCAGGTTTGATCCCTGGGTTGGGAAGATCCCCTGGAGTAGGAAATGGCAACCCACTCCAGTATTCTTGCCTGGAAAATCCCACGGACAGAGAAGCCTGGTGGGCTAGAGTCCAAAGGGTCGCAAGGAGTCGGATGCAACTGAGCACACACACATGCTGACAATTTGTCAAGGTGATTTTGTCAAGTGGTTTAAACAAGAGATTTGAGAATAGGATGAAGAGGGTTGAACATGATCAAGTTAGGCCCTCACTTTATGAGAATATGTGAGGGACGCTGTAACAGCAGTGCAAGTTGTGGTAAGGACCATGGAGAGGGTATTCCCAGAAAGGACAGAGTCTTAGGGAGGGGGAAGGGTGAGATATTGGAAAGAGCATTGCCTTTGGCATAGAAAGTTCTGGGCTCTGGTCCCAGCCCTGGGGCTGATTCCTCTGAGTGGCTTCTAGTCACCCTCTCTGATCCTTGTCTGTTAAATAGAAAGGTTGGGCTCCCCCATTACGACTCAGGCATCCAATGATGCTATTAATGCAAATGCAAATGCTACATAAAGTACATTTTTTTCCACTAAGAAAAAGGACATGTGACGTGAGTTAGTCCTCAGGTGTGTCCAACTCTTTGCAACCCCATGGACTGTAGCCCACCAAGCTCCTCTGTCCATGGGACTGTCCAACCCAGGGATCAAACCCTCATCTCCTGCATCTCCTGCATCAGCAGGCAGATTCTTTACCACTGAGCTGCCTTGGACACTCTAAGAAAAAGGGCCAGGTAGTAAATAGTTTAGGCCTTATGGGATATATATGATCTCCACTACACATTCTTTTTGTTTAGTTTGGCTTTTTACAACCTCTGAAAAACATTAAAAAAAAAAATCTTAACTTGTAAGCCATGCAAAAATAGGCTGTGGGCCAGATTTGGTCCATGGGCTGTAGTTTAGCAACACCAGCACAAAGTGTTTCAGGATATCTTAAGTCTTCCACAAGGAATAGTCAGCCGAAAAGGATACAAAATTCCCCATAGGAGGTGGTGAAAGACACATGGAACTATACCCTAAAGAAATAAGAAATGAGGCAGCATTTTCCAATGATTAAAAGGATTAAAAAAAGAAAAATATTGGAAGCGACAGGGATGGACAAAGGGATGTTGGCCTGGGTGCCTTTTCTAAGTTGGGGAAGCACAGTGGGCCTGGATCGCTGTTTCTGCAGCCTGGAGATCACACAGGAGTCAGGATATCCGTCCCTGAGCCAAACCACTCTTGACACTCCATTGGAAAAAAGAAACTTAAATTAGAAGCAAGCCAGCGTGTTAAATGATCAGGGGGTCGGAGGCACTGACTCATAGGGAAAGATTAACTGTAGACAAACACTAACAGGCTCATTAGGCAGCATTTAACAAGACAAGGAATACGAATTCACAGATATTTGAGAAGTGTAAACACCATTACCATCGGCACTGGCAGGGCTAAAATGAGATTGGTTAGGGGAGTTGAGGTTGTCACCAGTTGTCAGGGAAACAGGAGGTGCAGCTAGCAAACGATGGATTCCCATCTCACGTGCAGCACTTGTTAATACAAGCTGGGGTGAGGGATGAAGGCATGCAGGGTGACAGAGCAGACGGTGCCATGGAAGACTGAGAGTCCGTGACCCGAGTTGCGTAGACCACAACCGTAGGCAAATCACAATCACACAGAGCTTCGATTTCTTATTCTGGAAAATGCGGATTAGCATTCCCGCCCTCCTCGTGGCTTTTTGTGAGATGTCCTACCCATCTGACCACTTTTGCCCATTTTACTTAAAAGAACAAAAATCATTCAGGGCCCGACTCATAGCCTGGAGAGCAAATGATAGTATTGGGTTAGCCAAAAAGTTTGTTTGGGTTTTTCTGTAAGATTTTGGACAAACACAAATGAACTTCTCAGTCAACCCAATTATATTTTTAAAAGATTCCTAGAGTCCATAATGAGCTTTCAGATGCATCTCCCAGACCCTCACAGCCATTTATGAGGAGTCATAAGAACAGGTAAGATTGTACCCATTACACAGCTGAATAAACTGAGACTGGGCAGAGTTACCAACATTGAAAGAACACTGGAAGGTGTAGAAGCCAGTGTTAAACCTGAGAACCTTGGCCCCTGGCCAGACTTTCCACAGAGTCTAGTAAGCTGAGGCTACTGAGCAAGAATCAGTCACATAGACCCCTTGTGACCCTTAAGGCCTTCACTCACATCTGGTTTCTTTTTAAATTACACTTTTCTTTTTAAAAATCAATACTTCCCTTTTTCTATTAAAAAAAAAAACAACTCTATGACCATGAAGGAGTTAATGTCCACTCTCCTCTCCTCTAAGTTAAAAGACTTCAATCAGCTGCTAGCCCCTCAGCTTCCTGGCCTGTCCACCCCCACCTTGAAGGTCTTTGAGAGCGACTGGAAGATGTTCGCACTTAAAACACCTGTCTTTCAGTTGCTGGGTGTGCCAGAGTCTGTCCCAAGTGAAATTTCCAAGTTCAGGACTGCTAAGAACAAGTTTCTCTGGTTTGGTATGTCCCCAGAGTCCCAAGAGGGAGCCCAGTCATTTCCCTCTCCCCAGCCCAGCCCAGGCCACACTCTGGCCTTCCTCCTCTTCCTCCTCTCCCTGGGCCCGGCTTTCCCAGCTCCCTCTCACTCCAGCCCCTGCACGGGGCACAGGGCCTCTCCCAGGAGGGGCCGCCCCAGAGCATCTGCAGCTGGCAGGTGCTGTGTCCTCCCTGACCCACCTGTTTCTCTTCCATCTGACTAAAGGCAGGAGGTAGTCACCTCCCTGGGGCTCACTGCTCAGCCCTGGGACCCTCCCTGCAGCTTCAAGCTGGTCCTCTGCTGCCTCTCAAGCCCCCAGCCTCTCCAATCTCTCACTCTCCTTCTCTGCCCACTGGCCTGGGATGCAGGAGCCTCCCTGGACACTGACCAGCATCCCCTCACTTCTGCTTACCCTTGCTTGCCCCCTCACCTCACATGGTGCCCCCTGAACTCCTCTCAGACGTTTCCAAATCACTTCCACCCGGCTCCACACACCCTTCAGCCCACACTCCCCTCCTTGGGCTTTACCAAGACCGTGGCTTCTCCATGGGCCCCCTCCCCCCTCCCTCCCCTTGGCCCTTGCACCCTCAAACCCTGTGTTTCAGGACCCCCCACCTACCCACAGCCCGACAGCCATCACCACCACGAAGTAGATGACGATGACAGAGATGTCAGCTGCATTGCGGATGCGCTCGTAGGGCGGGAGGGGCTCGGCGGTGGCCGTGGCCGGGGGGCTCCAGGTGCTACTGTCCATAGTGGCAGCTGCAACGCGTCCCTTCTGCCCGGGCTGTTGGTTCCTTATATGGCCTCCAGGTTAATGATCAGCCCGGAGGAGGGGACCCGGGAGTCTGGCAGCAGGACTGTCGTGCAGGGGCCCCAGCGCTGGTCAGGGAGCAACTCTGAGTGCAGAATGAGGAGGAGCTGGCAGAGCTGTTGGCAGGAGGTAGGCGGGTAGGTAAAGGCTCTCCAGAGAGCTGGGTGGGGCCAGCCAGGCGGTGCTGCCCACAGAGCACAAAAGGCCGCTGTGCTCCCATCGCTGGGCACCGGGCAGCCTCGCCTGGCCTGCTGTGGGGCCACACCCAGGCCAGGGCTCCAGCAGCTCTATTGAGGAGCCAGGCTGCCTGGTGCTGGGAACCTAGAAGCTTCAGATCACCTGCCCATGGACCAGTCTCCTGTTCTCTGCAGACCTGGCTTCTCCATATGTAAAAGGCATGCAGGACTGTCCCAGAAATCAGCCAAGTTCTTGGTCTCCATGGAAAAAACATTCTGGGGAAAATCAGAAGTTGCTGGATGTTGCCAAAGAAAAGTCAGCATGGTGACAGTATCTTAGCCAAAGGGATGACCGCTCACCCATCCACCTTTCTGCCCCTCCCTCTACAGCCTGCAGCCCCCCATGCATGGTCATCCCAACTTAAGGACAGAGACACCGAGACTGGGAAAGGGGATCCCCTGGGAGCTATTTCCTCGCCCTGTACCTCACCCAGTGACGTTATCTGGGACCTTTCTAAGGCAAGGAGGGAAGATGCTAGAGAATCCCCCCCAAGGAGCTCACCAAACCCTGGCCCTCTCTGGGACTCAGCCTGTCCACCTGGAAGCACAGGTCTAATCTGGAAGTCAGAAGAGAGAGAGTAGTGAGGAGAGGCATGGCTCACCCAAGGGCTCACGGTGATCCAGTGACGGAGGTGACCATGCAGCCCAGGCCAAGGCAGGCCTGGTTCAGAGGAGGGCTGGGATGCTTTCAGGGGCTGGTGCTGGAAACCCCCAAGCAGGCAATCTAGACAGGGGAGCCTTGCTGGGTGATGAGATGCTTAGAGTGGGGAAGGCCCACCCAAACCCTGCCAGGGTGCTATGATGCCTTGGGCCCTCCCTGCCCACCAGACATCCAACCACTGCTTAAAGTCAAGCAGCCCATTCCTTTGCACCTCACTGCCTCCGAGGGCCACTCCCCTCCTGTCCCTCCAGTGCCTGTTCGTCCCCACTTCCCTGTCCATTCCCCAGGACAATAAACTCTATGAGGCTATGTCCAAGGCCCATCATAATACCCGTCCACCACGTGTGTACCTATGGCTGATTTTTGTTGGTGTTGATGTATGGCAGAAACCAACACAACATTGTAAAGCAATTATCCCCCAACTAAAGAAACAAACAGTGAAAAAAATAATACCTGTCCACAGGAAAAAGAAGTTCCCCATCTGGGGATCTTGAGAGCAGGGGCTCTTCACCACGGATGCCTCCCGTGACTTAGAGCTCAGCCATCAGCCACAGCGTGGAGCCACTTACCTTCAATCCATGTCTATCCGCTCCCGCATTGAGCAAAGCTTTTTTTTCACCTGGCTCTGTGCCAAGCAGAGTTCTTGTCCTCAGGGAACTTCCAGTCTAATCAGGAAGTGAACCCACCCCCAGGAAAAGTCCAGCATTGAACCCCCAGCTGCAGGCAGCCAGCCCATGCCCAGTTCTAAAAGTGAAGTCTGTGGAAATGAGAAAACTTAAAACGTGAGTGGGAGGAAGGCTCAGAAGTGCTAATGGACCGCGGGGGGAGGGGGGGACATAGCTGTTCTTTGACCCTTTGTAGGGCAGCAGAATATAGGTGGCCAGAGCAGGTGAGGCATGGGTAGCAGCCAGGGAGAGACACAGAGAATGCACTCATTCATTCATTCATTCATTCTTGCAACAAAAGAGCAGCTTCTGTGTGCCTGGTCATGTGTGATGACACTGGGGTTACAGCTATGAATGAGACCCACAGGGTTCCTGCCCTTCTCACAGGGCTTCCCGCCCAGGAGCGGAAACAGACTGTCAGCAACGATGAGACATAGACTTCTAAAATTAGTACAGTGACGGGTGCTTTGCAAGAGAAGCACTAATGCTCCAAATATCTAGCAAGGATTTTGACCCGGGAATGAGTTGAGATTGTGGGAAGGTCTGGTTTGGGCAGGGTCCTGAAACAGAAGGAATGAGTCAGGTAAGAGGGGAGTGAGGGATGTACCAGGAGAGGGAAGCATGGTGGGGGAGGGAGAGGATTTGTCTACAGTGTATAAGAAGTCACCAGCTGGGACTGAAAATAAAAAATAAATTAAAAACATGTCATCAGCAAGCAATCTCCACCATGGCTATCCCCAGGCTTACCGAGGTCCTTTTGCAATTTCTCTTCCTCGTTGGTCTCGAAAAGAACAAATTAAGCCCAAGAAAACAGTATGGAGGTTTCTCAAAAAATTAAAACTAGAACTACCATATAAACCAGTAATCCCATTTCTGGGAATATATCCAAAGGAAATAAAAACACTGTGTCAAAGAGATATCTGTACTCCTGTGTTCATGGCAGCATTATTTGCAACAGCCAAGACATGGAAACAACCTAAGCATCCCTGACGGACGAATAAAGAAGGTACAACACAAAGACAGAAACAGATCAATGGAACAAAACGGAAAGCCCAGAGATGAATCCATGCACCTGCGGACACCTTATCTTCGACAAAGAAGGCAAGAATAGACAGTGGAGAAAAGACAATCTCTTTAACAAGTGGTGCTGGGAAAACTGGTCAACCACTTGTCAAAGAATGAAACTAGAACACTTTCTCACACCATACACAAAAATAAACTCAAAATGGATGAAAATCTAAACGTAAAACCAGAAACTATAAAACTCCTAGAGGAAAACATAGGCAAAACACTCTCTGACATAAATTGCAGCAGGATTCTCTATGACCCACCTCCCAGAGTATTAGAAATAAACGCAAAAATAAACAAATTGAACCTAATTAAACTTAAACGCTTTTGCACAACAAAGGAAACTATAAGCAAGGTGAAAAGACAGCCTTCAGAATGAGAGACAATAATAGCAAACAAAGCAACTGACAAAGAACTAATCTCAGAAATATACAAGCAACTCCTGCAGCTTAATTCCAGAAAAATAAATGACCCAATCAAAAAACAGGCCAAAGAACTAAATAGACATTTCTCCAAAGAAGACATACAGATGGCTAACAAACACATGAAAAGATGCTCAACATCACTCATTATCAGAGAAATGCAAATCAAAACCACAATGAGGTACCATTTCACGCCAGTCAGAATGGCTGCGATCCAAAAGTCTACAAGCAATAAATGCTGGAGAGGGTGTGGAGAAAAGGGAACCCTCTTACACTGTTGGTGGGAATGCAAACTAGTACAGCCACTATGGAGAACAGTGTGGAGATTCCTTAAAAAACTGGAAATAGAACTGCCTTACGACCCAGCAATCCCACTGCTGGCCATACACATGGAGGAAACTAGAATTGAAAGAGACATGTGTACGCCAATGTTCATCGCAGCACTGTTTTTAACAGCCAGGACATGGAAGTAACCTAGATGTCCATAAGCAGATGAATGGATAAGAAAGCTGTGGTACATATACACCATGGAGTTGAATCAGTTCTAATGAGGTGGATGAAACTGGAGCCTATTATACAGAGTGAAGTAAGCCAGGAAGAAAACCCCAATACAGTACACTGACACATATATATGGAATTTAGAAAGATGGTAATGATAACCCTATATGCGAGAGAGCAAAAGAGACACAGATGTATAGAACAGTCTTTTGGACTCTGTGGGAGAGGGAGAGGGTGGGATGATTTGGGATAATGTCATTGAAACATGTATAATATCATATGTGAAATGAATTGCCAGTCCAGGTTCAATGCATGAGAAGGGGTGCTTGGGGCTGGTGCACTGGGATGCATCCCAGAGGGATGGGATGGGGAGGGAGGTGGGAGAGGGGTTCAGGATGGGGAACACATGTACACCCATGGCAGATTCATGTCAATGTATGGCAAAACCACTACAATATTGTAAAGTAATTAGCCTCCAATTAAAATAAATAAAATAATAAATAAAAAGAAGAAGGCGTGATATATATTACACGATGGAATGTTATTCAGCCAATCAAAAAGAAGGAAATCTTGCCATTTGTGACACCATGAATGAACCTTAAAGGCATTGTGCTAAATGAAATGTCAGGCATGGAAAAACAATTGCTGCATGACCTTACCTACACTCTAAAAAAAGGAAACTCATAGAACCAAAAAGTAGAATGGTAGTTTGCCAGGGGCCGGGGGTGGAGGAAATGGTGGAGACATTGGTCAAAGGATATAAGTTCTAAGATGAATAAATTCTGGAAATTGAAAGCACAGTATGGTGATTACAGTTAACAGTATTTTACTGGAAGTTGCTAAGAGACCTTAAGTGTTCTCATCACAAAAAAAAGAAAAAAAAAGTAACTACATGAGGTTAGTTAACTTGATGGTGGTAATCATTTCACAGTGTATACACATTAAATCATCACATAGTACACCTTTTAAAAAGTCTTGTGGTACAACCTGGTTTTTTTTTATTTCCCCTGAACAGATGCTTCCAGAGGACGAAAGTATGATGCACCGTCTGCCGTCACAGCTGGCCAGAGCTGCTGAGTCACTGCTCATTGGTGAGGATCCTATTCACCTCTTTCCTGCCCTCCCTGTTGCCAACAAAAACCAGGGTCTGGTCTTTTAAAAGGACCTTGTTACCAGAACCTCAGAGAAAAAAAAGCAGGCCAATCAACCTGACGTGGGGAGGATGAGGCTGATGAAGAAAGAGATGTGACAGCATGAAGCAGAACCACCTGAATCCACACAGGTTCACGACCTCTGGTCAGACTGGGGTCTTAAGTTTGAAAAGCCAGGTGCTCGCAGGTTCACAGCTAAACCTGACTGTTGGAGAAAAATACTCAAATGACTCAGATTGCTAAGCTAGTATCTACAGATGGCCAAGGAGAGACCCAAGATTTGGAGGGTTGTTATTTTCGTTATTTCATCACTAAGTCATGTCTGACTCTTTTTGTGAACCCATGGACTGTAACCCACCAGGTTTCTCTGTCCATGGGATTTCCCAAGCAAGAATACTGGAGTGGGTTGCCATTTCTTTCTCCAGGGGATCTTCCCAACCCAGGGATCGAACCAGAGTCTCCCGAGAACCCTGCAAAAAAGGCGGGTTCTTTACCACTGAGCCACCTGGGAAGCCCTCATTATTAAATGGGAATTGTCCCATCTCCTCTTCCTGCCTCCCTCCTCACTGCTCATCTATGCAGGTCTCACAAGAGTCCAACCTGCTCCTGCCAGCCAGGAAGGTCCTCCCAAGTAGGCCTCTCTGTCTCTCATGGGCCAAACTGTGCTTCTCAGTGAGGACCGCATGGTGGGATGGTCGGCTCCCGAACTCTTGTCCCACAGTAAAGTCGACAGCCTAGGTGGGGAGGCCGTGAGTTTGGGAGATTGTCTGGGGAGGGGACCCATGTGTCTACCCTGAATCTCAGCTCAGCCATCACCAGCAGCGGACCATGGACAGCTCACAGGCATCTGTGACTCCCATTTGAAGAGAGACAAAGGACGGTCAGACAAAGACTGTCTTATGTACCTATGAGGTGCAAATGAGATGTGAAGAGGCCTGTTGACAAGGAAAGGGTGAAAGTGAGGGGCTGAGGGGGCTTCCATGATTTTTCTCTCCTTTACCTTTTCCTGGTTATAAGCACAGGTGTGAGAATCAGGTTGTTGATTAGTGTAAGTATTAGATTCCTCCGTCTGAATTTACCACAAACTCAGTGGTAAATTACCACAAAACAGAAATTGGACTTCCCTGGTGGTCCAGTGCTTGAGAGTCCACCTACCAATGCAGGGGACACAGGTTCGATGCCTGGTCTGGGAAGACTGCACACGCCGCAGGGCGACTAAGCCTGTGCACCACAACTACAGAGACTGTGCCCTAGAGCCCGTGAGCCACAACAAGAGAAACAACTGAAGAGCGGTCCCCACTCAACGAACGCAGCTAGAGAGGCCACGTGCAGCAGTCAAGACCCAGCTCAGCCAAATAAAATTAAATTAAATTGTTTAAAAAAACAAACCTATTCTCTCACTGTTCTGGAAGGCAGAAGTTCAAAATCAGTTTTACTGGCCTGAAATCAATAATAGTGTGGGCCACTATTGAGGTTTGAGGGGCGCGTCCTTCCTTGCCTCTTCCAGCTTCCTGTGGCTGCCAGCATTCCTTGCTTGTGGCAACATCACTCTAATCTCTTCCCCTGTCTCTTTGGGTGTGTGAGTGGTTAAATACACATAGCATAAAATTTACCATTTTAACTATTTTAAAGTGTATACTTAGTGGCATTCAGTACATTCACTTTGTTGTTCAACCATCACCACCATCTATCTTCAGAACCTTTTCATTTTCTCAGAATGAAACACTGTACCCACTAAACAGTAACTCCCCATTCCCTCTTCCCCAGCCCCTGGAGACCACCATTGTAGTTTCTATCTCTATGAACTTGACTGCTCTGGGGGCCTCCTGTAAGTGGAATGATACTGTCTGCCTCCAACTTCATATTGCCTTCTGCTCTGTGCTTGTCTGCCAAATCTCCCTCTCCCTCTCCTTTACAAAAACATTTGTGATGGCATTTAGGGCCCACCAGAATTATCTAAGATGATGTATCTTTATCTCAAGCTCCTTAACTTAATCACAACTGCTAAGACCCTTCTTCCAAATAAGGTAGCATTGACAGGTTCCAAGGTGAAGACCTGTTACCTCTGGGTGGCCATTATTTGAACCACTGCAATCAGTGATGATAAAGAAATCTGAATGTTGAAAGTGTTGATGGACCAAGAATAAATCCCCCTAAAACTTATGTTCCCTGCTGAATTTATGATTCACTTTTCTATCCAAAACTTTGTTCTCTTTCTTGTCCAGTCCCTGCTCCCTTAAGGATTGAGGAATATTGAAGAAAAGCTAGCCTAAAGCTCAGTATTAAAAAATCTAAGATCATGGCATCTGGTCCTATCACTTCGTGGCAAACATTAATAGAAAGGGTAAAAAATGGAAGCAGTGACAGATTTTATTTTCTTGGGCTCCAAAATCACTGTGACAGAGACTGCAGCCATGAAATTAAAAGACGTTTGTTCATTGGAAAGAAATCTTTGACAAACCTAGACAACATATTAAAAATCAGAGACATCACTTTACTGACAAAGGTCCATATAATCAAAGCTACGTTTTTCCAGCAGTCATGTATGGATGGGAGAGCTGGATCATAAGGAAGGCTGAGTGCTGAAGAATTGATACTTTCAAATTGTGGTGCTAGTGAAGACTCTTGAGAGTCCCTTGGATAGCAAAGAGATCAAACCAGTCAATCCTAAAGGAAATCAACCCTGAATATTCATTGGAAGGACTGATGCTGAAGCTGAAGCTCCAACACTTTGGCCACCTGATGTGGAGAGCCAACTCGTTGGAAAAGACCCTGATGCTGGGCAAGACTGAGGTCAAAAGGAGAAGTGGGTGACAGAGGATGAGATGGTTAGATAGCATCCCTGACTCAATGAACATGAATCTAAGCAAACTTTGGGAGATAGTGAGGGACAGGGGAGCCTGGCGTGCTGCAGTCCATGGGGCCACAAAGAGCTATATACAACTTAGCGACTGAACAACAACAACAAAGGAAAGAGGGGACTGAAACCGAGCAGGACCCTGCAGGGCCTTCCTGAGTACAAGTCCCACCATGTCCCCTGCTTCTTGTTTGGTCTTCCTCAAGTTCCAGTGGACTTCCCTAGTAGCCCAGACAGTAAGGAATCTGCCTGCAATGCAGGAAACCCGGGTTTGATCCCTGATTTGGGAAGATCCCTTGGAGAAGGGAATGACAACCCACTCCAGTATTCTTGCCTGGAAAATTCCATGGACAGAGGAGCAACGGTCCATGGGGTCACAAAGAGGCAGACACGACTGAGTAACTAACGCTTTCATTTTCACTTCAAGTTCCAAAGAGCAGACGTAAGCATTTAACAAATAGAACAATGGTCGAAGGATCCCTAGTTCCTCCTGAAGAGAGATAGATAACAACCTGATTCATATCTTTGAGTTGTTCTGCAGAAACTAAGACACCGCCCCCCATTGGTGATTACATGCTGACCACAAGCACATAGATCCCAGACTGGCTGGAACCAGAAGGTTGATAATGAAGATTCCCGAAACATCACCCTGTTACCTCACCACCAACCAATCAGACTAATGTCCATGAGCTGATCCCTCATGGGAGCATCCTACAAACCTCCCCTCAATGTTGTCTCCCCTCAATGCTCCCTTGCCTGAAAGGCGCTGAGCAGTCCAAGTCTCCCAGCAATAGCCCCCATTCTCCTTGCCTGGTGCCCTGCAAACTGCTGCTGCACTTTGCTTCATCACAACCTGATGAATAGGTTGCTGAGCTGGGCAAGCAGACCCAAGTTCAGTTTGGTAACAGGAGGAAGGGCAGAGAGGGGAGGAGGGAGCTGCTGGAGGCGGTAAGTCCAGACCCAGGGGTAAATGTCAAAAAGCTGCCAAGAGAAGAGGTGAAGATGAATAGAAGAGTTAGGAGAGGGAACCAGTGAGTTGGCCTCAGCTGTCCACCCCTCTCTCCTGAACTACTGTCTGGGCCCAGGGGGAGTAGGGGCAGAATGGAAAGCTGAAAAGGACAAAGTGCTCCTGACTCTCACTCTACAGCTAAAGTCAACAGGGTGTTGACCCCTTGTGGTGTCCATCCCAGCATCAGAGCCCTGGCTAGGCCTCTGTCATGCTGGGTGACCTTGGGCAAGCATCCTATGTCATCTGAGAATCACCTCTACAGTGGGAGGTGGCAGCTGCATCCACTCAATGCCACTGAATTTTTCACTGTAAAATGGTTACTTTTATATTATGTAAATTTCGCTCCAATCTTTTAAAAACCCATGCATAAGGTACCAGTTCTGGCGATCATAAAAATTTAATTCCCCATGCAGATTATTTCTCCCCAACCTGTTGGTTGATCCTAAAATTTCAAGAGTTTCATTCATTTGTCCAACAAGTCATTTGAGCAAAATGAAAAGGTGAATTTGTTTCTCCACCAAAAGAAATCTCCTTGCCGTCTAATGGCTGGTCCTGATCATCATACACTGAGAAGCTTCATTCATGGATTCATTCATTCAGACGATCCATTGTACGGCAGGTACTGGGGGTTACAAACTTGAATAGGATACAATCTTTGCAGTGAACACAAGAGTGTAGATATCTCTTTGAGGTATGGATTTCATGTCCTTAAAATTAATACCCAGAAGTGGGATTGCTGAATCATATAGTATTCTATTTTTAAGTTTTTGAATATCTTCCATATTGTTTTTCCATGATGGTTGCACCAATTTACATTCCTACCAACTCCACATCCTTGCCTGTTGTTGTTATCTCTTGTCTTTTTGATGATAGTCAGTCATTCTAAGATGTATGAGATGTGGTTTTCATTTGCATTTTCCTGATGATTAGTGATCTTGAGCACCTTTTCATGTACCGATTGACTCCTCAAATATTGTTTGCATTTCTTCCATTTGAGGAGTATTAAATGATAACTGTGTGAAATGATGAATATGTTAATTAATTTGATCGTGGTAATCATTTATAATGTATCCATATATCAAATCATCACATTATACACCTTAAACATATATAGTTTTGTCAGTTACATCTCAACAAAGTGAGTGGGGAAGAAAATACTAGCCAAAAAAGAAAAAAAGACACAGATTCTGCCTTGGGGCCCTCCCAGTCCATCAAGGAAAGTTTACATCTGATATGCATGTGCTGTTCCCTATGCAAGGACGCCTTCTCCCCTGCTCTTCACCTGGCTAACTCTCAATTCTTTATCTCAGCTTAAATTTCTTCCAAGAATCTTCTTGACCTGCACCCTACCCCTAGCCTAAAAGCTCTCTGAGAACCCTGTTCTCGGTTCCTATTCTTGCCCTTCCTGTCCTTGTCTCAATTTTCAATTGACTTTTAGTTGTATAACTATATATCTAGGGTTCCCTCTAGACTATGAGTTTCATGTGGGTAGCCCCAGTATTTCCTGGCCATTCCTGTGCCTAGGACTGGGGCTGAGATATAGTAAATGCTCAATAAATATTAGCTGGACAAATGAATGAATTAAAATAATGAACACAAAAATTTATAACATGATAAATGATGAGGCAAGGTGAGGTAGATCAGGCTTAATTTTGTTCCACTAAAGGATACATTTATTGACTATGCCAAAGCCTTTGACTGTGTGGATCACAATAAACTGTGGAAAATTCTGAAAGAGATGGGAATACCAGACCACCTGACCTGTCTCTTGAGAAACCTGTATGCAGGTCAGGAAGCAACAGTTAGAACTGGACATGGAACAACAGACTGGTTCCAAATAGGAAAAGGAGTACGTCAAGGCTGTATATTGTCACCCTGCTTATTTAACTTCTATGCAGAGTACATCATGAGAAACGCTGGACTGGAAGAAACACAAGCTGGAATCAAGATTGCCAGGAGAAATATCAATAACCTCAGATATGCAGATGACACCACCCTTATGGCAGAAAGTGAGGAGGAACTAAAAAGCCTCTTGATGAAGGTGAAAGAGGAGAGTGAAAAAGTTGGCTTAAAGCTCAACATTCAGAAAACAAAGATCATGGCATCTGGTCCCATCACTTCATGGGAAATAGATGGGGAAACAGTGGAAACAGTGTCAGACTTTATTTTTCTGGGCTCCAAAATCACTGCAGATGGTGACTGCAGCCATGAAATTAAAAGACGCTTACTCCTTGGAAGGAAAGTTATGACCAACCTAGATAGCATATTCAAAAGCAGAGACATTACTTTGCCAACAAAGGTCTGTCTAGTCAAGGCTATGGTTTTTCCAGTGGTCATGTATGGATGTGAGAGTTGGACTGTGAAGAAGGCTGAGTGCCAAAGAATTGATGCTTTTGAACTGTGGTGTTGGAGAAGACTCTTGAGAGTCCCTTGGACTGCAAGGAGATCCAACCAGTCCATGCTAAAGTAGGTCAGCCCTGGGTATTCTTTGGAAGAAATGATGCTAAAGCTGAAACTCCAGTACTTTGGCCACCTCATGTGAAGAATTGACTCATTGGAAGAGACTCTGATGCTGGGAGGGATTGGGGGCAGGAGAAGAAGAGGACAACAGAGGATGAGATGGCCCATGGCATCACTGACTTGATGGACCTGAGTTTGAGTGAACTCTGGGAGTTGGTGATGGACAGGGAGGCTTGGTGTGCTGCGATTCATGGGGTCGCAAAGAGTCGGACACGACTGAGCAACTGAACTGAACTAAACTGAAAGGATACAGAGGGGACAAAAGAAATCATCGATAAGAGGGGATATTTACACTGAGTGTTCAGGGAAGAGTTCCTATGGTGCCACAGCTGGGGAAAGATTTTGAGATGTGAGAGAACACAGTGTGCATATTCAGGGAATGATAAGTGCTTGTGGTCTACTTATCTGGCCAGAGAGAAGGCCAGAGATGTGGGCAGGAACTGGACCACAAGGGACCTTGTGTGGCATACTAAGCATCCTGGAATTTATAATTTATCCCATAGAACACTGGGGAACCAGAGAAGCAGGTGTTTTTGATCTTGGACCCCTCAGAGGTGGGTTTTGAACATCTATGGACTTGCTAAAATTGTACACACAATTGTGATCACAGTAATGTTTTCTTGGAGAGAGGGCCCATAGCTTTCATCAGATTCTCAGCAAGATCAGTGACTCAAAAAAAGAACAAGAGCTACCATCTTCTCTGACTGCCTTAACTAAAACAGCCCCACTCCCACCCAGTTCGAGAATTTCATAGTACTCATAACAAAATATAAATATCTTGCTGATTTCCTTGCTCACTTTTTTTGTGTGTGTGTGTGTCTCTCTTCCCCTCTGTGAGAGCAGAGACCACATTTCTTACTCAGGGTTTATCTCCTCTGCCTAGCGCACATGGCCTGGAAGTTACAGAATACAGTAAATATCTGTTGACTAAACAAATCTTACTATAGATGTGTTTTTTTTTCAATTGTGGCAAAATACACAGAACATAAAAGCTAGCATCTTAACCATTTTTAAGTTCAGTTGTATTAAATACTTTCACAGTGTTGTGCTACCATCACCACTATCCCCCACAGAACTCCTTTCATCTTGAAAACTAAAGCTCTGTACCTATTATATACTAACTGCCCATCCCCCTACCCCCACCCAGCCCCTGGCAACCAGCATTCTACTTTCCATCTCTAAGACCTTGACTACTCTAGGTATCTCATATAAGGGATCATCATAGTATTGGGCCTTCTGCGACTAGCTTATTTCACTTAGCCTCCAGGTTGCAGCATGTGTCAGAATCTCCTTCCTTTCTAAAGCTGAATAATTTAATTGTTTAAATATAGTACATTTTGCTTATCCACTTATTAATGGACATTTGGGTTGCTTTCACCTTTTAGCCATTGTGACTAATGCTGCTATGGACATGAATGTGTAGATATTTTTAGATCCTTTCTGAAATAAGAGTAATCACTTATTACTCTTGGATGGATGGCGGATGGATGAAGAGTGGATGGGTAGGTGGATTAGTGAGTGATAGGGGGACTGATAGATAAGCTAAAGAGCCCTAAATGGAGTTAGATCTGTTTCCTGTCCTGGCTGTCACACTTTCTGCCTGCATGATACACCTGACATCAGAGATACTGTGACGTAACAGTGACCCCATTGTAACAATGGCAGTACACGCATGTGTCCTGTCTGACTGCAGTCACTTAAGTCCTGTCTGACTCTTTGCAGCCCCGTGGACTGTAGCCTGACAGGCTCGTCTGTCCATGGCATTTTCCCAGCAAAAATATTGGAGTGGGTTGCCATGCCCTCCTCCAGGGGATCTTCCCAACCCAGGAATTGAACCGGTGTCTCCTGCGTCTCCTGCATGGCTGAGCCACCAGGGAAGCCCAGCAATAGCAGTAGTATTGCGTTAAAGGGAATTTCGAAATACTTATAAGGATGAATAACTCTCTGTGCTATTTCATTATCACAGTTGACATATAAAAAGATTATGTATGAAACCTGAAGGTATTTCTGACTAAGAAGAATGGGATTTCCCAGAGTGATAATCCTGGGAAGGAAGAGAGTATCCGAGTTGGGTAAAAATCATACTCAGTATCAAATATTGAACAAACCATAACATCAGTCAAAACAAAAAGCAAAGTCACTGAAAATTCAGCACCTTGAGCTACAGATGATGCTGGCAGTGAATGGATCCAAGTGTCAAAGTAGTATGTGAAAATGAGGAGTGTAGAGAGGACATTTTTGAGGATATTGAGCTCTGCTCTAGTCCACAGAATTTGCTTATTCATAGTCTCACCAGCCACAGCAATTGTAAGAGCCAATCCTAACTGAAAAATGAACAAAAAATACAAATAATTCATATAAAATAAAATACAAATGACACATAAACATACTAAAAGATAACCAGTCTCTCATTAATAAAGTACATGGAAATCAAGACTACAGTAAGTACTATTTTTTACTTATCATACTGGAAAAAATCACAAATTGATAATACACTGTGTCATGAGAGAAAACGTTTACTCTCACACATTACAGGCAAAAGTACAAATAGATGCCAATTTTAACAGAGTAATTTGAGAATGTCTATCAAAATTATATCAAGAGAATGAGAAGACAAGCCACAGACTGGGAAAGAATATTTGTAAAAGACACATCAGATAAAGGACTATTAACCTATACAAAGAACTCAAAACAATAAGAAAATGAAGAACTTGATTTGAAAATGGGCAAAAGATCTCAATAGGCATCTGTTCAAATACACAGATATCTTCTGACATGCAAATAAGCATGAAGGATGCTCAATGTCACATGTCATTAGAGAGTTGCAAATTACAACAATGAGATGCCACTACACACTCATAGATATGGCCAAAATCCAAAACTCCGACAACACCAAATGCTGACAAGAATGTGGAACAACAAAAGCTCTCATTCATTGCTGATGAGAATGTAAAACGGTGCAGCCACTTTGGAAGGCAGTTTGGCAGTCTCTTGCAAAACCAAACAGTCCTACCATACAATCCAGCGATAGTGCTCCCAGATATTTACTCAATGGAGCTGAAACAGGTCTGCATAAAAACCGTTTTACACAGATGTTTACAGCATAACTGCCAACACTTGGCAAAAACCAAGATGTACTTTAGTAAGTGAACGGACAAACTGGCCTACACCCAAACAATGGAATATCATTCAGTGATAAAATAAACATTCTATCAAACCAAGAAAAGAAGAGGGATGTTAAATGTGTACTAATGAGTGAAAGAAGTCGGTCTGAGGACTTTCCTGGGGACACAGAGGATAGGAATCCACCTGACAATGCAGGTGACATGGGTTCAATCCCTGGTCTGGGAAGACCCCACATGCCTCGGAGCAACTAAGCCCATGTGCCACAAGCCCCGAGTTCACACTCTAGAGCCGTGAGCCACAACTACTAGGCCCATGTACTACAGCTACTGAAGCCTGTGCTCTGCAACAAGAGCAGCGCCACAGTGAGAAGCTTGCAAACCCCAACAAAAGTAGCCCTGGCTTGCCCAACTAGAGACAGCCCACAAGCAGCAACAAAGACCTAGTGAAAACAAAATAAATACATAAATAAATAAAACTTATAAAAAGAAGTCAGTCTGAAGAGGCTATATACTGTGTAATTCCACCTTTATGACATCCTGGAAAAAGCAAAACAATGAAAACAGTAAAAAGATCAGTGATTGCCTGAGGTTAGAGAGGAAAAGGAGATAAACAGAAGGACATAGATAATTTTCAAGGCAGTGAAATTATTATGTATGATAGTCTGGTTATAGATACATGTCATTGCTATATATTTGTCAAAACTCATAGAATGTGCAATGCCAAGAGAGAGCCCTAATGTGAACTACAGACTGTGGATGATAATGAGATATCAACGTAGGTTCGTTGATTCTAACAAACGTACCATTCTGGTGCAGCATGTTGACAGTGACAGAGGCTGTGCATGGAGGAGGAAGCTATATGGCAACTCTGCACTTTCAGCTCAATTTTGCTGTGAACCCAAAACTGCTCTTAAAATCTATTTAAAATTATATTGCGCATACCCTTTGACCCAATCATTTTTTTCCTAAGAATTTATGCTACAGATAGACTTACATGGGGGCAAATGACCTATGTTCAGAGTTATTTATTGCAGCACTATTTGTAATGGGTAAAGATTAGAAGCAACCTAAATCCCTATCCATAAAGTATTGGTTAAATATATTAGTTTATCTACTTAATGGAATAATAGTACACAGCCACTAAAAATAAAAAAGAAAGCTCTTGTATACTGATAGGTATTGATCTCAAAGGTAATTTTGTTAGGTTAAAAAAGCAAAGTATACAAAACAATGTATAGTATGCTAAAATTAGTGTAAAATATCAGGGGGTAAGAGAAGCATATAGGTACATATTTGCTTGGATGTACAATTTTAAAATCTCTTGGAAACACAAGAAACTGGCAAAATTGATTGCCTTCAAGGAGAATATCTGGATGACTGGGAGACTTTATATATGCTTACATTGGAAACATGAGAATGTCAAGTTAATTAGTTCAATAGATAGTAAGAAGGAGGGAGGGTATGAGAGAAAGAGGAAGAACACTACACTAGGATCACTGAGTATTCAAGTATTTGGGGACCTCAGAGATCTTCCAACTTGACTTCATAATATATTCACCGGCTCAAGAAATATACTTTGAGGAACTTCCCTGGGGGTCCAGTGTCTAAGACTCCACACTCCCAGTGCAGGGGGCCCGGGTTCAATCCTTGGTTGGGAAACTATTAACAGATCCCACATGCCACAACTAAGAGCCGGCACAGCCAAACAAACAAATATTTTTTAAAAATAAAGAAAGAAAAGAAATATATTTGGAGTGTCCTATATATGCCTGGCACCGCTCTGGGTGCTGCAGATAGCAAGATGCAAAGATGTAAGAGCACAGAAGCTAATAGGGAAAAGACCTTATAGTGAGAAACCGAGGCAAAGATGTAAGAGCACAGAAGCTAATAGGGAAAAGACCTTATAGTGAGAAACCGAGGCAAAGATGTAAGAGCACAGAAGCTAATAGGGAAAAGACCTTATAGTGAGAAACCGAGGCAAAGATGTAAGAGCACAGAAGCTAATAGGGAAAAGACCTTATAGTGAGAAACCGAGGCAAAGATGTAAGAGCACAGAAGCTAATAGGGAAAAGACCTTATAGTGAGAAACCGAGGCAAAGATGTAAGAGCACAGAAGCTAATAGGGAAAAGACCTTATAGTGAGAAACCGAGGCCCAGAGAAGGCACGACCTCGTCAAGGTCGCCCAGATTGGTGGTGGAAGAGCTGGGTCCGAAACCCAGGCCTGCAGGTTCCTGCTGGGTTTTATTTTCTACCCTGGGATTAACGTACAGTGAAGCAAATGGACTTGATTACCCAGGCAATGCTTACAAGTGTAAAAATAAGTGAACCACAAAACTGGCTTCCCAGAAAGAGTTTTCTTCTTCTACA
Organism: Bos taurus; assembly: GCF_002263795.3. Taxonomy (NCBI): domain Eukaryota; kingdom Metazoa; phylum Chordata; class Mammalia; order Artiodactyla; family Bovidae; genus Bos; species Bos taurus. The sequence goes on along the minus strand of NC_037344.1, from coordinate 70,555,536 downwards.
CACGCTTTCTAGTGGTCATAGTCACCGCCAACCCGTGAAAGATCTCCCAATACGATCTTCAGCCTTCATTCACACGAATAGTATTTGTTGTTTACTCACTCAGTCGTGTCTGACTCTTTTGTGACCCCATGGACTGTAGCCTGCCAAATTCCTCTGTCTTTGGGATTTCCCAGGCAAGAATACTGGAGTGAGTTGCCATTTCCTAGGAGTCATTATAAATAAATACTAACACACACACACACACACACACACACACACACACACACACACACCTTTCCAAATGATGATTCGTTTGTCCTTGTTGAGACACCAAAAATGCTAAGACAAAGTAATAAAGCATAGACTCAGCTAAAGAAAGATCTTCTGTCTGACCAAGACGAAAGACCTAACCCACAGTCAAGTATAACTGATCCTTGGGATTTTTTTAAGGGTCCTCACCAAACTCTTCAATAGGTTTTTTCCAAGTTTGGAAAATCCTACCAGGAGGCAAGAAAAGAAGAGCATCACTCTCATTACATTGAATAACAAAGAGGTAATCATCAGTGGCCTGGGGTTTAGCCTAATGTTTTACGCTAACTTAAAGTATTATATATACGTAAACATATAGCTGATTGACTTTGTTGTACAGCAGAAACTAACACAACATTGTAAAACAACTGTACTCCAATTTAAAAAGTATTATAGACCAGGTATAAAAATGAAATCATATATACACAAACACATATGAACATCCCCATAAATATAAACCCACATAGACATACACAAAAATATCAACTCCAAAGCACAGAATAAAATTCTTAGTTGAAGAACCATCAATTCTAAATTGGCTACCTTTAAAAAAAGAACTTCTTAGGTTGTTTAAGTTCAGGCTTCCCTGGTGGCTCAGTCGGTAAAGAATCTGCCTCCAATGCAGGAGACCTGGGTTCAATCCCCAGGTCAGGAAGATTCCCTGGAGAAGGGAATGGCAACCCACTCCCGTATCCTTGCCTGGAGAATTCCGTGGACAGAGGAACCTGGTGGACTACAATCCATGGGGTTTCGAAGAGTTGGACACAACTGAGCAACTTTCACTCACTCAAAGAAAGAATCACTGTGATGTTACAGAATGCAAAATCCTGAAATCTCTGGCTTCCAAGTGATTCTATGATTGAAGGAGGACCTTCTGGTTGACCTTCCAGCTTTAATTTGGCTCTGACAGGTAGGTCGAATAAGGAATTGACCTTTGCTGAGACTGTAATTGCTGATGGGTGAGAGGAGGTGGTTCAGGGTTGTGTTTGAAAAAAGTGGAGAAGGAAACTGAGATTTTTTTTGATTACAGACTTAGGACATGGATCTGCGGGGAGCGAGCTCTGCCCATGACAAAGGTCATGAGGAAGGAGGCTTGGCATACGCAAAGGCGGGATCAAGCCTCAGGAGTCCCCCTGGAAATTCTCAAGCATCTACCCCCAAAACCAGAGTCTGCCTACTTTCTGCTTTGTGCTTTCACCTACACCTCTGACTTTACGGCGGGCTGTCCCCCACTACCTCTCTCTGAAAAAAGAGTTAACTTACAGCTCCAGTTAATAATTCCTGGGTGTGACAGTGTTTCAACCTACAAACTCCTTTGGAAATCCTCTAGCCTGCCTGAATAGGTTTTTCCGGCCACATGTGATTGTTCAGAGCCTCCCAACTGTGAGAGGGAGGAGATGTTCTAAACTGTCTAAACACAGATTCTTTTGAGTAGTTAAAAGATTGATTAGAAATTGTATTGGTGAAGGGTTTTTCACTTATTGGGCCAATGTTTGTTGCTAAGTCTCCATACCCCTTACCTACTGTGTCCTTGGCAGTGTATTGATTGATATAATGGGTGTATAGAAATGTAAGTAGTAGCCTCAATGTTTGTAACCTTGGACCCTTGAGTTAATTCTTTTCTTGATTGAGCCCACCTCACCTTTGCCCTATAGGAATGCAGCTTTGTCCAGTGCTTTTTTGGAGGCTGGTGCCTGACTTTGGAATAATCACCTTTAGAGAAAAATAAGTTCCTTAAAATGTTAACAGGCCTCCTGGCCAGAAGATGATGTAAATCACCTGAACTTCTGCATAGGATAAGTTTGAAAGCCTGGCTTCGATTAGGACCAGGAACTGCTGTCCTTGCATGACTCCACCCCTTCCCCCATTATCCTCTATGCACAACTTAAGGTATAAAAACTACTTTGGAAAATAAAGTGCGGGCCTTGTTCACCGAAACTTGGTCTCCCCATGTCGTTCTTTCTTTCACCTTCTAGCTGAATTTTTCCTCTGAGGCGGGGAAGCTCATCAAGCCTACTAATTTTGCCTGGGCTTCTAAGATCTGACCGGGGAGGCCTTAGTGTCTCCTCTCCTTTGGGAGAACAGGAGGACGCCTGCGGCCTTCATAGGTGACGTAAATTCCCTGCTTTGGAATTTTATTCAGCCTCTTTTCTTCACTGAATTTTCCTACTGAGCTATCCTTGTTTCAGCCGCTTTTCTCCACTGAATTTCCTCACTGAGCTATCCTCATTCTATTACTCTTTACATCTCTAGTTAATATCTAATTGAAGCTATTGTATCCTGACCCTCGCCGATGACACCGTCCCCGCTTCGAATACCCTGGATCAGCTGGGGCTGGACCCCGGCATGGATCCAACCATAAGGCCTTATGTTTAATGGAAGGCGACCACAAAGCCCATTTGCTCTTCTGGCCAGCCAGCAATCATCACAAATATTAGTTTAATCTCTTGTTTTCATTCATCCTGAGTCAATACCCACTTGTTCCCATTTCCACTCCTTGTGAGAGCTTCTTCTGATATTCTCCAAAGTCAAGTCAAAGTCATTGTTTCATGTGAAAGAACTGTGAGCTTTTGGGGGCAAAGCCCTCTTCAAATCACCACTGTCATTAACACTGTATTGCACTCACATAGCCCTGATATGGGAGGGCTGCTTGTACCTTCTTGGGCACCAGAAGTTGCTGGTGAATGGCCTTGAGGGTCAGTGCTTTTAATACCTGAATCAGACATGTGTCAGGCTTTCAATTTCCACAATCTCTAAGATATAAAGACTCTTCAGGCTGAAAGAGGTTTAAGAGCACTTAATCCACCCTGTCACTTCTGAGGTAGCATAGTGGTAAAGAATCCACCTGCCAATGGAGGAGACACAGGAGACGCAGGTTCAATCCCTGAGTTGGGAATATCCACTGGAGTAGGAAATGGCAACCCACTCCAGTATTCTTGCCTAGAAAACCCCATGGATGGAGGAACCTGGTGGGCTACAGTCCATGGGGTCACAAAGAGTTGGACACTGCTGGGCGACTGAATATGCACACATGCCCATTTTATAGTGGAAATTGAGATCCAAAGAGGAAGGGTGATTTGTCCAAGGTCACTGCCTGATCTCTGAGCTCCCAATCCAATGTTCTGACTTATTCTCAGATCAAAAACATTGTTCAAACAAACTCTTACAATTTCTTATCAAGTTAAACCTACATGTAGCCTATGACACTGCAATTCCACTTGTAAGTATTTACTCAAGAGAAATGAAAACATGTGGTATGGTCTAAATGTGCCCCCTAAAATTCACATGTTGAGTCCTAACCCCAAAAGGTAATGGTATTAGGAGGCAGGGTCTTCGGGAGACGATTAGGCCATGAAGGTGAAGCACTCATGAATGGGATTAGTGCCCTTATAAAAGAAGTCTCAGAGAGATGCTTAGCTCCTTCCTCCAGGTGAGGACACAGTGAGAAGGCCCCAGCTCTGAACCAAGAAGAGGGCCCTTACCAAAACTCAACCCTGCTGGCACCTTGATCTTGAACTTGCCAGATTCTGGAACTGAGAAATAAATTTCTGTTGTTTACAAACTACCTAGTCTGTGGTATTTTGTTATAGCTCTCCAGAACAGACAAAGACAACATACATCCACAAAAGGACTTCAACACAAGTGCTTACAATAGTTTTATCCATAGCAAGAAATTAGATGCAACCCAAATGTCCACTAACAGGTAAATCAATAAACAGACATTGGTATATTCATTCAGTATAATACTACTCATCAATAAAAAACGAACAAACTGCACAGTGCAACATGGAGGACTCTCACAGACACTGAACTAGGAAAAGAGGGCAAACGTGAAAGAATACAAACTGTATTATTTCCTTTGTACATAGTTCTTGAAGAGGCAAAATTAACTACAAGCCTACAGTTTTCTGGAACCAGAGAGGGGTGATTAACTGCAAAAGGGCATGAGAAAACTTTCTGGAGCACTGGCAATGTTATATTTACTCACCAAGATGGTGTTACATGGATGTAAACATTTTTCAAGACTCACCAAACTAATAAACCTACTGAAAGAGACAAAAAAACCTGTACTCTGAAAACTGTAAGAAATCAAAGACACAAACAGATAAGAAGATATACCATGCTTGTGGATTGGAAGAATCAATATTGTCAAAAATGTTTATACTACCCGAGGCAATCTACAGATTCAATGCAATTTCTATCCAATTACCAATGGCATTTTTTCACAGAACTAGAACAAAATATCTTACAATTTATATGGAGACACAAAAGACCCCAAGTAGCCAAAACAGTCTTGAGGAAGAAAAATGGCGCTGGAGGAAGCAGGCTCCCTGACTTCAAATTACACTACAGAGCTATCATCATCAAAACAGTGTGGTAATGGCACAAAACCAGAAATATATATCAATATTTAGATCAATATAGATCAATATTTAGACTCTAAATAGAAATATAGATCAATTAAAATATAGAACAGGATGGAAAGTCCAGAAATAAATCCATGCACCTATGGTCAATTAATCTATGACAAAGGAGGAAAGATTACAGAACAGCAGAAAGGCAGTCTCTTCAACAAATGGCACTGGGCTAACTGGACAGCTGCAAAAAAAAAAAAGACATTAGATCACTTTTTAACACCATACATACAAATAAGCTCAAAATGGATTGAAGACCTGAATAGAAGGCTGGAAATCATAGAATTCCTAGAGGAACACTCTGACATAAATCATAGCAATATTTTTTTTCAGATCTGTCTCCTAAGCAAAGGAAATCAAACTTTGAGAAAAAAGGAGAAAATAAACAAATAGGACCTAATTAAACCTAAAAGCTTTTGCACTGCAAAGGAAATCTACTGAAAGGGAGAAAATAGTTGCAAATGATATGACTAATAAAGGGTTCAAATTGCCAACATCCGCCGGACAGAGTCAGACACGACCGAAGCGACTTAGCAGCAGCAGCAGCAGCCAGATCATGGAAAAAGCAAGAGAGTTCCAGAAAAATATCTATTTCTGCTTTATTGACTATGCCAAAGCCTTTGACTGTGTGGATCACAATAAACTGTGGAAAATTCTGAAAGAGATGAGAATACCAGACCACCTGACCTGCCTCTTGAGAAACCTATATTCAGGTCAGGAAGCAACAGTTAGAACTGGAGATGGAACAACAGACTGGTTCCAAATAGGAAAAGGAGTACGTCAAGGCTGTATCTTGTCATCCTGCTTATTTAACTTCTATGCAGAGTACATCATAAGAAACGCTGGGATGGAAGAAGTATAAGCTGGAATCAAGATTGCCGGGAGAAATATCAACCTCAGATATGCAGATGACACCACCCTTATGGCAGAAAGTGAAGAGAAACTAAAAAGCCTCTGGATGAAAGTGAAAGAGAAGAGTGAAAAAGTTGGCTTAAAGCTCAACATTCAGAAAACGAAGATCATGGCATCTGGTCCCATCACTTCATGGGAAATACATGGGGAAACAGTGGAAACAGTGTCAGACTTTATTTTGGGGGGCTCCAAAATCACTGCAGATGGTGATTGCAGCCATGAAATGAAAAGACACTTACTCCTTGGAAGGAAAGTTATGACCAACCTAGATAGCATATTCAAAAGTAGAGACATTACTTTGCCAACAAAGGTCTGTCTAAAAAAAAAAAAAAAAAAAGGTCTGTCTAGTCAAGGCTATGGTTTTTCCAGTGGTCATGTATGGATGTGAGAGTTGAACAGTGAAGAAAGCTGAGCACCTAAGAATTGATGTTTTTGCACTGTGGTGTTGGGGAAGACTCTTGAGAGTCCCTTGGACTGCAAGGAGATCCAACCAGTCCATCCTAAAGGAGATCAGTCCTGGGTGTTCATTGGAAGGACTGATGCTAAAGCTGAAACTCCAATACTTTGGCCACCTCATGCAAAGAGTTGACTCATTGGAAAAGACCCTGATGCTGGGAGAGGTTGGGGCAGGAGGAGAAGGGGACAACAGAGGATGAGATGGCTGGATGGCATCACCGACTCGATGGACATGAGTTTGAATGAACTCCGGGAGTTGGTGATGGACAGGGCGGCCTGGCGTGCTGTGATTCATGGGGTCTCGAAGAGTTGGACACGACTGAGCAACTGAACTGAACTGAACTGAATAAAGGGTTAATATCCAAAATATGTAAACAGCTCATACAACTCAACATCAATAAAACAAACATCCCAATTTAAAAATGGCCAGAAGACCTGAATAAACATTTTCTTCAGTCCATGGGCTCCCTTCATCCCCTCTGGCATCTTGCTACTGACCCCCTCTTCTCATATTTCCAGTTGAGCCAGACTTAGGTTCTGACTGGGTCCCAAAGTCTTGATAGCCTGTGGGTAGAGGGACAGACAGGAGATTCCCGGAAGCTCTGCTCAGCTCAGGACCCTTGGCTCTTTCTCTGTGACCTTTAGCAGGGCCCATATCTTGAGCCTTACCACATAATGAGTTTGGTACATTCATAGGCCGGTAAATTAGAAGGTACTCCTCTCTCAGAAGGTACGTAATTTAGGTGATAACCTCAGTCATGCCAACATGCTGCTGCTTAGTCGCTTCAGGCCTGTCCAACTCTGTGTGACCCTATAGATTGCAGTCTGCCACACTCCTCTATCCATGGGATTCTCTAGGCAAGAGTACTAGAGTGGGTTGCCATGCCTTCTTCCAGGGGATCTTCCCAACCTAGGGATCAAACCCAGGTTTCCTGCATAGCAGGCAGATTCTTTACCACTGAGCCACCAGGGAAGCCTCATGCCAACATACCCCCACTGCAAAAATGTATAAGGGAGCAGTTTCTAATTCTGTTGACCATGTGAAGTCTCTCAGTCGTGCCCGACTCTTTGTGACCCCATGGATAGTAGCCTGCACCAAGCTCCTCCGTCCATGGGATTTTCAAGGCAAGAAGTACTGGAGTGGGTTGCCATTTCCTTCTCCAGGGAATCTTCCCAACCCAGGGATCGAACCCAGGTCTCTCACATTGTGGACAGACACTTTACCGTCTGAGCCACCAGGGAGTTCCCTCATGGCTCAGACAGTAAAGCGTCTGTCTACAATGCAGGAGACCTGGGTTTGATCCCTGGGTTGGGAAGATCCCCTGGAGAAGGAAATGGCAATCCACTCTAGGACTATTGCCTGGAAAATCCCATGGACAGAGGAGCCTGGTAGGCTACAGCCCATGGGGTCGCAAAGAGTTGGACACGACTGAGCGACTTCACTTTCTTTTCTTTCTAATTCTGTTATCACAGATCCCTGATCACACATGTGTCAAAGGCATCCACAGCTTCCACACCTAGGAGCCCAGAGCCAAAGTCTTGCCAAAGCTGGCTCACCACCCAGAGGAAGACAACTGGTCTACATTTCCAAATCTGCTCACCTAGATTGCAACTTGCTCAGCTTCTTTCAAAGATCTGGAAATTCCATGGCTTGACTGTGAGCCCTGGAAAGTTCACTAGAGACGACATGACTCATCCTCCATCTTTCACAAATGGGACACTGAGGCTTAGTGAGGCCATGTGGCTCAGCCAGAACTCAGGCCTGCTGCCGCCTTAAAGCTTGCCACATTTCACCCCTCAGGTTTCTGGGCCCATGGAGTCAGCCTTTTAATGCCTCTTCCAGTGTTTTCCTCGCCCCTTCCCCCAGCAGCCTCCCAGACCATCATCTCTCCCCAAATTGTTGCTGCAGACTCTTGTGGTTTCCCTCCTCCAAGTCTCCGCTTCTACCAGTCCATCCTGGGTGACGTGCTGAGTCACACTCTGACCTGAAAATTGTCAAGGGCTCCCCTTTCCTGCCAAAGAAAACCCAAAAGCGTTGACCTGGTGTTCAAGGCCCATCACCATCTGACACCAACTTGCTAATAGCTTCTCATTCCCCTGACCTCCCCTCCCCACAGACCCCAGGCCTAGCCTAAATCAGCTGGTTGCTGTTCCTAGTATCTCCCTTCTGCTTCTGCATTTGGTCATGCTACTTCTTCTACTGAGTTTGCAAAACTGGACTACCCACTGCTCACCTGTCACCTCCACCTGTCCAACCCACCTTCCTATAAGGCTTGACTCAAATGCCCTCTGACCCCAAGAAGCTTCCCCATACTCCATTCCCAATGTACATTATTGCTCCGGCTCAGACAGTAAAGTGTCTGTCTACAATGCGGGAGACCTGGGTTCCATCCCTGAGTCAGGAAGATCCGCTGGAGAAGGAAATGGCAATCCACTCCAGTACTATTGCCTGGAAAATCCCATGGACAGAGGAGCCTGGTAGGCTACAGTCCATGGGGTCGCAAAGAGTCAGACACAAATGAGTGACTTCACTTTTCTTTCAAGACCCTTAGGCTCAAGACCTTGGTGTTCCCAGGTGGCACTAAAAGAAAAAAAAAAATATGCCTGTGAATGCAGGAGACATAAAGAGACACAGGTTCAATCCCAGGGTCAGGAAGATCCCCTGGAGGAGGGCTTGGTAACCCACTCCAGTATTCTTGCCTAGAGAATCCCTTGGACAGAGGAGCCTAGCAGGCTATGGCAGGCTACAGTCCACAGAGTCGAACAGAATTGGACAGGACTGAAGTGACTTAGCACCACATACAAGACCCTATGATGGATAAACCTTAAGCCTTAGGTATTTATGTACCTGTTTTCTCTCCTAATAGAATACAAACTTTCTCAAAAACAGAGTACATATTGATTTGTCTGTATGTTTCCCACAGGCCCAGCATGGTATCTTTTATCATTGATTAATTCTTTCATTAATAATTTACTGAATAGAATTTTGGAGTCCAAGAGACCTGAGCATGAGTCCATAGCTCTATTTATCTACTACTAGATAGATCGTTGGAGAAGGAAATGGCAACCCACTCCGTGTTCCTGGAGAATCCCAGGGACCGGGGAGCCTGGTGGGCTGCCGTCTATGGGGTCGCACAGAGTCGGACATGACTGAAGCGACTTAGCAGCGGCAGATAGATCATGCTAGTAATATGATCTTGAGCAAAGCACTTAGCCATTCTGAGTCTCAGGTTTTCTCCTCTGCGAAATGAGGATAAGACCTAAGTCACAGTGTTACTGTAATGATTAATGAGGTGACATATAGGATATGCTAGGCACAATGCCTTACACATATTAATAGTAATTATTCAATTAATAAGGCAATACTAATAATAAAAATAAACATAGCTCCTGCTATGTGCCTGGCATTTCGGAGAATGCTAGGTATACAGAGGTAAATAAAACAAGGCCCATGCCTTTGAAGACACTTAGAGACAAGTGGGGAAGCAGACAAGAAGGGACATCTAGGCTCCACATTGTACAGGGTGAGAAGAGCTATGACAAAGACACCCACAGGGTGCTCTAGAACTTCTGGAAGGGGCCCTGAATCGGGGCTGTGCCCCAGGAGGCAGGGGCTCAAGGAAAGCTCCCAGAAGAGTGATGTCAGCAGTTTTGGAAAAACTAGTGATAACGATCAGGGGAAAGAGGCAAAATAGGCAAGTGGGGCACAAGGCATAGCACGAGACAAAGGAGCACAGCGCAAGTCAGAGCACCACTGTACCCTGCACACAGCCGGTGCTTAGCAAGTATCTGCCTAATAAGAGGCAGCCTGGGGTGCGGGGCGGAGCCAGGGGATGGTCTGCCACAGGCATGGCGGGTGACCCTGGGTAAGCCCTGGGACGGCCCTGTCCTGAGCTCACTACCCTCCGGTGACCCGCTCCCTGATTCTGAGGTCCTGGAAGGACGCTGAGCCTCTGCTTGGTGTTCCCCCACTCCTCCAGTTGAGTCAGGTTAGGGCATGTTTCCACTGCTCCATTCAGGAGTCTGGCCTAGGAGGTTGGCTCCACCCTCTTTAGGCCACACCTGTGTCTGAAGCAAGAAACACTAATCACCTTACGAGCATTGTCACACCCTCTTCCTGGGAAACTCCTTTTCACAGCTGGGGTGGGGAACCCAGAGACTCCAGAGAGCTACCTGGCATCAGGTTCTATCCACAGGACACCTGTTGCAGACTAGGGGCAGTCACAGAATTCAAGGCAAAAATAAGCATCCTCAGTGAGTGTAATTTTCGTTTATCTGGTAAGAAACAAATAAACTACACTTTAAACATTTTAAAACAATCTTTTTGAATGGAAAATGACTGATTTTTATAAAACTGGTCAATTTTTTCAATGCAATATTTTCTCCCGATTTTATTAAGATACAACTGGTATGTGTGAATATGTGCTCAGTCACTGAGTCATGTCCTGCTCTTTTGCAACCCCATGGACTGTGTAGCCTGCCAGGCTCCTCTGTCCATGGGATTTCCCAGGTAACAACACTGGACAAAAGCAAGAGCAGCAACCTGAACATCCAGCCCCTCCAAGAAGGGAAGGTAGGGTAGATGGGGAGAGGGCAGGTGTGTGAGTTACCTATGGCTTCTCTAACAAATTACCACAAACCTGGTGCCTTACAACAACACACAACTTTAATTCAAGTGATGGAAACCTAGTTTAAGCTTGTTGTTGTTGCTTAGTTGCTAAGTCGTGTCCAACCCTTTCACAACAGTAACCCGCCAGGCTCCTCTGTCCATGGGATTTCTCAGGCAAGAATACTGGATTAGGTCGTCATTTTCTTCTCCAGGGGATCTTACCAACCCAGGGATCAAGTCCACGTCTCCTGCATTGGCAAGCAGATTCTTTACCACTGAGCCACCTGGGAAGCCCAGTTTAACCTTACGTAAGAGGAAACAGAACAAGGAAAAACCAAAGTGTAAGTAATGTATTTGCATATTCAACAAAATTGTGAGAAGGACGGGGAGCTGATTTATCCATGACTGGATCCAGAAACCCAAATGATGTCAAGACTTCCTTGTTCTAACTTTGTGCTTCATCTCTGCTTTTTCTATGTTGACTGTCAGACTGTAGCTGAGCATTCCCATCTGGCGTAGAACATGTTCATAATTGAAAAGTATTTTTAAGTCATCCAGGATCCAAAAAAAAGCACTACTAACAATTTGCCTTCCCAGGTTTTATGTATGTTGTTGTACACACATCTGACACACCCTAATATGTGTGCTCGCATACATACGAACATGCATACATAATTATTGTTGTTTAGTTGCAAAGTTGTGTCTGACTTTTCTGCAACCCCATGGACTGTAGCCCCCAGGGTCCATGGGATTTCCCAGACAAGAAGACAGGAGTCGGTTGCTATTTCCTTCTCCAGGGGATCTTCCCAACCTGGGGATCAAACTCGTGTCTCCTGCTTGGCAGGCAGATTCTTTACCACTGAGCCATCTGGGAAGACGACATAATTTTCTAGGGAGCATTTATCATGTGCATATGGCTTTGTAGCCTACTTTTGTTACTTAGTACTCTTTTATAAAGATTTTCCTTGTTATTAAACTTTATTTGAAAATGGGGGAAAAGCACACAACTATTCTTACAGTTTTGGCTCCAAGGTCAGAAGTCTAAAATTAGTTTCCCTGGGCTGAAATTAAGCAGGACTGCACTGCCTCCCCACTCCAGTACTTTTGCCTAGAAAATCCCATGGACAGAGGAGCCTGGTGGGCTGCAGTCCATGGGGTCGACAGAGTCGGACACGACTGAGCGACTTCACTTTCACTTTTCACTTTCCTGCATTGGAGAAGGAAATGGCAACCCACTCCAGTGTTCTTGCCTGGAGAATCCCGGGGACAGGGAAGCCTGGTGGGCTGCCGTCTATGGAGTCGCACAGAGTCGGACACGACTGAAGCGACTTAGCAGCAGCAGCAGCACTGCCTCCAGGAACTCTAGGAGAGAATCTGTTTGCTTGCCTTTTCCCCTTCTAGAATTACATGCCTGTGGCCCCTTTGTCCACCTTCAAAGTCTTCTGTGTCAAGTCTTCCTCTGTCTCTCTTACAAGAACATTTTTGATGACACTGGGCCACATAGATAAACCACGATAATCTCCCCATCTTAAAATTCTTACATGCACATCTGCAAAATCCCATATAAGGTAACATTGGCAGGCTCTAGGGATTCAGACATGCATGTTCTGAGGGACCACTAATCAGCCTCCCACCACAGGGAATCCCCCACCAGCTGACGAAAGGAGACATGTCTCAAACACACCCAAAGAGGAGGAGGCAGCCAAGCCAGCTGCCAAACTGGAGTCACATCCCACACTCTTCTGAAAAGTCATGAGTTGAAACTCTCGGCCACCATCCAATCTTGTGGATTTGTGATTTAAATAAGTGCTCCCATGGACCCCTACCTCACCACCATATATTTAAAGCACAAACTTGGGGAGCAGAGTCTCAGAGCCTGGAAGACTTTGCTGCCCATTCACTCCTGCAAAGGGCCCACTCCTCCTAGCGTTCCTCACAACACTAACTGGAAACCAACCGTGAAGCCCACCACCCTTGATTTTTTTTTTTTTTTCCACTGCTTCAAGACTTAGTTACGGCATTCAGGATTTTTTGTTGTGGTGGCATTCGGACTCTCTAGCTGTGAGGTATCATGTGGGATCTTAGTTGCCCTACCAGGAGTCGAACCTGTGCTCCCTGCATTGCAAGGGCAAATTCTTAACCACTGGACCAACAGGGAAGTCCCACCTGCCCTTGATTTTAGACACTTCTCATCTGCCAGAGCTCTCTTGCCTTGCCCACATCATAGCTGACTCTCACCAGGCTGCCCTGAATAACGCCCTACACATAGCTCAATACCGGGGAGTCCAAAGATAATCAGACACTGTCTTCAAGCTCACTGGAGAGATGCCACTTACATAACTCACTGTTGCTTCCTCAACAGTTTTACTTCTACGCAGACTGCCCTGCCCTGTAATAATATGAACGATAATACTAACACTGCCGTGTTAATATTATGGCAGCTACTCACCATGTACTAGGCACTAGGCTAGGCATTTTTCAATATATTGGCTAGTTTAATTTTCATAAGAATCTGATATAAGGTGAGATCTATTACCAGGTTTCATAGATGAAGAAACTAAGATGCACAGAAGTGAAATAAATGGCCCCAAATCAGAAGTAGTAACAGACAAAGCTGAAATCTGAAATGTATATCTTAGTCTGTGCCTTTGGCATAACCAACCATCATTCAAGTCTTCCATAATTAACCACACCCAGCAACTATTCTACCCTTTCTCTGGCATCTCAAAGCCAGATAATAATAATAAAAAATAACCTGATTTTAAATTTCAGCAAAGGACCCTAAATAGACATTTTTTCTAAAGAAGACACACAAATCACAACCAAGTACATAAAGGTGCTCAACATCACGAATCATCAGAGAGAAGAAAACCAAAACCACAATGGCTATGGAAGACTTCGCCTTCCAATGCAGGAGGTATGGGTTCGATCCCTGGTCAGGGAACTAACGCTCCACATGCCTTGAGGCCAAAAAAACAAAAACACGTAATGGAAGCAATGCTGTAACAAATTCAATAAAAAAATTTTTAAATGGTCCACGTCAAAAAAAAAAAAAAATCTTGAAAAAAAAAACTGAATGAGACATCAACTCGCACCTGTTAAGACGACTGAGTCTAAAGTTTGTAGGGGAACTTCCCTGGTGGTCCAATGGTTAAGAATCCTCATTGCGGTGCAGAGAATGCAGGTTCATCTCTGATGGGGGAACTAAGATCCCACATGTGACAGCACAACTAAGCCTGTGCGCCACACGGAAAGATCTCACACGATGCAGTGAAAACCCCCTGTGCCACAACTAAGACCGGATGCAGCCAAATAAGTATTTTTAAGAATAAATAAAGTTTGTATGCAGGCAAAAGTCCCAGGACAGACAACACAGTATTGAAGATGAGGAACAAAGTTGGAGGACTGACACTATCCAACTTCAATAGTTATTATAAAGCTACAGTATAAAGACAGCGTGTATTGGCAAAAGAACAGACAAACAGATCAGAAACAGGCCCAGAAAGAGACCACATAAGCATAGTCAACTGATGTTTGACAAAGGAGCAAAGGCAATATAACAGAGAAAAATAGTCTTTTCAACAGAGGCTGGGAGAGCTGGACAGTCATGTGCAAAAAAAAAAAAAAAAAAGAAAGAAATTAATCAAGACAAAAATCTTACACCCTTCACAAAACTTAACTCAAAATGGATCACAGACCTAAATGTAAAATGCAAAACTATAAAATTTCTACAAGGAAACACAGGAAAAAACCTAGGTAAACTTCAGTATGGGGATGACTTTTTAGATACAACAACAAATGTATAATCCATGGAAGAAATAATTCATAACCTGGACTTCATCAAAATTAAAAACTTTTGCTCTGAGAAAGACACTGTCAAGAGAATAAGGAGACAAGCCACAGACCAGGAGAAAATACTTGCTAAAGACACATCTGATAAAGGGCTGTTATCCAAAATATGCAAAGAATTCATAGAACTCAACAATAAGAAAATGAACAACTCAATTTAAAAATAAGTCAAGGACATGAAAGCACATCTCACTAAAGAAAATGTACAGCTGGAAAATAGCATATGGAAAGATGTCCAACATTGTATATTATTAAGGAATTATACAACTTTTTAATGGTGCTGAAAATAAAAAAGAATGCAGGGTGTCAGCCACCCTGCCCAGAGCTGCTGAAGCAGAAGCTGCATTAACAGATCCCCAAGTGACATGGGCTTCCCAGGTGGCTCAGTGGTAAAGAATCCACCTGCAATGCAGGAGGCCCTGGTTTGATCCCAGGGTTCAGAAGATTCCCAGAGGAGGACATGGCAACCCACTCCATTATTCTTGCCTGGGAAATCCCATGGATAGAGGAGTCTGGTTGGGCTGCAGTCCACGGGATCAGAAAGAGTGGGACACAACTGAAGCGATTGAGCACAAGTAACGTGCATGAGAAGGTCTGGAAAGTATTGAGAGAGAGGAAGGCACAGCTGGGACACTGGTGCTGCTCCCTGCTCATCAGACAAATAAAACTTATTTCTTCTTGACTAAAAAAATTAGGGACTTCCCTGATGATCCAGTGGCTGAGGCTCCATGCTCCCAATGCAGAGGGCCCAGGTTCAATCCCTGATTGGAGAACTAGATCCCTCAAGCTGTGCTTAAGAGTTCACATGTAGCAACAAAAGATCCCTCACGCCACACCTAAAGAACCAGCATGCTGCAATTAAGACCCGGCACAGACAAATAAATAAATGCATATATTTTAATTAAATTTTAAAATAATAAAACAGTGCTGGGAAAATTAGACATCCTTACACACAGGTGAAGTTCAATCTAAACTTCGTACCTTATATAAAAGTTAACTGTCATAGACACAAATGTAAAATGTTAAACTACAAAACTTTAAAACATAGGAGAAAGTCTTCATGATCTAGAGGTAGGCAGAGTTCTTATACTTGACACCTAAAGCACACAGGGCTTCCCTGGTGGCTCAGATGATAAAGAATCTGCCTGTAAGGTGGGAGACTTGGGTTCGATCCCTGGGTTAGGCAACTTCCCTGGAGAAGGGAATGGCTACCCACTCCAGTATTCTTGTCTGCAGAACCCCATGGACAGAGGAGCCTGGCAGGCCACAGTCCATAAGGTCTCAAAGAGTCAGACATGACTGAGCGACTTTCACTAAAGCACAATATCAAGCATCGGACAGGATGTAGGGCAACTGGAACTCTCATATGTTGCTGGCAGGAGCGTAGAATGGTACAGCCACTCTGGAAAACAATTTGTTGTTTTCTTCTAAAGTCAAACATATAATTACATGTGCCCCAGCAATTCCTATTCTTAACTATTTATTCAAATAAAATGAAAACCTACCTTCACACAAAAACCAGTCATGCTAAAAACTGGAAACAATGTCCCTCAACTAGGGAATGGATAAACAAATAATAGTATAGCTATAAAATGGACAATTATTCATGAGTAAAAAGTAACACATTACTGATTCATGCAACAACACTGATGAATCTCAAATGTGTTTTGCAAAACGAAAGAAGTCAGAGTCAAAAGGTTACATGCTGTATTGTTTCATTTATATACATTCCGGAAAACAGAAAACCATAGTAATGGAGAACTGATCACCAGGGCTTAAGAGTGGCGGGGTTTACTACAAATTGACAAAACGTGGGAATCTGTGGGGATGATGGAAATTTTCTGTATCTTTATTGTGGTGGTAGTTCTATGACTCTGCATTTGCCAAAATTCATAGAACTAAACACTCAGAGAGTGAATCTTATTCTATATAAATTTAAATTAAAAATAAAAAACTGCCATGAGGGACTTCCCTGGTGGCCCAGTGGTTAAGATTCCACACTCCCAATGCAGGGGGTTCAATGTGTGGTCAGGGAACTAGATGGCCCAGGCTGCAACCTGACTCAGGCAAATAAATTTAAAAATAAATAAATTTTTTAAAAACTGCAATGAAAGATCTGTGATTTACAATAAAGTGTAAATTAATAAATTACCTTTTTTTTTTCAGTTCGGTTAGGTCACTCAGTCATGTCCCACTCTTTGCAACCCTATAGACTGCAGCACGCCAGGCTTCCCTGTCCATGACCAATTCCCAGAGCTTGCTCAAACTCATCTCCATTGAGTCAGTGATGCCATCCAACCATCTCATCCTCTGTCGTTCCCTTCTCCTCCTGCCTTCAATCTTTCCCAGCATCAGATCTTTTCAAAATGACTCAGTTCTTTGCCTCAGGTGGCCAAAGTATTGGAGCTTCAGTTTCAGCATCAGTCCTTCCAATGAATATTCAGGACTGATTTCCTTTAGTACTGACAACAGTTCAAGGGACTCTCAAGAGTCTTCTCTAACACCACAGTTCAAAATCATCAATTCTTCATCGCTCAGCTTTCTTTACAGCCCAACTCTCACATCCATACATGACTACTGGAAAACCATAGCTTTGACTAGATGGACCTTTGTCGGCAAAGTAATGTCTCTCCTTTTTAATATGCTGTCTAGGTTGGTCATAGCTTTTCTTCCAAAGAGCAAGTGTCTTTTAATTTTATGGTTTCAATCACCAACTGCAGTGATTTTGGAGTCCAAGAAAATAAAGTCTCTCACTGTTTCCATCGTTTCTCCATCTATTTCCGTGGAGTGATGGGACTGGATGCCATGATCTTTGTTTTTTGAAACTTGAGTTTTAAGCCAGCTTTTTCACTCTCCTCTTTCACTTTCATCAAGAGACTCTTTAGTTCTTTACTTTTTGCCATAAGAGTGATGTCATCTGCGTATCTGAGGTTATTGATATTTCCATTTTTTATTGATATTTACTGATGACCATTTTTTTATAATGTAATAAAGGAAAAATCCCCCAGATGGTTCCAAAATGGTATCAAGGTTAAGAACCATAGCCCAAGGTAGTTATCTTCCCACATAGGTGTGTACATAGCTCCCCTAGGGCTACCTTTTCTTCCCAGTCTTCTCAAGAGACGTCAAGTCTCCCCTCCCACCCCAGTGGGTCATTAACAAAGACTCACTGAGTTGTAAAAGATGACCCATGAAGGCTTTCAGAATGAAAGTGGAGATTGACTGAACTAGGAATATTTCATCTGGTGAAAAGGAGACTCAAAACACACAAGGTTATTGTCTTTAGGGTGAAGGGTGGGTCACCCAGATAAAGGGTCATCCTTTATCTGAAGGGTGACTGGGTGGAAAGAACAGAAATGCTTAGTGTTTCTAGTGGGAAGCCAGGAAACAATGGGCGGAAAGGGGGCAAAGTCCAAAATAAGGAAGAGATTTCTAACAACCAGTTAATTTGAAAATAGAATGAGATGCCTCGTGCAAGAAGTAAACTCAGCCTCAAGGACTAAACAACAGAAGTGGGTTGACCGCTTATCTAAGATTTCATACAGGGGATTTCATCACTGTATTTAAGATTAGAATCAATGGCATCTTACTTCTAGGTCAATTCTAAAATTCATGAAGTTCCAAGCACTGCACAGCAGAAGCTGAATTCCCCTAGACTCTTTAACTTAGTAAAATCTGAGAAATACTATGAAGTTCTACTGCCCCAAATCTCTCCTCTGCCTGAAATTCCCTCTTACTTCCACAACACTAAATAATGCTCAAGTGGAAGGTAATGTGTGGAAAAAGTGTTGCTAGGGAGATAAACAGAGGAAGAAGATATGGCCCAGTTCCCCAGCTGGCTACCTCATCCCCCAGGAACTCAGATTAACTATCACTTCTAAGGAAGCCTCCCACTGCACCTAAAATCTGGCTTAAATATTCTCCCTAGGTGTCTTTAGTTCTGGGTACTTCTCATAGCACACATCATACTTTATTTTCCACTCTCTTCATCTGACTGTGAAGTCCATGAGGACAGGGAATAAACAGATGCACAAAATAAACACCCAGAATATCTAAAGAGCTCTTATGTTTACACTCTCTTTCTGGAAAGCTCTCCACAGGCTTTAAGAGCAACCCGAAGACTAAAGCGAAAGTGTTAGTCGCTCAGTCGTGTCCGACTCTTTGTGACCCCACGGACTGTAGCCCACCACGTTCCTCTGTCCATGGAATTCTCCAGGCAAGAATACTGGAGTGGGTAGCCGCTGTTCCCTTCTCCAGGGGATCGTCCTGACCAAGGATCAAACCCAGTCTCCTGTATTGCAGGCCAATTCTTTACCATCTGAGCCACCAGGGACGTCCATAAAAGTGAAAGTGAGAGACTAAGCCCTGCCTTTTCATGTCCCCAAGGCATATACGCTAGTGTCTTTACATAGACTAACTAGCTAATAAAAAGATAGAATGAAAGCAATGTCATCTAAGGAGCAAGAGGGTCCATGGGCTCCTAGAGTTTTGCAAGAAGGAAAGACCAAATTATTGCCTCTTTTTCAGAGAACTTATAAGAAGGAATGTAGCAGAAAGTTCTGGAAAATCCATATGTGTAAGGTGAGAGTTAAGGTTTCAGTTCAGTCACTCAGTCGTGTCCGACTCTTTGCGATCCCATGGACTGCAGGGCACCAGGCTTCCCTGCCCATCCCCAACTCCCAGAGCTTGCTCAAATTCATGTCCATCGAGTCGGTGATGCCATCCAACCATCTCATCCTCTGTTATCCCCTTCTCCTCCTGCCTTCTATCTTGCCCAGCATCAGGGTCTTTTCCAATGTCAGTTTTTCACACCAGGTGGCCAAAGTATTGGAGCTTCAGCTTCAGCATCAGTCCCCCAATGAATATTCAGGAATGAGTTAAGGTTTGGAGACCCTCTCTTTTCTAGTGTAACGCCATTATCTTAAAAGCACAGCAAAGAAACAAATTTATTTGTAACTATCTGAAACCTAATAGAACATGAAATAGGATAGTCGATTAAATTATCTATTTAAATTGTGAAGCCACCCCTTGGTCACAGTTCTATTTGTTGAATGACAGTGTGCAAATTTAGACATTTTCCATCAAGATAGAAACTAAAAGCTAAGAAGGATATAGCGCCATCTTGCAGTGAGACCCAGCATTGCGCTGAGATGGTTCCTCCCCAGCTGTTCTCTGGCTGTATGTTGTCTGGGTGTGGAGTCACTGGAGACAGGTGGGAGTCCTCAGAAGCTACTGCTGCTGCTGCTAAGTCGCTTCAGTCGTGTCCGACTCTGTGCGACCCCATAGACGGCAGTTCACCAGACTCACCCGTCCCTGGGATTCTCCAGGTAAGAACACTGGAGTAGGTTGCCATTTCCTTCTCCAATGCATGAAAGTGAAAAGTGAAAGTGAAGTCGCTCAGTTGTGTCCGATTCTTAGCGACCCCATGGACTGCAGCCTACCAGGCTTCTCCGTCCATGGGATTTTCCAGGCAAGAGTACTGGAGTGGGGTGCCATTGCCTTTTCCGCCTCAGAAGCTAAGAACTAGAGTAAACAACAGACATGACTAGGAATCAGGAGAACCTGTTCTGGGGTTCCCTTGAAGGAATTGGAGGCCTGGAGGTCTCCCTTCTTCCTAATATACTTCAGGCAAGATCAGGACCACCTAGATCAGAAAGCCTGAAGGTGAATGAAACAGGGGAAGACAGGAAGAATAAATAGTATATTACCACTGATGTTCCCAGGGGGTGAGTGAGCTGGTATTGGATTATCTATGAACCTCAAACCTTCTTGAAAAATAAGTTAACCTTTTGGGACTTCCCTGGTGGTCCAGTGGATAAGATTCTGCACTTCCATTGAGAGGGGCAGGGGCTCAATCCATAATTGGGGAACTAAGATCCCACATGCCTCGGGGCAACTAAGCCTGAGAACACAACTAGAGAGAAGCCCACGCACCATACAGAAAGAGCCTGCATGCTGCAACCATGACCCGACACTGCCAAGAATAAATAAATATCTTAAAACTTTTTATTTAAAAAAATGATAGGTGCTATGAAAATAGTTGCTCCTTCCAAGCTGGATGATGGCTGCAGACGATGTCATGTGTTGCTTTTTAGTAAACATTAATCTATGTTTCTTCTCTCTGTCACCATTATGGACATACAGACAGGTAAAATCCTAGTGGTGTACACTTAGAACACGACTAAGTTCACTATTTGCATCTGTGACTTACCAGTTGTATACACTCCTACAAGCTATACCACAAGGCATCCAGACTTTGATGAACGTATAAACCCCTGGAGCATCCAGACTTCAGCACAGCCTCAGCCTCCCAGTGGGAAAGCAGGGAACACTAAAAGGGTTGCCATGGAGATTAGCTGAAACAATACAATGTAAAGTGCTTAACACAATCTCCAGCACTTGGAGCTCTCACTGAATGGAAGCCAGTATTACTGTTCTTTCATTTAGTCTCTGTGCTTCCAAACTTGAGGCATCTGAAGGTTTTACGTGTGTGCGCGTGTGGTTGTTTTGATTTTTGCCATGTGTGCAGAATTGCGTAGATAAGAGCCCTTGCACACAGGGCAAGTTCCTCACAAGACAGTTTCTGTTCCCAAGAGTATGTGGACCAGTGCCCTGAGAGTACGTCCCGATAGCCACGTGTTTGGGTGTCTGCAACTGAGCAGTGCATGCACACATACATATGTATACACATATTGTGTATACATAAAACACTGTTTCCTCTGAAGACTTTTGTTGTCAAGGAACAAATTCAAAAGTCATTTCCTTGTGTTTATCAGCATATCAGCCAAGGTTAGTGGGCGGCCAGACAATTAAAAATTGATTGTTCAAAGGGGCAGATCTTATTTTAATTGAAGCCTCTTAGAGGCTTAGATTGGAGAAGGCAATGGCACCCCACTCCAGTACTCTTGCCTGGAACATCCCATGGACAGAGGAGCCTGGTAGGCTGCAGTCCATGGGGTTGCTAAGAGTCAGACACGACTAAGTGACTTCACTTTCACTTTTCACTTTCATGCATTGGAGAAGGAAATGGCAACCCTCTCCAGTGTTCTTGCCTGGAGAATCCCAGGGACGGGGGAGCCTGGTGGGCTGCCATCTATGGGGTCGCACAGAGTCAGACATGACTGAAATGACTTAGCAGCAGCAGCAACAGCAGAGGCTTAGATATATATAATATATATCTATATCTTAGGTATATAGATACCTAAATATCTCCTAGATAGTGGAGAAAAATGTGATGACTGGTTATAAGCTTTCTGGTCTATATGTTGGTGTGGGTCACCAGGCTGTAGACATCACAAGGCCCTCTGCCCAGGCTTCCCGGTCAGAGTAGGAACCCTATTCTGCGGTGCCCCCTTGTCTTGGGATACCCTTTCTGCTGCCCTTCCACGAGGTCCACTCAGGCTCAGGAGGGCTAAAGTCTAGGAGACAGGATTCCAAGCTCTGATCAGCCTCTGCAGTCAGCTCCTTTGACTGTGCCAGGACTCTGGGGTCACCCCTGCAGAGGGGTTGCTGTGTGATGCGATGGTTTCGTGCACCAACATCAAAGCCAGACAAACCTGGGCTTAACTCCAGTGCCTCCACCTCCCAACTGGTAATTCAGTGATTTTCTCTTCCTAAGCCTCCATTTCATGTTTCAACTATGAAACATGGATTTTTTATATTTTTTTTAATTTGTGTATTTGAAGGTCTTTTTGTGGCACGAGGGATCTTTAGCCTAGTTGTGGCAGGTGCGATCTAGTTCTTCAACCAGGGATGGAACCAAGCCCCCTGCACTGGGGGCAAGGAGTCTTAGCCACTGGAACACCCAGGAAGTCTCTGGATTTTTGGAAAATAAAATTCACCAGGTTATTGAGAAAATTAAGAACTTGAAGTGAAAAATCCTTAATAAAGTGCCTGATGTAAGTTGATGTTAATTTAATTATAGCTAATATTCATTGAATATTTACTCTGTGCCTGTCTACACAGGCATCATTTCACTTAATCTTTACAACAGTGGCAGAGTAGTAGATAAAAGTATTATAATCCCCATTTTACAGGTGAGAAAACTGAGTCACACAAGTAATAAGAGAGAAATCTGAGCCTGGGTAATCTATCTCATACACTGTCCTTTTTAATATTATTATTATCAACAAAAACAAAAATTCAAAAAGGATTCCAGTGCCAACTGTGGCGGGAATTGCTCTGCCATCAGATTCCCCTCAGATTCTTTTAATGTTAACGTTAATGTGCATCCTTTCCCCCTGCTTCTTATCCAGATTTTAGCCACCATTCACTTATTCTCTCAACAGACATTCATTGAGCAGCTCCTATGTGCCAGGCACTGTGCTTGGCTCTGAGGACACAGCACTGACAAAACAGTGAAGGTTCTTGCCCTCAGGGAGCTAGGGGCTGAAGAATGCGAGGAGCCAGTCCTGCAGAAACCAGAGACTCTAAGGTGGGCATGAGTGTGGCTGGCATGAGCTCAGATGGGACAGAAGGGCAGAGTGGCTGGAGCACTGAGCAGGAGGAGATGGCCCCTGCCCCTCCCTGAACTCCAGACCTGCAGTTCACAAGCTGATGGCACACACCTCCCTGGTGGTGCCCAGAGCCCTTGAATACAATATGTCCAAACACAAGTCATTATTTTCTGCAGCCCACCCCCCTCCCCTCCCTGAGCAGCCACTGCTCAACTAAACATCCGGTGGCCCAAGCTAAAGACCTGTTGAACGTCTCTTGAATTTGTCCTTTCTCAATCACCATAATCCTTGGTTTGGTCCAGCCCTCATCATCACTTGCCTGAGCTGCTGGACTGACCCTAACTGCCTCTTCACCTCCAACACCTCCCTCAGACTGCTGCCAGAGTTCTTCCCAAAACAAACATGTGAATATGTAACTCCCCAGGTGTAAAAACCCTGGTGGTTCCTTTGTAGTCTCAGGATGAAATCTAAATTCCTTGGCCTGGCAGATTCCTTCATAATGAAGCTTAAGCCACGTTTCAGCCCTATCTCCCACTAGTTGTCCACATGTCTCAGAGCACTAGCCATATCTAATGACTTTCCCATAGCACCAGGAACATGCTGTTCCCTCTGCTTAGAATTCCTCTTCTGTTCCTCTCTCCTGGAAGTACTACTATTCAACCTTTCAGATACAGCTCATCTCCTTGATACAGCCTTCCCTGATGTCTCCAGGAAGAACCATCCAGCTCACACTCCTAGGACCCATCAGCTCAGTTCAGTTCAGTTCAGTCACTGTCGTGTCTGACTCTTTGTGACCCCAAGGACTGCAGTATGCCAGGCTTCCCTGTCCATCACTAACTCCCAGAGATTGCTCAAACTCATGTCCATTGAGCCGGTGATGCCATCCAACCATCTCATCCTCTGTCGTCCCCTTCTTCTCCCACCTTCAATCTTTCCCAGCATCAGGGTCTTTTCCAATGAGTCAGTTCTTTACATCTGGTGGCCAGCGTATTGGAATTTCAGTTTCAGCATCAGTCCTTCCAATGAATATTCAGGACTGATTTCCTTTAGGATGGACTGGTTGGATCTCCTTGCAGTCCAAGGGACACTCAAGAGTCTTCTTCAACACCACAGTTCAAAAGCATCAATTCTTTGGTGCTCAGCTTTCTTTATAGTTCAACTCTCACATCCCTACATGACTACTGGAAAAACCAAAGCTTTAACTAGACTAACTTTTGTTGGAAAAGTAATGTCTCTGTTTTTTAATATGCTGTCTAGGTTGGTCATAACTTTTCTTCCAAGGACCCATAGTACATGATATTTACAAAACAGCTATAGCATTCAACAAATGTGTTCCTGGTTACTTGGCTATACAGCTATCTCCCCACCAGACTGAGCTCAGAAGGGCAGGGACTGTGCCCTGTTGAGCACAATGCCTAGTACACAACAGACGCTCAGTGAGTGTTTAGTGAAAGAATGAATGAAAAAATGATAGGCCCTAGAAAAAAGTCAATGAGTCCCTTAAAACCCAAATTTCCAAACTTGGTCTCATTAGCTGAAATCGAAAGTCTACAAGAAAGCCTGAAGGCTGAGAAATAACCAAAACTAACCTTGTCTTACCACCTGGGAATCACAGACTGTCTGGAATAACCAAAGCCCAGGGAGATACTAAGGTCTCAAGATTAGTAATTTATCCAAGGTCCCCCAGTCAGATGTCATGAGAGCAGAACTGGAAGCCAAGACTCCTACCTCCTAGTGCAGGAAGGGCCTATCCAAGCTAACCTCCATCCACAATTCATAGATGAGGGGAGCAGGGACTTCCCTGGTGGTCCAGTGGCTAAGACTCTGCTCTCCCAATGCAGGGGGTGGAAGGCAGGTTCGATTACTGGTCAAGGAACTAAGATCCTACATGCTACAACTAAGAGGTCAAATGCCACAGCTAAAGATTCCGCATGTTGCAACTAAGACAAAAAAAGATTCTGTACCCCACAACTAAGACATAGTGCAACCAAATAAATAAATAAATAGTTTTAAAACAATAAAAAAAAAAAGCCCTCTGTTTAAAACAAACACAAGGGGAGCATTGTTTTGTACAAAGATCATTTTTTACACAGGGCCTCCAAGAAGGTATCCCTAACTCAACAAGTTAGTTCTGCTATTGAGTGAACTGTGTCCCACCAAAATTCGTATATGGAAGTCTTAACCTCCAGTAGCACAGAATGTGACCGTTTTGGAGATGGGGTCTTCACAGAGGCAATCAAGTTAGAATGAGGTCATTGGGGTAGGCCTTAATCCACCAGTATGACCGGTGCCCTTATAAAAAAGGGAATGTTTGGATACAGACACATATACAGGGAGAATGCCATGAAAATATGAAGATGGCCATTTTATATAAAGGACTTGAGCATCACTGGATTTTGGTATCCACTGGGGGAGGAGGAGGAGGTCCCACTGGACCCTGTGGGGCCAGTCTCCCACAGATATGAAGAGACAACTACACTTTGTTATGGCAGCTGGAGCAAATTAACAGAAGCTCTCTAGCAAAGTGGTTCTCAAAGTGCAGTCTTCCAGTGGGAAACAAGGGAAAAATAGAATCAGCACCACCTGGGATTTGTTAGATAGGCAAGACCTACCAACCAGAAACTCTGAGATGGGGACCTAGCATCTATGTCTCAGTAACCCCTCCAGGTCATTTCTGATGCACACCCAACTTGAGAACCATGGTCAAGAGCTACTACTCTAGCTATGCTGGGTTCTTTTTTTTTTTTTTTTTTTGGCTGCACTGGGTCTCGTTGTGGCACTCAGGGCAGAACAGTGTTACCTGTATCTGTGGCCACGAAGTTCTACCAGCAGAATGTTAGCTATCAGTAGCCAAGTAGGAACACAGAGGGAGAAGGCAATGGCACCCCACTCCAGTACTCTTGCCTGGAAAATCCCATGGACAGAGGAGCCTGGTAGGCTGCAGTCCATGGGG
Organism: Bos taurus; assembly: GCF_002263795.3. Lineage (NCBI taxonomy): Eukaryota > Metazoa > Chordata > Mammalia > Artiodactyla > Bovidae > Bos > Bos taurus. The sequence goes on along the minus strand of NC_037344.1, from coordinate 70,529,598 downwards.
TCGCTAATAGTCAGACACGACTGAGCTACTTCACTTTCACTTTTCACTTTCATGCATTGGAGAAGGAAATGGCAACCCACTCCAGTGTTCTTGCCTGGAGAATCCCAGGGACGAGGGAGCCTGCTGGGCTGCCGTCTATGGGGTTGCACAGAGTTGGACACGACTGAAGCAACTTAGCAGCAGGAACACAGAGGGCCTTCTGGTCACCCATGAAATCCCTGGGAACTGCCCATCTTGGTTACATACAGGAGCCTAGCCAGTGTGCAGTGTTAACCTCTACTTCCAGAACAATCAGCAAATACATACAGCTACTCTTACAAGTCAGGATCCACATTTGAGGTTTACCCAACACTAGGCAGAAAGCCTCTGAAAACCAGGCCACTTTTAAGACCCAGTTGATGATGACCAAAACTCAGGGGACCTGAGTTCAAGGTCCTGCTCTGTAACTAACTCCCTGGGAAACCACAGTCCCTCTATTTGTCCTCTCCTGACCTCAGTTTTTGCCTCTGGTAAAGGGTCAGTGTTGGATGAAGTCACTTCCAAGTTTCCCCTCAGCTCCAGTCTGTGTGTGTATGCCTGGGACAGGGTCCAAAGAATTCCTCGAGGGTCAAATGATTAACCATTGTACTGGGTCAGCTCCAGAAAGGACTCAAAAATTAACCTGGTGGCTCCTGCTTTCCCTTCAATCTTTACCATCCATACTCTGGTGAGGTACCATTCCTCTCCTGGCTGCACGGTCCTGGTGCCATCCCCTAACCCTCTATCCAAAGTGCCGCAGTCCCTACACCCCCATTCCCCCTCCTCCTAACTAAACCACATCAATCCTCACCCCTTAAACCCTTTTTGACTTCCCGAGGCCCTGTGACCACAGCTCTCTGTTCACCTCAGTATACTGCACTCTATCCCAGTGGAAAGCATTTAACACAGAGGTTGTAGTGACCACTCCTATGGTTACTTCTTCCTACTTGGTTACTTCTCTTGGGAGTAGAAACTGCACTGTGTTCCACCTTTTATTCTATGTATGGGTTCATTGTTGAGAATGCAGGAATATTTGAAATGCCTTTCACTGAGCTGAGAACAAGGCCTGGCCACGGGGAAATATTCCTCACTCTTCAAAGTACTTGTAAGCTCTCTTAGCTCCTGGGATTCTAATGTGACCTCTGTGAAACAAGTCAACCACTTAACTGGAGTGTGAAGCATGTAACATGGACATGAAGCATCTCCTTAAGGCCACATGGCAAGTTGGTGGTAGAGCCCCAGCATATGCCAGAGTTTTCACCTCCCAGTTCTGGGCTTCAGAGTGTGTGGCACACAGCAAAACCAAAGCCTCACCCTCTTTTTAAGAAATTATAGCTAGCTTCAGCCTCCATACCAACATGTGGATACACATGCACACTTCATGAATACCTCCCTGGAGCAGGGCTCCAGCCTGCTCAGAGCTTCACCTCTTTAGAATCTCAGACTGTTTTCCTCCCCTCTTTTGATGTATTATTTACTTGGCTAGGTCTTGGTTGTGGCACACAGGATTTTCCGTCTTCGCTGGGGCGTGTGGGATCTTTAGTTTCAGCCTGTGAACTCTTAGTTGTGGCATGTGGGATCTTGTTCCCTGACCAGGGATCAAATCCAGGCACCCTGCATTGGGAGGTCAGAGTCTTAGCCGCTGAACCACTAAGGAAGTCCCTGCCCTCTTTCATCATCATCCTTTAAGGGACCAACAGTTCCCAACCAGTACACTTTTTGAAGAGATTACAAGAGGCCAAGAGATGCTGAACTTGGTCCTACTTGCTCTGGTGTGCTCCCCTCAGCCCCTCCTTGTGCACTAAACTGCTTACCAGGGAGAAGAGCAGCATAAAAGCTTTAGACTGTGGGCAAGCACTCCAGCACACACCTGGGAGCTGGGCTTCCCAGTGGAAATATCTTTGCCCTGTCCTGTGTCCATGGAACCATACTGTCTCCTCACAGTCACCACCCTTGCTGTTTAGCAGGGTCATTTGGGAACCTATAGATAAATTCACATGTTCATATATATATGACTTTTAGGTGCCAGTGCTTTTAGACAGGTGCATTTATGTAGTGTGCGTGCAGTATGTAGGTATAATGTAGACATCCATGTGTGGCATCTGCAAGTCCCCCCCGAAAATGCGTATATGTGTAGATGAGTATGCATGGGCATAAGTCACCATTCACCCATCAGTTCAACACAGATGTGTTGTTATTTTAGGCACTGTGCCAGGCTCTGGGCTGAATAAGACACAGTAGATGGGTACACACCAGTGTACATGGGTGGAAGGTGTGTTTTTCAGTGCTATGTAAATGTCTGTGAAATCACTGCACACATGTAAGTGTACATTAGGCCCACAGCAAGCTAGGATTGCATATGTGAGGGCACATCTTGTTGATGCTGCTACGCTCTCTCCCCAAGCCCCAAGGATCAGATCTAAACAGCCCTTACCTAAGCCTCGGGCAATAGAAGCATCCTCTGCCCCCTGCTCTGCCAAGGAAGAAGCCTAAAGTGCTTTGTCCCCCTCAACATTCCAGCCATGACACCCTCCCCACCCACAGCGGGGTGAGGCAACATTTCTTGATAACAGGGCACCAAGAGTCCAGGCTGCTGGAAACCACCTGAGCTTCACGTGGTTTTATGGTTTCACAGTTAATGTTTGGCCCTGGGTTATTTCTATCTAGGAGGTAAGCCAGAAAACGCAGAGGAGAGATGGAGGCAGGAGAGATAGGGTGCCAGGTCACTTGCAGGAGGCACCCACCCCAGCAGTCACCTCTGGCACCCCAATACCTGTGGCATTCCAGGCCCTACCAAAGGAGGGAGCCACTCAAGCAGGAGAGAGCAAGGGCTTCTGGGAGCAGGCGTGGAAAAGACAGCCCTTGCAAAACGCACCTCAGGAGGCCAGCATCCCCTCTACAACCTTCAAATGGATCCAGGAAGCCCCTCCACCAACACGTCAGCTGGCCTCTGTGTGGTCACCTCCTAGGATACAAGAGCTCACTATCTCCAAGATGCTCTCTTGAGAATTTCTCTTTCATCCTGGGACAAAAATCAACCTCCCAGCAACTTTCATTCATTGGTCCTACTTTCCCTTTCAAAAAAATTATTCTTCCTGGGAAAAATAAATTTGATTAATAAATCTGACTGATGTCTCCAGAAGGTTCCTATTTCAAATGCTAATACATAACCTGGGGAAAATACGGCATTAGTTGAGCAGACTTTCTCTAGTTGCCGAGCACAGGCTCTAGAGCTCATGGGCTCAGTAACTATGGCGTGTGGGTCTAGTCACCCTGTAACATGTGGGATCTTAGCCCCCTGACCAGGGATCAGGGCAACTAAGGTTGTAACTGTATATGTTTCCCTTTGGGATGATAAAAATGGTTTGGAACTAGACAGAGGTGATAACTGTATCACATTGTATTTGTACTAAATGCCACTGACTTATACCTTAAAATAGTTTACTTTATGTTGTGTGAATTGCACTTCAATTTAAAAAAAAAAAAAAAAGGAAGAAGACCTGGGCTACCAAAGCCATTTAAATAACTTTGTGGGCACTGCCTTCTCACCAAACTGGACACGCTTCTGCTTAACAAAGGCAGGGAACCACAGCTAGGGACCTTTCCAACCCGACAAGCCAGGGAGTCAGGGCTCCCTTCCTCCCTCTGTCTCTACCTCAGCAACTCTGTCTCTCACTCTCTGCCTAGTGAGGCCACAGTTGCCCCCAGAGCCCTCAGAGGTGTCAAAGCAGGAAATCAGGGCAGAGGGGAGCTCCTGAGCACTGACCATCCTCTAAGCTCACTGTGTGGCTCCTTCACAGTTCCCACAATAATTCAGCAGCTGCCCAAAGCATCAGTCCTGTTAAAGGGGTCTATGCAGGGGCCCAGGTTCTATCCTTGGTCAGAGAACTAAGATCCCCTCAAGCCTTGAGATGCGGCCAAAAAAACAAAACAGTTATAAGACTACAGCTCAAGTCTAGGTCTTCCCTCTCCCAAATGAATGCTTTTAACCATGACATGGCCCCACCTTATTTGCAGGCTGACTAGTCCCAGAAGGGTTCTTTATCTCCTTCCTTTCCCCACACAGCCTCCTGTTTCACACTCTACCTTGTCCTGTCCTCTGAGCACCAAAAACTCCAGGCAAGTGGCTCCTTCTTCCTAAGTGGTTTCTGTTTCTAAGCACTCTCCTCAATCGTTCCTGACTATCTACAGTCTAAAGCCAAATCTCCTTAACCTGAGAATCAAGGCCTCTCAAGATCTGGCACCAGGTTTCTTTTCCTATTACTCTGCTCCACACACCCAATATTCTAGCCAAGCAATTCTTTCTCTGCCCTTCCCTGAATCATGTCCTTTCTTGATGTACCATGTCCCTGGAAAACCCTCTCTCCCCACCTCCACAGCATAGCCAAATCCTGACCCTTAGCTCTGATCCCACTTGGTATCTTCTTTGAGTTCAAAATTTACACACACATAGACACACACACACAGGCTTTCACTCTTCCTCTAGTTCTCATGGGTCTCTATATAGACCTTTATGCATGTGTCCCTGTGTTAAGGTATTTCAACATATATTCCTTAGAACAGCACAGTCAACAACCCAGAGCACACAGCCCCAGTATTTGGCACACAGTGGTACTCACAAAAATCATGCCCAACTAACTGAAGTGAATTCAACCTCACTCCCTCACTCAATTCAACTCACTCAATCACCTCATTTCTCCTTTCTCCTAATGGCAGTTTTCCTGCCAATTAGAAACACTACAGGCAATTCGAGGAAGGTATTTAGAATGCTAATGAGTGAAAATAACTTGCAGTCACATCTATTTCATATAAATTAATCACTATGAGTTTTACGACCTTGGTTGCCTTGACTGCACAACTGTTGGTGGCATACCCTGCTCAACTCAAGGAGTGGAAGTATTCCCCCACCAGATGATGTCAACCAGGGGGAATATGAAGGGAATGAGAATTCGACATCCGAGCTATCCGTATCTTCCTGAGCTCACTGAGATCCCTCCTGCCTCTTCCTCAGCTCCAACTGAGAGAACCAAGGAGTTGGGAAGTCCAAAGACTGCGCTGCAATTCTGATCTGACAAGGTCCCAGGAAGGCAAGCAAGGAAGGGCCAAGCCAACAATCCTCACCTAGGTGTAATGCAAGGCAGCCCTCAGCAGCAGTGCCCTTCCATTTCCTAACCACCACTGCCCCCTGGTGCCCTGACTGGCCACATCTGACAATGTTTGTGCAGCCCAAACCTCTAGTGCAGCACTGCCCAACAGAAATATAATGCAAGCAAAGATGTAATTTTTTTAATAGCTACTTTTTAAAAGGTAAAAAGAAACAGATGAAATTAAGTCTAATAATATATTTATATAACCCAATATATCCAAACTATTACTACTTCAACATGCAATCAATAGAAAAAATATTAATAAGATAGTCTATGCTCCTTTTGCCATGCTAAATATTCAAAATCTGGTGTGTATTTTATACCTACGGACACCTCAATTCAAAGCCTTTTATGTTAAGTGCCCAACAGTCAAGTGTATCCAGGGGCTACTGTGATGGACAGTTTAGCCCTAGTGCCTTGACCTGCCCTGTCCTTGCTGGCCTAACTAGCATTATCTCGTGTCCCAAGCCAATGGTAACTCTAGATCAATCCTCTCCCCTAAGCTCCAGGCTCAGAAAACTAGCTTCCTTCTTGGCCTCTCCACTTGCCTATCTAACAGAGATATCTGTAAGTTCTCCAAAACGGCATTCTCATTTTCCACCGCCAAAAACTGTCTCAACAGCCCACTCAACTCAATGAAATCACCATCCAGGTGGTTGCTGGAATTAAAATCCAAAAGGTTATCCTTTTCCTTCAACCCTGCCCCACTTCCAAGCAGTCATTGAGTCCTATCCGTTCAGCCCGTAGATATGTCTGATTACTTGTCTCTACCTCCACTACCACCACCCCCATTCAGGACAACATCATCATTGCCCTGGACTACTGCACCAGCCTCCAAACTGCTTCCACTCCTACTCTCCCACCCCCTCACTCCACACCCACAAGGAGCACAGAGGTATCAGACTTCTCATATCCCTCACACCGTCCACATCTCTCCATCAGCTTCCCAGTGCCTCTAATAAAATCCAGAGGCTTTCCTGGCAGTCCACTGGTTAAGAGTCTGTGCAACAAATGCAGGGGGCACAGATTTGATCCCTGGGTGGAAAACTAAGATCTCACAAGTCAAGAAGTGCAGCCAGACACACACACACACGAAATCCAAACTCCTCTCCTGGCTTGGCCACTCCCTTCATCACCTGCTCCCTGCACCTAGCTGCCCATCACTAAACTACCAGATATATGCTGCAAACAAAACATGCTAAATTCATTTCCATGTTCCTCTGTCTGGAATATTCTTCCCCCTCCTTGCATGGCTGTCTCCTCATCATTCTAGTTTGAGAAGCCTTCCCTCACCAGCCCATCTGCCATAGCGCCCTCATCTTCAGTCATTTTCTATCCCACAACCTTGTTTTTATTTTCTTGATAGCATTCATCATTCCCTGAAGTTGTCTTCTGTCTCCTCCCGCTAGAACACAAGCTCTATGAGAGAAAGAACTTCCCTTCTACTGTCCACCTTCGTTCTTCTAGCAACTAGAACAGCACCTGACACTCAGTAACCTAGGAATGAGAGCGCGAGTGAGCGAGCGCCATTCCCTCCATTTGGAGCGCGCTCTCCTTTCCATCCCTGGTTCCTTCTCCGGGTCTTAGGTTGAGTGGCACCAGCCCAGGGAAGCCTCCCAAACTGACGTGCTTTATCTTTTTTCTCAGCATCCTCTCTGCAGCTCTCATAGCACAATTTCGACCACAGTCAATTTGTTTACTTCATATTTTGTCTTCTCTGATCTCTCTTACCACCGCTCTATACTCTGCACCCCAGAAACAGGGCAGCATCTGCTCCATTCGCTCTGTCTCTCATAGCCTAGCGCAGAGCTGCACTTGTGGGCGGCGCACAAATCCTAGTTGGATGAACAGCTAATTCCCCTTGGCTCCTCCCAGACCTCCGCCCCCGGGGGTGTCCTGCAGGCCCCGCCCCCTCCAGCTCTGGAGCTGCGGTTCCACCTCTAGGACTCTGGCTCGCACCTGGCAGGAGAGGGTCCCCAGCTTGGAGGAAAGGGGAGGGGCCGGGGCGGAAGGCGGGGAGACCCGCCTCCAGAGGGAGCCGAGTTCAGCAGCCTAACCCTTTCCCCACATCCCTCTCCGCATAGGTAAAGCCTCCTCCTCGCGAAGGTCTCGGAAGCTCCGCGGGCCACGCTGCGGGGGCCTTCCGCCCGGAGACCCTGCCCAGCCAGGCCCATCCCCAGTCCCCCCGTGGCTGCTCCAGCGCCCCCGTGGCCTCGGACGATCCTCCTTCCCTCAGTCGCGGGCCGCGAGTCCGGCCGCCCAATCACTGAAGCCCTAGCAGGAGCAAGGACGTGGTCTGGTCAAGCCGCCCCTCCTTCTCTAAGTCCCTCCGTCGACCCTGGGAAGCCACCGAAGCCGGGTGGTGACCCCCACTCCCCCGGCTGCGGCGCCCGCAGAAGCCCCGCCGGGTCCGCCGCCAGGTCAGGGTCCCGCCGCCGAGCTCCTCTCGTCCCCACGGACCCTCGGCCTCGACGACGACAGAGCCCCGAGATGGCACAAGGGCCGACGGGAAAGTGAGGCCGTGTGACCTGACCAACTGACCTACTGACTGGCTGACCGACTGACAGGACCGACAGATTGGCTGACAAACTGGCTGATAGGATGGTTGACAGAAATGACAGGCTGACTGGACTGACAGGCTGGCTGACTGGCTGAAGGAGCTGACAGGTTGACGGACAGAACTGACAGGTGACTGACAGGCTTGCTGGCAGGATTGACAGGCTGAGTGACTGGACTATAGACGGCTGACGACATTGACTGGCAGGTCGGCGGCTGCGGGGGTTGCCATGGCCTCTCAGCCTTGGCCTCCACCTCCCGCTCACTTCATGCCAACTCACCCACCACGAAAGGGTTCCACAGAGCCTGTGGCCGCGACCTTACGCGGTCCGCTGGGTCACCTAGTGGCCTCACTCTGAACGGAGGGGCAGGGTCGAGGGGCGGGGTAAGGGCTGTGGGCGGGGCCATTGGTGGGGGGCGCGGGAGGGCGGGGTCGGTGGTGGGGACGGCGATGGGGGCGGGGCAAGGGCTAAGGGCGGGGCGACGGGTGGATAAGGGGATGTGGTGGGAGGGGTCGGTGGGTGGGCGGGGATAGAGGCTGGACTAAGGCTGGAGAAATTAAAAGACTCTTGCTCCTTTCTGGTGGGCCGCCGTCTATGGGGTCACACAGAGTCGGACACGACTGAAGTGACTTAGCAGCAGCAGCAGCTCCTTGGAAGGAAAGCAGTAACAACGTCGTAGACAGCATATTAAAAAGCTGAGACATCACTTTGCCGACAAAGATCTGTAGAGTCAAAGCTCTGGTCTTTCCAATAGTCATGTACAGATGTGAGAGTTGGACCATAAAGAAGGCTGAGAGCCAAAGAATTGATATTTTCAAATTGTGGTGCTGGAGAAGACTCTCGAGAGTCCCTTGGACTGCAAGGAGATCCAACCAGTCCATCCTAAAGGAAATCAATCCTAAATATTCATTGGAAGGACTGATGCTGAAGCTGAAGCTCCAATACTTTGGCCACCTGATGCAAAGAGCAGACTCACTGGAAAAGATCCTGATACTGGGAAAGATTGAAGGCAGGAGAAGGGGATGACAGAGGATGAGATGGTTGGATAGTATCACAAACTCAATGGACATGAATTTGAACAAAATCCAGGAGATGGTGGAGGACAGAGGAGACTGGCGTGCTACAGTCCATGCGGTCCCAAAGGGTGGACCGGACAGTGACTGACCAGCAACAACAGCAACAGCTGGAGAATGGCGGATTTTCCCTTCACCCCTGGGTCTCCTCCTCCAGAGCAGAACAGGCGCGTCCCCTCAGGAGCCTGAGCCGTGCTGCAGGCCAATCAGGCGACCTGTTGGAGAGAGAGGTTCCAGGCTTCCTTAGAACCCAAGCATCCTGGGCTTCCAGCTTCAGCAGGGGATGGACAGGGCCTCTCAGGGGCAGGCCAGCACAGAGCTCCACAGTGATGGAAACCTCAATATGCCTGGGGCCCCAGAAATCCTGGAGGACTCTTCAGGGACCTGGGGGACCTAAGTGAGCAGGTGGGGACAGGAGCCAGTGGGGTTTTCTTTGTGTCTGTACTGAGCCCACACTGGCCTCCACCTACTCCCTCCCCCCACCCTGCTGGTCCTGGCAGCTTACCCGCCAACTCATCTGCCTTCCCAGGGCCTGTATGGAGCGTAGCGAACTCCGGCGAGCCCCCTAGGTGGCGGCAAAGGACTGAGAAAGTGCTCCCACAATGGCCTCTTGCTTCAGCCCTCAGCCCAGAAAAGTCTGGAAGGATGGAACCACCTCGCAGAGAACCGAAGGCCGGAAATTCAGGATCGCCTCACATCATGCGATTTGAATTCTGGCTTCTGGTCCAGGAGAAGAGACAAAGCGAGAGAGGACAGGCCAACAGGGAGGGGCCGGACACCTGCCATCCCAAGGGGTCCTCACCTGTCTGAGGCTGTTTCCTTACCTACAGAATTAGGTACAAGAAGGGCAACTGCTCTTACAGGAAACTTTGGGGATTCACTGATACCTGCATGGAAATCACTTGGTACATTGCCTAACACATGTTAATGCTCAGTAACTACTCACATTAATAAACATAAAGCAGCTTCGCACATGCCTCCCAAAGCATGTCTAGCTACAAGCTGAGTGTGACAGTCTTGTTTACTGTGTCAGCTTGGCCAGGTTACAGTCCCCGGTTATACAATCAAACCCTAATCTTGGTGTCGTGATGAAGGTAGATGCAATTAAGTCAATTGACCTTAAGGGAGATTATCCTGGCTAATCTGGATGGGCCTGATTCAGTCCCATTTGGAAGGACAGAGCTTAAGAACCCGAGCAGAGGCTTCCCTGAGGAAGAAGTTATTCTGCCCTTGGACAGTAGCTCCCGCCCTTGGCAGGAGTTCCAGCCTGAACCTCACGATTTCACACTCACTTCGCCAGCTCCACACTCACATAAGTCAACTCTTTGCAATAAATCTCTTAATGTGCATCTCCTATTGGTACCATTTCTCTGGCTGAACCCTGATGAATATACGCAGAGGAAGCAGGGGTGAGTAAGTATGTCTGTATATGTGTGTGCTGGCATCATAGGGCCCAGTCCTCTTGTTAATTCACTCTTTTTGCAACTCAAGGTGGCCTGTGTCTTTAGGATCCTATCAGTTCAGTTGTTCAGTCGTGTCTGACTCTTTGCGACCCCATGAACCGCAGCACGCCAGGCCTCCCTTTCCATCACCAACTCCCAGAGTTTACCCAAACTCATGTCCTTTGAGTTGGTGATGCCATCCAACCATCTCATCCTCTGTCGTCCCCTTCTCCTCCTGCCTTCAGTCTTTCCCAGCATTGCGGTCTTTTCAAATGAGTCAGCTCTTCGGATCAGGTGGCCAAAGTATTGGAGTTTCAGCTTCAGCATCAGTCCTTCCAATAAACACGCAGGACTGATCTCCTTTAGGATGGACTGGTTGGATCTCCTTGCAGTCCAAGGGACTCTCAAGAATCTTCTCCGACACCACAGTTCAAAAGTATCAATTCTGCGCTCAGCTTTCTTTATAGTTCAACTCTCACATCCATACACGACTACTGGAAAAACCATAGCCTTGACTAGACGGACCTTTGTTGGCAAAGTAACGTCTCTGCTTTTTAATATGCTGTCTAGGTTAGTCATAACTTTCCTTCCAAGCAGTAAGCGTCTTTTAATTTCATGACTGCAATCACCATCTGCGGTGATTTTGGAGCCCAGAAAAAGAAAGTCAGCCACTGTTGCCACTGTTTCCCCATCTATTTGCCATGAAGTGATGGGACCGGATGCCATGATCTTCATTTTCTGTTTAAGTTGGCTTAAAAGTTTAAGCCAACTTTTCACTCTCCTCTTTCACTTTCATCAAGAGCCATAAGGGTAGTGTCATCTGCACATCTGAGGTTATTGATATTTCTCCCGGCAATGATGGAGGTGAAAGCAAAACCCTGACTGTTTAATAGCAAGGCGTTGGGGTGGGGCGGGGTTGAGGGGGTGGCGGAGTCGACGGGGAGGTGGATGGGGCGGGTGCCTGTGTGCAGAGCTCTTACTCCCTTGCACCACCCCTGCCCCCAGGCTTTAGCCTCATGGGTGTGAACTGCTTGCTTCCAGGCTTTTTCTAAGATGCCCTTTTCCCAAGGGAGGCCAGGCTCATCTTCCTCCACCTGCAGCAGGCGTAGGATTGGAAGGAGGAGTGCAAAATGTGCTGTCTTCCCGGAGGCCAGCTGGTGAGGAGGAGGCTTCTCCCTCGGCCATCAGCCAGTCCTCGTATCCTTGCCCCGCCTCTCCCACCTCTGTCCCACAGGCCATGTGTCACGCGCACACCCACACTCCCACCCTCCTGCCCTCATCCTGATAGCTGCTGACACCCATCCATCCAGTCTATACTGGAAAACCATTCTGATCGCTTTACTCACTTCATTCAGCCTCAGCACAAATCAGTGGGGTGGGAACGCCTACTGTCATTATCCCCATTTTACAGAAGGGAAGCTGAGGCACAGAGGTCACTCCTCCTGCGGAGAGCAGCCTGGGGAAGGGCCCTAAAGCACAGATGATAGTGGCGAAGATGAAGAAAGTGGCCCTTGGAAATCCTGTCAGCTCCGTCTCCCAAATATATGCTCCTTATCCTCCATCTGCCTGCCATCACCCAGCTCCCCTGCGCCAATCTCCCTCCTGGGCAAACTGCTCCCCTACTCTGCCCCACATTGCAACCAGATTTTGAAGATGCTAACAGGATTGTGTCTCCTGCTCCTCTGAACACATCCACGGGGGTGCCCAGTGCTCTGGCCACCTCTCCACTCTCATTTCCTGCCTGCCCACTCCCTCCTGCCCTGCAGTCTGACACAGCTTCCTTTCCATTCTTGGTGCTCTGCACACTCCCTTTGCAGATGCTGTTCCCTCTGCCGAACAGACTTCTCCCCACCTACGCCATCCCACCCCCCTTACCAAGGCCCCTCCTGCCACAGCTGCTGCAGGCACCCGTGGTGAACCCACCCCTGGGGCTCTGCACCTTCCCTTCTGAGCACTGCATTCAGTCTGCACTGCAGCACTCACCTGGTGACTGCGTGTTACCCCAGCCCCTCACCACACACACACACACACAACTGTGAGTTCTGTTAGGTGGGTTTTGCTCACTGTGGTATACCCCGTGCCTGCACACAGAAGAGCAGAATCGATGCTTGTGGGATGAGCCACAGGTGAGGAAGTAAAGCCAGGCACTAGCCTGACCCGGAGAAGGCAATGGCAGCCCACGCCAGTACTCTTGCCTGGCAAATCCCATGGACCGAGGAGCCTGGTAGGCTGCAGTCCATTGAGTCGCTAAGAGTCGGACACGACTGAGCAACTTCACTTTCACTTTTCACTTTCATGCATTGGAGAAGGAAATGGCAACCCACTCCAGTGTTCTTGCCTGGAGAATCCCAGGGACAGTGGAGCCTGGTGGGCTGCCGTCTATGGGGTCGCACAGAGTCGGACACAACTGAAGCGACTTAGCAGCAGCAGCAGCAGCAGCCTGACCTAGGCGGGAGCCACATGCCCTGGTTTGCTGGGGGAGGCCCAGTTTCCACCTGTCATCCGGTGTAACAATCATAGTGCTCTTATTTGCTCCCCAGTGTCCCAATTTGGTGACATATTAAATGGTCAACCTAGTTATTAGAAAGGAGAAGGGCTTTATCCCAGAGCTGCTTTTCCAGCCCCCACATTGGCTTCCCATTTTTTTCCCTACAGGCCCAAAGCTTTTACATCTGGTTCTTGAGATCTTTGTAATAGCTCCCTACCTTGCCCACCCAAGCCCCCAGAAATACATAAGAATTCTATTTGCCCATTTTACTGCAGAACTATCCTCCTGGAGGGTTGCCATGGTGATTGGATGATGTCACTGCCTTAGAAACTGTTGCCTAGGAGATGAGTGATGTCACTTCCAGGAGATGATTGCCATGGAAACCCTCTTGGTGGAACTAGGGGGTGGCCAGGAAAGCAAAGTGGGGTGTGGAGGGCGGATGCAAAAGGGACAAATGTGAAGGGCGGAAGGAAAAGGGAGGGGGAAAGCAGGAAAAAGGCCAGGAAGAGGATGGGGACCATCCCAGGGCAGTTGAAAATAACAGAATCATAGAATCTCCAAAATGCAAAAGTACCCAGAGACCACCCCAAGCATCCGGCTCGTTTTTAGAGGCTGCTGAGAGGTCAGGACATGCTCAAACCAGTTTATAGGTGATGTTAGAACTAAGCTCAAGGACTCATGACTCTGTTTGGTTTTTCTTTTTTTTTTTTTGGCTACACCACTAGGCATACAGGATATTAATTTCCTGACCAGGGATCGAATCCGTGCACCTTGCACTGGAAGCATGGAATGTTAACCACCGGACTGCCAGGGAAGTCCCGACCCTCAGTTTCTTAAGTGGCTCATTGGTAGATTTGGGTGTGAAAACGAAGGATTCCTTCTGTTCACTTTTCAAAATTTTGGTCTCAGGTCAGTCATTTACTCATGAAGTCAACAAATTCTTACTCTGAGCTGTGTGCTAGGCCCTGAGAACTTGAGTGTTATCTTTATAGTTATAATATTATGTTTGTATTGTACCCCCCGCCCTAGTTTTAGCCCCACAAGGACAGGTAATTCACCAAGGTATCCACCCCCAGCACCCTGACCAGTGCCTACCACATGGTAGGTAACGGGTTGTTGACAAGACAGGTGATAAACGCCGTCATGTGGTGCAGACCCACAGTACAGGAGCCCGGGGGGAGCTAAAGATGAAGGAATCCACTGTCAAGTTCGTTTTCCCACAAGCTGTGAGGCCCTTAAACCATTCCTATCTTCCAGGGTCTCTGTAAAGACTCAGAGACCAGGTACTTAGTGTCTGGAACACAGAAGGTGTTCAAAATGGTTGTGCCCATCAGCCTAACATCTGCGTTTTGTAACAGAAGATGATCTACTCAGTCCCACCCAGCTGTGACTCAGTGCCTGGGCCTGCCCCATAGCTGGGGCTTGGGGGGAGGGGGGGTCCTTCTGAGAACCAAGGACTCCCTTGGCACAGCGGAATGCAGCCTACTTTGCAGAACCAAGCAGCGCCCTGAGCTTCCCAATCCCAAGTGATCTGAGATGGCCAAGTATTTACCCGACAATAGCGCCATTATCAAGAATCCTCCCCTTTCCTCCAAATCAAACAAATGGACCTTTGAGCAGGGTTTGAGGAGTTACTGAAAATCTGAGTATTAGCACCAATACTCTTAGAGATGTTCCTTGCCAAGTGTATTTCGTTGAACTGTAAGTGAAATATTAAAAGCACTGAAAAGTGCCCCAGAACAAGATGTGTGTGACATCCATTTTTTATTCTCAACACCAAGACTGTAGCCCAGTGAAAAAAAAACCATGAACAAGGATTCCGGGGATCTGAATGCTAACCTCGGTTCTGGCACTAACTTTGCAGTGTGACTCTATTCATTTCTCTGGTCTCATTTCCCCTGTGGTAACACTGAGATGATCCTATTTCATTCCATAAATTTATCTTGACAAGCTTTTTATCATTTTCCTTTGATCTTGACAAGTTTTAAAACATCAGAGCATGCAGAACTGGAAGCCTTTGAGACCACGCAACAGAGATGCTTTCAGCTTTACATCATGTGTAATTTCAGGTCCTCTCAAAGAACCCTGTTTATTACTTGTGGGGTTGACTGGAATTATGTGTCCATACTTCCCCACACCATGTTCCCAGACCCAAGAGGATGCCTTGCACATGGTACTTAAGAGTTGAATTAAAACTTTTATTCCAAATTAGATGAGGGACCTGAACCTAGAAGGTTGTCAGCTGCCTGGGGCCCACCAGGGGCAGTTAGGACTCTGAATCCGAGACTGTGGATGAAGACAGCCTTAGGTCATGGGCAGAGGCTGTCCTATGATTCCAGAGGTCTGCCAGCTCTGCACCTACTTCCTCCCCCTGTAAGGGAACACAATTTTTCATAAGATGGCTGTGAAGTGAAAATGTGAATGCTTTTTCTAAATCCCCTTTTGTGAGGGGCATTCCTAATGTAAGAACTTACATTAGAAACTTCAAATTAGAAAATTTGAAGTATTTTCATCAAAGCCAAGTGCCTTAGCCACATAAAGCTTGTAGCTTTAAAATACCTGACCTACTAATTGAAGCAAAACTCAGTAATGATTTTTGCTAGCAATTAGGTCAACCTGAAATAGCTTCCTGAGGACAACTCATTATCATGTGGGTCTATCAGGATGAGAAAACAGGTTAAGTGTCCGTGCTGACGAGTTCTGTGCTCCACAACGTAGGACCAAGGACAGAGACTGGGCATGGCCACCTTCACCAGCCTAGCGTTAAGCTTCAGTCGAGAAGGCCCTAAGGTGCTTAGGGCCTTCGTGTGACTGAACCAACCCGCTCGACAAGCATATCCAGTCCCGAGTACCAGGCTGGCAGTGCCAGAAATCATAAGGGGCTGGAGTTCAAGGGTCTAGTTGGTGACACAGGGCTTCAGGAGCGGCCTGGGGAGGAGGCAGATTGGGCGGGGGGCGGGGGCGGTGCTCGGGGAGTACACTAGGGGCCAGGCCTTTCTTGTTCTTAAAACTCAGAGGGAGTTCTGTTACCCTATTTTAAAGAATACTCAGAGCTTTAATAATGATTGCTAAAGATTGTATTGGGTGTCCAAGCTGTGTCCCTAGTTAACATTTTATTCCACATAGTGCAGAAAAAATATTAAGAAAAATGGTGAACACGTACCTACTTTGTGTGTTAAAAAGCAACCAACGTTCTGTGGGGTGGCTGGAGCTACATCCCTGAAGTCAGCACACAGACCCACCTTCCAGAGGGGCTGTGCCTCAGAAGATGCACTAGGGTCTTCCGTTTAAAGGAACCAGCAACAGGAAAAGGGGACCAGAGAGGCCACATTAGCTGGGTTCAGAGAAAACTACTTAAAATTCATGAGTCTTATGTGTATGCCGCAAAACCTGTGATGGAATCAGGGGGCACAGACTCCCTATTCCAGAAATGCTTTGGAGTTTGGAGAGATCGAATCAGGGTTCAGAGCAGGGAGCTGCAACAGCTCTTCAAGAGTGAGAGAAATGAAGACCATACACATAGAGGTAATATCCCCAAAGCAGCATTTTTATTTACCCACTGAATTCCAAAACATTTAATTTAGGAGTCTGGCATTTCATAATCACCCATCTTGATTGACATGGGCTGACACACATGGCGCTGTCAGGATACACAAGGACGATAGCCAAAGAGTTACAAAAAATAAATCCATGATTCTTAAACAATTGCAACCAAAAAAAAAAGTTACAGGTATCAAAACTTTAGATGCATTGCATTGAAAAGAAGGTTTGTGCACGTCATAATTTAAAGAGGCGAACAAGGTGCTACTGAAACCTCACGTTAAAGTTAATTATTAAGCTGATGGAAAGGAGCAAGTGGTCTCTCGTCCCAGCTTCCCTTAATGGTTTTCCATTAGCTAAGAAAGAAGAGGGAGGGGTGAATTCACTTTTGCATGCACAGATGTACTGCTTTAACAAAACACTAGCAGCTGGTTTGAAGTGGACCATTTAAATACCAACTGTAGCCTGTGCGGCTAATTCTCCTCTCTAACTTTCTGAGGCTTTCGCCTGCAATTCACCTAGACAGGCAAGCAAACGACAATGCCTCCTTCAGAACGCACCTGTCTGCACGATCCAAAAAGGGAGCTCCTGTGGGCTCAAAGCAACCGTCAGTCCAGCGATGCCCATGAATTAATTTATCTGGAACTGCTTCCCGGGGGCGGACAGCAGGTCTGAGTAGCTGTGCTGCCGTACAGATAGGTTGAGCACTGGATACTTAGTGAGTGTGGCGAGAGGGGACTGGTGGTGATGGGGCGGGGGCGGGGCGGGCCAAGGCGCTCAGTTGCCTTCTCCGGCTTCCTCGTCCTGCTGGTCGCTCGTCCAGAGGGTGAGGTTGTCTCGCAGCAGCTGCATGATGAGCGTGGAGTCCTTATAGGAATCCTCGTTTAGTGTGTCCAGCTCGGCTATGGCGTCGTCGAAGGCTTGTTTGGCTAGGAGGCAGGCCTGCTCAGGCGCATTCTGGATCTCGTAGTAGAACACGGAGAAGTTGAGGGCCAGGCCCAGCCGGATGGGGTGTGTGGGCTGCATGTGCTCCTTGCTAATCTCGAAGGCTTCCTTGTAGGCCGCCTCTGAGGCCTCCACCACACTGTTCTTCTTCTCGCCAGAAGCCACCTCGGCCAGGTAGCGGTAGTAGTCGCCCTTCATCTTCAGGTAGAAGACCTTGCTCTCGTACTGGAAGTCATTGCAGTTCTTGATGAGGAACTTGTCCAGCAGCGCCAGCACGTCGTTGCACACCGTCTCCAGCTCCTTCTCAATCTTCTCCCGGTAGGCCTTCACCTTCTCCAGCTTCTTCTCATTCCCATCAGCCATGGTCTTCTGCTCGATGCTGCTGATGACCCTCCAGGAAGACCGCCGGGCACCAACCACGTTCTTGTAGGCCACGGAGAGGAGGTTTCGGTCTTCGTTGGAGAGAGGTTCATTGAGCTCAGTCACCTGCAACATCCCCAAAAGATAAACACTGAGACCCAAATTCGAAAACCTGGGAGAGAGATCTTCCCTTCAACCCCGTCAACAAGCCTCCTGAAAAACAGGATTATGTGGTACTTCCCTGGTGATCCCATTGTTAAGATTCCATGCTCCCAGTGCAGGGGGCATGGGTTTGATCCCTTGGTCAGGGAACTAAGATGCTACATGCTGCACACTATGGACAAAAAATATCCAAAATGAAACAGAATTAGAGAAGCCACACAAGAAAAACTAACTGGACAAGGACCCTATAGTCTCAAGGGAGACTACAGTCTAACAGAAGAGGCAGATACCAACTCAAATATATTAGCAGTAAGAACTTTGAGAGATTCATAATTCAGGCCTTGTGCCAAGTTCTTAAAAAGTGAAACAAGCAATTGTCTATCACCACTTCCCTCCTCAATAAATCCCAGACAAAATATAAACACCCTCCCTCTTCTAACTTTCCCCATTTCCCTATCCCCAGGACTCTTCCTCTTCTGCTACAAGACCTTAGCCGGGGATGGTCTTCTCTTCTGCCCAGTCCATCAACCCAACCACACTTCATTCTCCACAGCATCTTCAGCTGCAAGCCGCCCGACATTCCCCAGGAGGCTTGCCCACAAGCTGGGCTCCTCGGTACCATCACACAGATAGGAGTGGTGTCCACACAGGTCTGAAGTAATCCCCTATTCTCTACTCATCCACATCCCCAGGTCCCTCAAGACCTGGAACCCCACTGGTGTTCTCCAAAGACTGCCTTTAGACACTCACATACTCATTGCTTTACTGTAAGTATAAAAAGATTTTATGTTTTCCTGATAATTTGGCCTTTTATGGAAGCAACCCATATAAATCAAAATTCTATCTCAAATACTATGACAAATCTCAGAATGCCTGAATCCTTTAGAATGACACTTTTCTAGGACAATATTGCATAAAACAAAATGTGAGGCAAGAACAGAATTTGGAAAGCTCCTCAGATCTTCCAGTAAGCAAATCCCTACTAAGGCCACTTGATATTAAAGTGCAAGTGACATCCATAAGGAGTCACTATATAATATACTTCATCCTGTGACTAATAAAACTGCTTTTGTTGGGCTATTGCAAAGACACCTCAAGATACGTCCCCAGAGTATATCATTAAAATTGAGTGCATACCTGAAATATTTATATATCACACAGTGTTTGTATAAGAGGCAGTATCATTACTCAGAAAAATCCTAAGACATCTGGAGCATAGCCTGAACTAGTTGTGTGACCTTCAACAGAATACAACTTTTCTGGGCATCAAAAGTCAAATCAGTGAAGCCAGCCCAAACAACCTCCAAGGATTTCTTCAGCTCTAAAACCCTACGACTGTTTCTCCTGAACAGTAACAGGTGCGGTGAAGGCCTGAGGCTGGTGCTGTACCATGGGGGTGCATCTGTGGGGCCCAGGAATCCACAGGTCTGATCCCTTCTCCATCCAGAATAAACCGCCAAAAAAGGCTACTGGGCAATATTTGTAATGACACCTTCACAAGAAACACTAGGGCCTAGGAGTGTCAGTGTTTATGTAACGATCACCTGGTCGCCTGCCAGTCTGAATGAATCACTATCGGCATCAGCTGAGTGTGACTAACAGCTAAACAAGCATTGTTCTCAGAACCCCAGCCAGGGCCTAACTAGGAAACAACTGCATATGTTTAAATATAGTGTTTTTTAATACTCCTGGATTACAACTTGGCTAACAAAAGCAAACTTTTGAGAGGAAGCTAGCTTTATTACTTGATCAGATAACTAAAGAAAATTGGGACTTTTCCCCAGATTGGAAAATTATAGACTGAGGTGAAATCCGATGGCCTGTTGTAAATCAAGATTTATAGCCAGTCTTGGCTGTTGATACTTACTGCAAATAACCTTTGCTAATGTTTGCTAGTGCGAATTCTCAACACTTCAACTTCCAAAATACAGGAGCCAGGATACTTAAAGACAAGTCTGGTCACCCGCTAAGAGGGGTAGATCCTGAGGGCAATGCGATGCAGGGCAGGAAAGTAGGAACTGCTTGTCCCAAGCAACCATCAGAGGAGCCTAGCGGGACAGCCACCTGTGGATTCGGCAGAGATGACTTCCTGCATCTCTAGGATCACAAGTTTCCAAACAGCTAATTAGGAACAGAAAGAGTAGACACGGAATTCTCGAGACAGGAGAGACCTAGACAAGGATTCTCAGCCTTCTTTCTCCTCTGATGTTGGTTCCAACACTCTCATGTCCATCACATGCCAGCTGTGCCCAGAGCAGCACCCCCCCTCCCCCGACACTAAGTCCCCACATGGCCACGCCAGCTTTGAGGGACTCCCCCCCCTCTGCTCACTGCCCCTCTGCCATCTGGTTCTCCTGCCCCACTCCCCACCCCAGGTAATCCTACTTAGATGCTTCCTGAAAACCTTAAGACTGTTGAAGCTTTCCCATTTGGGAAGGCTCTCCTCCCACCTCCTCTGATGACTGGCCTCCCTGCCAGTCATTCTGCTCATGTCTGTCCTCACCAGGGAGCCTCTGGCTGCACCAGCTCCCTTCACGCTTCTCTGCTCTGGACCACATGGCATTTCTGAAAGCATCCAATGACCTGGCTAGTTACGAGTTCATTTATCTTCTTGTGACACCATTGGCTTATTCAACAATCCCCAAGGGCCTCCTCCCACTAACTCAAAGGGCAATAAGCTATGTGTTTGTGAGTAAAAATAGACCTGCTGCCAAAAATAGCGCCTGAACTATTTGGGAAAACTTAAAAGTTCTCAATCTGGGAAACATCCAACCTCAAAAGTAACACTGAACAAACAAGTGAAAAAAAAAAAATCACCCTTGAGCTGCCAGACCACATGGCTCAAGCTGAGGTTTAGATACTCCTCCTCCCCAAGAAGCCTTCTCATCCTTCATGGCCACATACACTCCTACCACTCATTACAGCCACCCACACCCGCATGCTACCAACAAGCTTGCTTTTGATATAGAAGTTTACAACAGAAAAAAAAAAAAAAAAACCCTCAAGAACAATTACATAAACATAACTACATGATAGTCTTTAAGCCTCTTTGGCAGAACCCTATATAGATTTTTAAAAAAGAAAAGTGACCTTGAAGAATGAAAGGTTTTTTTTAGGCTGATTCTTTCCCAAGTTAATGCCCCCCAAAGTGAGGATTCTGCCTGGTGCCCCACTGGCAAGGCACCCATCATTGGTCTCCATTTGCCCTGACCTGGAAAGACCACCTTCTGTCCTCACCAGGCAGAAGCTGCAGGTCCTCCAAGGCCGGGAAGGGACCCGGCTTTGAGCTCACAGCAGGTGAGTTCAGCTAGTGACTATTCCCTCTAAGCTCACTATCGGTCAAAATAGCTACCCTTGTATCATTAAGAAACCACTGTTGTCTTGCTCTGGGCTTTAAGTAGACATTTTCATGGGCCGTGACCGGCATTAAATACAACCCCATCCGAACAGGGTTACTGCACACTACTGCCCTGAGGCACCAGGTCTGAAATCTTCAGAAGCTGTGCGGATTCCAACCACAGAAGTGCCAAAACCCACCACTAAGGAGGGGACACCACTGCAGGGTGAGGAGCAGGAGGGGCAGTTTTGACTGGCTTCAACCTGGACACTTGGGAGAATCTGACCAACCTAAACACTGAAACTTAGGGGGTTTCTAGGATTGTAAAATATACTAAACACAATATGGAGAAACAATCTCTTAAAACTATAATTTAACATAGTCTTGCACTTCTCAAGTCAGAGCAGGAATTCAATTAATACTTTGCTTCCTAAGCTTAAAAAAAAAAAAAAAAAAACTGGTCTTTAAGAGACCAAGCATAATCCAGTTATGTTCCCCTGCTGTAGCTAAGACCCATAAGAGGCAGATTCTGTTTTTAATTAAACTTGACATAAATGACTTCTACCTAATAGAGGGAATTATTTGTTCAGTAAGCCCACTTATGTGACTGGCTCGGAACTTAAGTGACCAATGATGACAATGGCTAAAGGACCAGAAAGTATACGAGACAGAAACTTGATCCCTCAGCCTCATGGGGCATCATCACTGGGTTAAAGGGAGAGCTCTAAACTTGAGAGCCGAAATCTTCACTTTACAGCTCGACCTTGAGGAAATTTCTCTCTTCAAATCTCGTTTGTAAAATGGAGTTAGTAACAGGATCCATCCAGAGTTGTTCTCAAGAGTAAATAACGTACACATGGAATCAAAGCTACCCTTTACTGAGTGCCTAGTAGGTGAAACGGTAAATTTAATAAACCTGATGAACTGTAACATGGAACACACACTTGGGGTATCACCCCCCCCCGTCATTATTTCTGTAAAGTGTGACACTGAAGTCTTATCACTAGTGTTAAGTTCCAGACAAGGACGAGAAAATATATTTTTGTTTTCTTTAAAGGAAAGTTGGGGTTTTTGACAGCGGGAGCTCTTTTGGGGATAATTTAGCAACCCCAAATCCAGATGGGGACAGCTCATGTCAATGCAGCAAAGCTATGTAAACTGCTCACCAAGTGAATGTCTTTTAACTGAGAATATTGCAGGACTAATGCAGAGCCCTCTTTCTTCCTCAGCCATTAAGACAAAGTGATACTTACATGGGCAACACAGCTTGATGGTTCACGCACATTTCAAATAGTAGTACCAATGTGGCTGTATGATGCCACACTGATCACAGTTCTGGTCCACCTCAAAATCATCCTGTTTCCATATCTGCAACATGGGTTAAGTCCCAGCCTAGGACACTCAGCGGGCTCTAACCTTTCAGAGAGCACTTCCTCACTCCCTACTTCCTGAGATCTTACAGCTACGGCACTGGGCTGGGCCTCAAAAGCTGCAGCTTTGTTGCCTGCACTTAAGATTTCTACAGATAGCCTTCAAGTCCTTCAGGTGTATTTCTCTACATCCTTTGTCAATGACTGTGCAACAATATTAGAACACACCACGCCATGCCAAATAATTTTGACATTTTATAACTTCATGATTGCCACCTCCGTTTCAGTATGACTAAGGGTAGTGACATGACTGAATGATGTCTATCCATGAGTATTCACTAGAAATCTATCTGATCAATTACTCTTTCCTTAGATCACTTAGTTTTATGCATTAATATTTTTATCCCACATTATGGGTTTATCTTATAGTTTTCATGAGAAACTAGGCTCATTTTATGAGGTGATGAACTGTATAAGATCATTCCAAGCCTGGTCTGAAAAGGATTTGTGTTCCCGAATCTTTCACAACTTTTCTTTCCACTGTTTCACTCTATGTAAGCAGCTAGGTGTGAGATGAGCTGGAAGATACACCTTTACTTAACTTCAAAAACATTTCTTGCCTCTTCAAATTAGGGGATGAGACAGGGAACTGCAGCTCTCAACTGATGTGAACAAACACCTTTGTTTTCAACATGCGTGATTTTTTTTAGGCCTTACCGACATCCTCCTCCAGGTGACGCTGGTAGCATAAGGAACATCAGTCACTACAGGCAGGCAATATTATTAGGTATCATTTAGATGATAAAGGAAACAGAAAACAAGTTAGAAAAATGAAAGCTAAAAACTCATTTGACAGGAACACCAACATAACTAGTTTTGCCCTTCAGAGGACCAGGAGACAAGAGATGTGCGCTTCAAGGTCACAGAGTGGCTGCATCAGAGCATTCCCTCACTCAGGTGCCTTACAGCAGTCTACTTACCTGCCCTAAAGAGAACCCCCATAAACCCAGAGAGTTAACAGAATCCCAAATCCTCCCAAAACCTGTATTTCAGGCCTAGGATATTAGTGAAATAGGGACTAAGCCTTCTAAATAACATTAAAAATTTAACGTTCAAACATCAACTTAGGTAAAATGTGAGAAAGTTTTCCACTGACCTTGCTGAGTCCTTTCCAATAAATATATCCATTAATTTAGATAAGAAAAAATTTTTCTTTAATAGAAGAAACAGGCATATTGACCAAAAAAGTTCTCGTTTTAGCAGGAGTTACCTTGAGGGACTGGTCTCACAATTCTGAGATGACTAGAGCTTGGATTCAATTTTCAGCAGCCTATCCAACCCACCAATTATTTCTGATACCGATGTTATGTTTCCAATACACGTTTGCAAAATCCTACCTTAACGTCTCATAGAAAATCTGTGGACACAAGTAGGAGGCTACAGGAAAGCATTTTTCAAGCCTGCTTACAAAGAGCAGAAAACCAATTATTTTTTCTCTGCAAACTCTATTCCTTTCCTGTTACATCTCTGCACTCTCCCCTTACTTCTCATTTCAAATTTCCTGTTTCCCACAGCTCCACAACTGCCTTCTAGTCATTTTCCCATAATCTCAATCACTTTGTTTCCAGCTCCTTTTTTAGTCCCCAAAAGGCTTCCAACACTGCAGTCTTCAGGTCCCACTGGCAGGACAGGGGAGGGCCTCACTAAAACGTCCAGAGAGCAGCCTCAACCTGCACAACCTCAGTGCCACTCAGTGACTAGGGAGAAGAGGCGCACTTGAGTGTGGCTTGCTGAGTGGACACAAGTGGCTTTATCCCAAAGATTAAGCTCAGGACTCCTTGCGAAGAAATGCACTCATAGTCAATCTTATTTCTGTAAAATCTGCTAAATTATTAAATCTTCTTTTTTCTTATGAGACCCTCAGAATTACATAGACTTCAGGTTCCAAACCTACATCGTCCCTGGCGTGGATGAAAAGCTCCTTCTTATCTAGCCCATAACACCCTGCTTGGGCTCAACTGGAGATAACCAATGAGTCAACAAATGGGCGGTGGTGATGGTAGTTTCCAGACACCTGGTTCAAGGTATGATGTGGAGGATATGAAAAAGATAATGCTTCAAATACCCTCCTTACCTGGATAATCCTAAATTTGGACCCCAACAACAGTTTGTATTAATAACAAAAGCCTTAAAAGGAGCTTTTCACATGACTCTGAAATTTTAGAGAGCCACTGTATTTGAGGATTTTTCAGTACCAAATCTTCTCCCAAGCCAGGAAAAAAGGGCAAAGGAGCTAAATAACCCAGGACAGTCATTCTTGACCTTAAACCCACTGGCACTTGCCTTGAGGGATGGGTCAAGGGCAGCTCTGAGTCCCACCCCCCGAGTATCTGAGTCTGCAGGTCTAGGGTGGGGCCCCAGAGGATCCGCCCCCGTCTCAGGAGGTTGTGCGCTGGGTGAACAGGGCAGGTTGCCCACTGTGGCTCTAGCCCTGTGACCTTGACGCAGAGAGAAGTAATGATCATCTAAAGAAGACATGAAATACTACGAGGAGACAGAGCAGTGAGGGGGTCGCTGGAACTCTAGGTCTCAGACACGCAGGTGGTGTCTAATCCAAGGCACTGGCCAGGGTGTGGCCGGCCACGATTCCTTCCCCGGAAACGGAGCTGCAGGCGGGTCTCCGAGGATCTCGAGCGGGCAAAGGCACATGGGTTCGGCTCGCCCAGGAGTCGCAACCCGTTTGGGGTTCCAGGCAGACGGGCATCCGACATGGGAGGGGGCCCCACGCCTTCGCCTGACTGCAGGGTAGGGGTCTCAGCACACAAAGCGGACCCCGGGCGTGGGAGGATGGAACTAGAGTGGTTCCGGCGAGCAGAACGAAAGCGCATCGGGATTACACCGACTTCGGGTCGTGGCAGCGGAAACCAGTGGAGACAGGGCGCCACTCACTAGGTGATTCTTTATTACAAGTTGGGGTGCATGGAGGAAAGCGAGAGGGGGTGCCCCAGCCTGGCGGAACGGACCGGAGGAGGAATGCGGGTCCCCCACGTTCCCCCGGGAACCCTCCCCCATTCGGGGCTCCAAGATGGGATGCCGCGCCCCCCATCCGCCCGCGGGGTCCCCGCTGCGCCCCCTCCCTGGAGACCCCACCCCGCCCGGCCGCAAGAAATGGCGGGACGCGCGGCGGGCGCGGGAAGCGAGGGCTGCGGGCCGGCGGCCGCGCCCAGCCGGGCGGCGGGCTCGCCCCGGGCCCGAAGGGGCTGCCGCCGGGCCGCCCACCCCTCCCCTACGCCGGGCCCCCGGCCGACCGCCCGGGCTCCCGGCGCGCTCACCGCCTTCATGGCGGAGGCCATGTCGTCGTAGCGCTCCGCCTGCTCGGCCAGCCGCGCCCGCTGCAGCAGCTGCTCGCGGTCCCCCATGTCGCTGAGCCCGGCCTCGCTTCCCGCTCCGCTCGCTCGCCCGCGCGTCCTCTCCGGTCGCCGCGGAGGCCGCCGCCGCGCACGCGCACTGGCTTGCCGGCCGGCCGAGGCTGCAGGCAGCAAGCAGCGCCTCTCGCCCTCTCGCTGGCTCGCCCGGCGCTCTGTGGCTCGCGCCGCGGACGCCGCCGAGGGAGGACAGGCGGCCGCGCGGGGGGGGATGGGAGGACGGGAGGACGCCTGCGCAGTGGGAGCTGCCGGGCCGGGCGGCGCGGAGCGGCGCGAGTGGGAGGGGGGGAAGGGCGGCCCGGCCCTAACGGTCTATTTCAAGGTGACGTCACCTTCTATAAATAGCTGCGGCCACCGCCCCGCCCCAGAGTCGCGCAGGCGCCGTGCGAGTGCTGCATTTTACCGCCGCAGAGGTGGAGGTGCGAGAGGGGAGACCCGGGGTGGGGACTGCGGAGCCGGGCCGCGGGCCGCGGGCCGCGGTAACGGAGGCCTCGCAGGCCGCGCACTGTCACGGCCCCAGCCGGAAAGGCGGCTCGGAGTTCAGGATAGACGTCTGGCTTGAGGAGGGACCCAAAAGCAAATACACTTAGTGCTTGGGAGAGCCAGGAGGCCGCGTGCCCGAGGGGCGGGCGGACAGACTCGCGCCCGCCCAGCCTGGCGGTTGGGCTTCTGTGGACCACACCCTGCGCTTGGGTCCGCGCTGGCTGGGCGGGGTGGGGTCCGGTCTTCGGGGACAGCCCCACGCACATTCACTCACGGGGTCCCCGCCCTGGGAGGTGGCCTTATCCCTTCCACCACGGGAGGAGGGACTGAGAGGCCCCGCTGGAACGGGTAACACCACACACCTGCCAGGAGCTGGCCTGGTGGTATAGGCCGTTGCAGGCATATGCTATTTAATGCTCACAACCCCACCCTCGTGGGCGCTGCTGGCTTCCCCATCTTTCAAAGCCAGAATAGTGACGTGCTGAAGGTTACACCGCCTGTAAGTTGTGGCACGATTCCCCCTGTGGGAAAGAGGAGAGTGGACCAGCTGTTCACTGAGCCCAGTCCTGGCGTTCCACGCTGAGGACCCCTGGTGCCAGGCCCTGGGGAAGGGAGGAAAATCCCAGTGACTGAAGCCTGGCCAGACTTAATAAAACATGCCAACGGAGGTGCAGGAAAAGGGAGCGGCCTTTTGCTTGCTGAGGATCTTATTGAGTGCCTACTGCATGCTCAGCACTGGGGAAAGGAGTAGCTACAGAGCAGGATACAGTGCCTGCCTCTGAGAATCAGAGACCTAAGTACTCAAGAGCAGGTGGGCCAGACGTTGAAGGAGGTGAGTCAGGGAAAAGGTCTTAGGGAGTGGGGTCCAGCAAGGGCGAGGGCTTGGCAGTGAGGAGAGAGTCCTGGCAGTGGGACCTGAGGTTGAATAGAACAAGATCATGGAGTGTTTTCAATGCCAGACTGAAGATCTGAGGCTTTACCCTTGGGTGATTGAGAAGTACCAGAGACATGGAAGAGAGATTTTGGGTCCAGATTCTTGCTCTGCAGGGTCAGATGCATTAGAATGGAGAGGAAGGGGACTTCCCTGGTGGTCCAATGGTTG
Source organism: Bos taurus (assembly GCF_002263795.3). Classification (NCBI taxonomy): domain Eukaryota; kingdom Metazoa; phylum Chordata; class Mammalia; order Artiodactyla; family Bovidae; genus Bos; species Bos taurus. The sequence continues at coordinate 70,502,148 of NC_037344.1, read as the reverse complement.
GGACACCACACGCCCGTTGCAGGGGCCAGGGTTCCATCCCAGGTCAGAGAACTAGAGCCCCCGTGCCACAACTAAGACCTAGCGCAGCCGATACATACTTTTTAAAAGGTGGGAGGGCCTCCTGGTGGCTCAGTGGTAAGGAACCCATCTGCCAATGCAGGAAACATGGGTTCGCTCCCTGATCCTGGAAGATCCCACAGGCCATAGAGCCAACTAAGCCTGTGTGCCACTATTGAGCTCGTGGTCTGGAGCCTGGGAATTGCAACTACTGAGCCCATGTGCCCTAGAGCCTGTGCTCCGAAACAAGAGAAGCCACTGCAATGGGAAGCCACACACTGCAACTGGAGAGTAGCCCCGCTCACCAAAACTGGAGAAAAGCCAGAGCAGCAGCGAAGACCCAAGGCAGTCAAAAATAAATTTTAAAAATTATTTGAAAAGAAGGGAGAGAGAGGGACGGTAGAGGGGTCCTTTTCCGGACCTGTCTACCACCTGTAGAACTAAAACTGTTTAAAGTACTGTAGAGTAGGAGAAATCCTGGAATGTCAGAGCTGGCAGGACCCTTAGATTCACCACTGTCTGACCCCTCATCCTGCATCAGGGGACATTGAAGTCTCGGGGAGGAGGGGTTGGCCCCAGTTTGCACAGCCAGCAGAGCCAGGGCCTCCACACTAGGTCTTCTACTCCTGGGCTGCCTTCTTCCTGCTGTGATGCTGCCGTGAGGACCCATGACACAGCATTTGAGTGTATGTCTGGAAGGAAGCCCCCACCCCAGGTTTCTCCATGCTTTGAAGAGCCACCTTTGCTAACTACAAATGGAATCAAGGTTAACAAACCAGGCTGATCTTTCCCCTAGTGAATATCTTTAAAATGTGTGATGAGTGACTGTTAATTGCTCAGTTGTGCCTGACTCTTTGTGACCCCATGGACTGTAGCTCCCTAGGCTCCTCTGTCCCTGGAATTCTCCAAGCAAGAGTAGTGGAGTGGTTTGCTATTCCCTTCTTCAGGGGATCTTCCCAACCCAGGGATCGAACCTGGTTCTCCTGCATTGCAGGCAGATTCTTTACTGTCTGAGCCACCACGGAATCCCAGAGAGTAATAGATACTAATTTATCATACATCGGGGGCCCCAAGAGGATGGGTTCCTGTGAGAGGTAGGAGGAGGGCAAGCACTGGGCGGTGCTTCCATAGTTCCTTCCAGTCCTTAGACAGATTTGAGCCCTTCTGGCTTCTGATCATGTTGGACTGAGAGTGATTTCAAAACAGTGAAAATCAGGTAGACTGGGGCATTCTAAGTAACTGATGTTGACATTCATACATGTCATATGGGGAACACTGGTTCTCCCATAAGGCTTTTTTCTTTACTTCTCACAAAACATCACTGTCTCCACCTCCCACCCACCCCTCAATCCAGTGTACTCTGGCTCTACACCCACTCCTCCACCTAGTTGGCCCTGGCTGTGGCCACCAGTCCAGGGTCACTGCACAGTCCTCCCCTTCCTGGCCCTCTTTTCTGCACTTGGTACAACTGCTCACCCCTCCTTAGCAGGTTCTCCTCTTAGCTTTCGTGACCTGCCTCTCCTGGCTCCTCTATATTGCTCCAGCCGCCCCTCTTCTGTCTCCTGTGTGGGCTCATCTTCTCAGCCTACACAGAAATGCTAGGGCTTCTCAGAGCTCTGCCCAGGCTCTCTGCCCTATCCCGGGTGACTTCATCCGTGCCTGCTCTTGAAAGGAAGGGAACTTCTACCTCATTGCCAGCACTGGGCCAGGGGCTTTGCAGAGGTGGGCATATCTTTTCCCTCAAGATAGTCCCTGTAAGGTCAGTAGGACCTCCATCCCCATCTAACAGATGAGGAAATTGGCTTGAAGATATTCCATGACTTGAATAAAATCACGCAGCTGGTAGTCAGCAGACCCAGGATTCAAGCTCAAATCTATCCACCTCCTGGGCCTGATGGCCCCACAATGTCTTGAGGTGTAGCTGAGAAGGGGTCAAGGTGTGACTCCCCTTTTAGCGGTCATTCAGATTGTGAAAAGCACACACAAGCCTCCCTCTTGTAGCCTAAACACTTAGCAGCATCCATCTCCTTCACCCTCAGGAGAGAGCTGCCTGCTCCCTAAAGTCTTGTAAACAGAGACCAAGATGACCACCTTAGACAGGTTACCTACTCCTAGAGCTCAAAGTCCCATCAAGCAACGTTGCTTTTGAGCAATTTCCAAGAGGGCCGCTGAACCCGGGGATGGGGGCTGATGATCACGGTCAGACACACTGTGTGGCCCCTCGAGCTCGGAGCAGGTGCCCAGCGCAGGGGCCAAGTACGCTGCATCCTTACCTAGCAGGATCTCACCCGGGGAACAGAGCAACACTCTCCCCACCGCTACGTGTGTGACGGAGATCTGGAGATCTGGGCTTGGGTTTGCTCTCCCGGTTACCAGATGAGCACCCTTGGGAAAGCCACCTGTCAGGAGAACTGACCACCCTGTTTCTTAGGATTGGGGATCAGCAAGAACAAGTTCCCACCCCGCCTGCACCAGCCATCACAGCTGTAGAAAATTCCATGCCGTGCCCCACCCTGAGCCAGTGGTAACGACTGTTTCTCACGCGGGACTGGATTTCTAAAGCATCACCAGAACCCTCCGCCAGAGCCCAGTGAATAGGTGACCCAGAAAAGGCACGCCCTGCTTTTATTTTTTTTTCCCCTGCTCTGGGACACTCTGAGCTCCCTGTGAAGTCTGGACACCAAGGGACGTGTTACAAAGAAGCCCTAGTATTGTTCTGGAGAGACGGCGTTCACACTGTCGGCATGGTTACCAGCTTGAGCAGGAGGGGCCGCCTGCCCACAGATTTGTGTCACCTAGATAGAATTTTCAATTTTATTTTTCTCCCAAATGCAAGCCTCCTGCCGCTTGAGTAACCTGGCCGATTACAAGCCAGGGATGATATCACCAGCAGCAGCAGCAGCAGCAGCTCTCGCTGTTAATTGCTGGCTCTCTGCCTACCTTGGGGATAAACACTTGACCCCCCTTGGACCAGCTCCCCAAGTCCTCACATCATATGCATGAGGAAAAGGAGACCTAGAGCAGTGAGGTGCTTGCTCAGTGGTCAAGGCGGTCACCCCCGGCCTCCTTGCCCACACCCACTCTCTGCCAACTGGCCAGGTCCTTTTGCAGATACCAACTTCCACCCGCTGTGTCGAAGGTCAGATTTCAGGATCTGAGCACACAGATTTCAGGATCAGCCAGAGTATCCTGCTGCTCTTTGAAAGCCCTCTTTGGGAGCAGATCGGCTTCCACGGCAGCTTTTGGCATTAAGAAGTGCGAAAATGTCCTGGTAGCCGCAATCTGTGAGCTGGTGGGGAGCTCGGAGCCCCGTTCTCAGCAACCCCCATTCACTGCCCCCGCAAGCTTGTTCAGTGGAGCTTGGCTCTGGGGAAGAAGGCCAAGCTGTCGCCTATAGAATCATAGTTAAAATGAGAGCAAAAAAGACTTCTGCTTCAGTTCCACAGATGGTCAAGGAGCTTGTGTTTCTTAGCCAGAATTTTCTAGATCCTTTGGCTGGAACCATCTGGATAATTGCCTTCTGTGTGGTTCTCAGGAGGTGGGCCCAGGTGGGAGAGGCTGTGGTGGTCCAGGGAAAGCTGGAGTGCGGTGACTTCCCTTCTCAGAGCCTTCGACTTCCTGGCTATGAAATGGGAGGCTTCTGTCTTTTTTCCAGCTCTGAAGGTTTAGGGTGTGACACCACTGGAAGTTCCATAAATGACATGGCAGCTCAAGAGGATGAAGCAGTGATGCCTCAAAGGCCCAGTGTCTGGCCCACATCTACACAGGGAGTGGAAGAGGGTAGCAGGACCTACTCCTCAGCAGGCCATGGGCAGCGAGTGGCCAGTGAGCTCCCACTCAGTCAAGGTAAGGACAGTGTTGTTGTTCAGTCAGTAAGTCGTGTCCGACTCTCTGGGACTCTGTGGACTGCAGCACACCAGGCTCCTATGTCCTCCACTATCTCCTGAAGTTTGCTCAAACTCATGTCCACTGAGTTGGTGATGCTATCTAACCATCTCATCTTCTGCCATCCCCTTCTCCTTTTGCCTTCGATCTTCCCCAGCATCAGGGTCTTTTCCAGCGAGTCGGTTATTTGCATCAGGTGGCCAAAGTATTGGAGCTTCAGCTTCAGCAACAGTCCTTCCAACGAATATTCAGAGTTCATTTCATTTAGGATTGACTAGTTTGATCTCCTTGCAGTCCAAGAGACTCTCAAGAGTCTTCTCCAGCACGATAATTCGAAAGCATGAATTCTTCGGCGCTGAGCCTTTTTTATGGTCCAGCTCTCACATCCGTACATGACTACTGAAGAAACATGAAGGTTTGGTATTTCCGTTCCAATTTTACAGAGGAAGAAGCTGAGGCCCAGGAGGTTAAGATTGTCCCACTGCAGCACAGGGAACGGGGGGCGGGAACCCGGATCCTGACCCACTCTACCACCATCACCATCCTTCCTGTGCCTGCCCTGACCTTGTGAGCACCTGAAAAGTTCTTTCGGTTGTTGAGCTGCGCACGTAACTATCATTAACTGCTGCTTGAACCATAACCTTGGACGTGAGGGTGAGAGCTGATAAGTTTCTACCAAGGTTCTCTGCCAGGCAACTGTGCTCAAAAACAGCTTTCCCTCCCCAGTATGTTAGTAGGAGGCAAGCAGATTGCTGCAGCCTTCTGTCTGCTTCCAGACGACAGTGGTGGGCTGGCCCCGACTCGGGAGAAAAAGGGATCTAGAATCGCCAAAGCCAGGGGAGAAGCCTGACTCTAGGGGGCTGGTCTCTGCAGATGGCCCTGAGTGGCCACTGGGGTCATAGGTAGGAAGGCCGTCTTCACCCTTAAAAGATGCAAACCCCTCTGCCTGGCCCTTTGTGACCTGGCCCTGGCCCACCTTTCCAAGCTACTACCTACTGTATGGACATCCTAAAACCACTGGGTTCACAGGCCCTGCCTGCAAGTTTCTGCCGACTTTCCCATTCTTTCACCTCTTCCTCTAAGTCTTTAACACTCAGCCGAAAGCTCACCTCCTCTCAAGATCTTTCCCAGGTCTCCACCAAGAAGCACTCTCTCCTTCCACTCACTCCCACCATGACTCTGGTATCCACCACCTGCATGGACTTCTCTTGGTAGGATTGGTATTTCCTGGCCAGGTACTAGGCATCAAGCCCTGTGTTATGCAATTTAATCTTGTTTAATCCTCATGACAACTGTGATGTGGGAGCGTCCTCTTGTACCCATTTAAACAGATGAGGAAACGGAAGCTCTCATACCCAAGGTCATGGAGCTAATGGGGGCAGAGTCAGGATGTGAACCCTTTCGTAGTCAGGCCTTTCTGACTACGAAGTTCACGCTTTTTGTCACTTTTACCAGCTGCTTCCTAAAGGAAGTTGGCATTTCCTGCGTAAAAAGTAAACACCAGAGGACAAGCCTGCATTTCATTTCGTTCACCATCTAGGGGTCCAGGGTGCCGCTCTTCATGAATGCTCAATCAAACCTGATCACACCTTGTGCCTACTGCAGAAATGCCGCTACAAAGCACTTCCCTGGTGATTCTGGGGGTTGAGAACCACCTTGCAATGCAGGGGATGAGGGATCGATTCCCGGATCGGGAAACTAAAATCCCACATGCCACAGGGCAACTAAGCTCGTGCGCTGCAACTACTGGGCCCACACACTCCAGCTGGGGAGTCTGTGTGCCACGCAACACGAGGCCCCTGCACCGCAGCTAAGACCTGACACGGCCAGATAAGGAATTTTTTTTTTTTTTTTAAGAAATGCCACCACCAAGATCCTTCTTTGTAAGTGACCAAGGTCTTCCAGGAGGGGAATGTGCTTTATACTGGCTGACAGCTGATTGGCAGCCTCGTGGAAGATAAGACAGGAGGGAGCTGAGGGAGGAAGGCAAGATTGCAGGGCCCAGGAGGGGGCTTCGGTGAGGAGGAGGTGGTCTCCCGGTTGAATTTGGCCACCTTGCAGTATCTTGGGGTATAAGATCCGGAGTTGCCTGACGGGGCCTCAAATCCCAGCTCTTCTGCAGTAGCTGAAGTAGTCTGGACAAATGGTTGCACCTGTCTGAGCTTCAGTTTCCTCGTCTGTAAAGTGGGTTTGTTGCTCACCTGGCCGCTGATGCCAGGAGGAACAAGGATGAGGAAGGGAGTGGGTGCTGCCTGCCTGGCACTTGTGACTGTGCTGTTACCTGCTTTATGTGAGGCATCAGAGGACCAGCCCAAACCGAAATGCCCTCCTCATGAAATCTCCGGGCCCTGCAGGCCTGGGGAGCATACAGAACTCACTGAATCAACAGACTCATAATAGCAGTCCAACAGTTAAGACTCTGAGCTCCCGATACAGGGGGCCCGAACTGTGGTGTGGAGAAGACTCTTGAGAGTCCCCTGGACAGCAAGGAGATGAAACCAGTCAATCCTAAAGGAAGTCATCCCTGAATAGTCATTGGAAGGACTGATGCTGAAGCTGAAGCTCCAGTACTTTGGCCACATGATGTGAAGAGCTGACTCACTGGAAAAGACCCTGATGCTGGAAAAGATCGAGGGCAGGAGGAGAAGGGGACGACAGAGGATGAGATGGTTGGATGGCATCACCGACTCAATGGACGTGAGTTTGAGCAAATTCCAGGAGACAGTTAAGGACAGGGAAGCTTGGCATGCTGCAGTCCATGGGGTCGCAAAGAGTCAGACATAACTTGGTGACTGAACAACAACAGGGAACTATATCCTACCTGCTGAAACGATCTGGCATGGCCAAATAAACAAATATTTAAGTTTTCACTATTTTTCCTGACCAGGTATTGAACCTGGGCCCCCTGCATTGGGAGTGCAGAGTCTTAGCCATTGGACTACCAGAGAAGTCCCTAAATAAATGCATATTTTTTTTAAATAATAAGGATCTTAGAGACAACTGAGGTTGGCTTTCCTACTCTGAGACCACACTGCATGATGGGCGGTTAGCCAGCTCTGCCAGCAGATGAACCTGGCTCCAAATCCAGCCCCCACTTGCTCTGTGGCCTGGCTCCTCATCTTTAACAAGAAATTAAAAATAATTCCTTTGCCACAGCTCTGATGTGAGGATCAGAGATCCAGGCTGGTGTTAGTGTTAACTATGGGGAACTGAAGCTCAGAGACGGAAGGAAATTCACTCATAGTCACACAGGAGATTCCCAACAGAGCAAGGCCTAGGCCCTGCCCCCTCTCCCCCCAAAGCCAAAGCCTGGGCTTGTCCTTGGGCAGCTGCAGCCTTAACCTCAAAGAAGGCTGAGGAATTCACACTGAGATCTCTCATGGTATTCTGGGTCTCAATGAGCTGAGACCCCAGCTGGGTTGCCTGTGGCTGGAAAATGTCAGAGAGCCCAAGTCAGAGCCTGGGGTCTTATGTCCAGCTGGGGTCTGATCCGCAATATTACCCAGGGCTTGTGATGTCACCCCTCTGAGCCTCAGTTTCTATGCTCCCCAAATCAGGGTAAGGATCCCTGACAGGGTGAGGAATTCTATGAAGGCACAGAGCTATTTTCATAAGAGCTGCTCCTGAGTTCTCCCTGGGCATCAAACCCTCTGCTATCATTGGCTGTGGCTTCCTGGAGTCCTCGTAGCAGCTGGTACAGTGGAAACCCAGCTGCAGGTAAATGACCAAGGAGGGATAGAACTCGGGTCTGAAATCTGATCCTAGTCCTTCTTGCTAAAATCCTCACCGTCCTCTTTTCAGACCTAATGGGCTCCTTCTTTGGGTTTAGCTTAATCCTACTTTCCTCTGGGAGGATCCCTTGGTCACAGGCAGGCTGGGGTGGGCGCCTGCCCTGGCTCACAGCATGGGTCTACCGTTCTGCATTAAGAGAGTTTCTCCCTCTCCACCACCAGACAAGAATGTCCCGTGATGAAGGACCTCGTCACCCTCATGACTGCCTCCCCAGAGCCTAGACCTGTGCTTGGCATACTTGTTGTTCAGTCACTAAGTTGTGTCCAACTCTTTTGCGACCCCATGGACTGCAGCATGCCAGGCTTCCCTGTCCTTCACCAACTCCTGGAGTCCATTGAGTCAGTGATGCTATCTAACCGTCTCATCTGTTGGACATGCTTGGCATACAGCAGGTGCTCAATAAATATCTAACGAATGACTGAACACATCGTGCCAGCATCAGGATGCCACCAGGGTCCTGAGGGAGCCGGAGAGATGGGAGGAAAGCTCCTGGACTCCTGCCACGTCTTACATTAGCAGCATCTTCTCCAACAGCCTGCCCCCAGGGACACCATCTGAACCAGCTGAATTCCGGGCACTGCTTCACCTTGGAAAGGAGGCCACAGCTCTCTAGAGCAGCCCGGTAATTGACGTCACAGCAGTGCCGGGAGCGGCCCCGTTAATATTTAATGAAGACTCCACTGCGGCAGAGCTGCAGGCTAGGAGGGCTGCGGGGCCATGCTGAGTCCCCACAGGGTCGTGAGGAGGGCACAGATGGTAAAGTTTCCTAAACCGGAAAGCCCCCCCATCAGATGAGCATCACAGCAACAAGTTTTAGTCCCCCGGCTTAACTCAGAAAGAGCCAGGGTATCACGTGCCTGCCATGGGACAAGGAGACTGCTGACCAAGCCCCGGCGATAAATGTAGGGGGATTAGGGGCTCCCGGGGACATTTCCTGGAGATGGTGGGAGGACAGAGCCCTGGCGCCGACTGGTCCCAGACTCCCCCCAGGTCTGCCTTGCACAGCTGGGCAGCAGCTGCACCACTGAGCCTCAGTTCTCTGATCTGTGCAATGGGAATCATGATACCCTCCCCGAGAGGCTTTTGTGAGAATTGACAGAGATGAATGTTGTAGATCGGGAAGTTGCTGGTGGCTCAGTCGGTAAAGAATCCGACAGCAATGCAGGAGACATGGGTTTGATCCTTGGGTCGGAATGATCCTCTGGAGAAGGAAATGGCAACCCACTCCTGTATTCTTGCCTAGAAAATCCCATGGACAGAGGAGCCTGGAGGGCTTACAGTCCAGGAGGTCACTAAGAGTCAGACACAACCAAGAGTCTAAACCACCAGCAGTGATGTAGAGGACCCAGCCCAGCACACAGCAGGACCTCAGCAGACAGGGTGCCTTCTCCCAAACCAGTTGTGGGGGTGTTTCATGCATTCATTGGCTGGAGTGATTTGGGAAGGGAAGAAAGAGCAAGGGGGCGAGGGAGGGGAACTTGGAGCCAGCTGTCTCGGGTTTGGACTTGTCACTGTGGTGGGGCAATGTCCCAGAGAGACGTCAGACGGAGGATGGACAGAGTGCCCAGGGTGGCAGGAACAGAAGGGCCCTTGTGAACCGTCTCTTGTGATTATCTATCTGACCCCTTCACTCGACAGAAGAGGATGCCGAGGGCCCTGGAGGGAGCAGACCAGCCCGGAGGCTCACACTGCAGAGCCGGGGTCTGACCTCGTCTTTAGTCACCCACCTGAGAGCATCAGCTGAGGGATTTACCCAGGGCCACCTGCATGGAGGCAGGTGACGCAACGAGAGGCCCTGTTCCCTGTCCTCTGCGTCTCTGGCCTGGACAAAGCAGGGCCTCATCATCCCACCCCCTTCCCAGTCTCTCGTCAGTGTTTTCCCACAAATCCTGGAAGTTTCACAAAATGTAAATCCAACCATGTCATCCCCTGCGTAAAACCCCTCTGTGGGCCCAAACTCAGGGTTTCCAGACAGGATGCAGGAGGCCCCATTAAAACTGAATTTCAAATCAACAAGTAATGGTTTTTAGTATAAGAATGTTCCACATATTGCGTGCCTATAATTATACTTAAAAATGTATTTGTTGTTTATCTGAAATTCAAAGTTAACAGGACAGCCTGTATTTTTTCTTTTTTTTGCTAAACCTAGCAATCCTATGCAGACTACCTTCAGGAAAATGCTGGAGTCTTTTAACTGGCCTCCAAGGCCCACTTTGACCCCATTCGTGCTTAGTCACTCAGTTGTGACTCTTTGAGACCCCATGGACTGTCACCCACCAAGCGCCTCTGTCCGTGGGATTTTCCAGGTCAGAATACTGGCCATTTCCTTCTCCAGGGGATCTCCCTGACCCAGGAATTGAACCAGGGTCTCCTGCATTGCAGGCGGACTCTTCACCAGCTGAGCCACCAGGGAAGCCCTGTAAACTCCTCCTTTCCCCTCTCTGCTTCAGACACAGCTCTTTGCTTTTACCAGACAATCCCCAGCTCTCCCTCCCTCTGGCCTTTGCAGCTGCTGTTCTTCCGCTGGAACCATCTTGGTGTTTCCATGCCTCTGCTGCCCCACTGTGCTTGACCTGACATCCTTCAGGCCTCCAAAGGATCATTGCTTCCTCATGGAAGACTTCCTGGCTCTCCAGGCCTGGGTGGTACTTCCTCTGGGCTCCCACCGCACCTGGGCAGGTCCCCCGTCTGTCCTGGTGCCTTGATGCAGAGTAGGGATTCAGCAGACATTTGTTGCATTGGATTGCTAAACCCCACAGCCCCTCACACTTTGCCTATCAATGGTTTCCCCTTTATCCAAGTTCTTTACACTCAGATATCACCTCCTCAGAGAGGCGTTTCCTGACCATCCTGGCTGAAATAGGAAACACAAACCCCGTGTCCCAGCCAGCCACTCCCTGTCCCATTACCCTGTCTCATCCAGTCCACACGTCCTCGGTGTTTTTTTTTTGGCCGTGACTTGTGGCATGCAGGATCCTAACTCCCTGATCAGGGATCGAACTCACGTCCCCTGCATTGTGAGCACAGAGTCTTAACCACTGGACTGCCAGGGAAATCTGTCGTTCACAACATTTACTGCTGTCAGAAATCATGAGTTATTCACTTGTGGTCCATCATCCATCTCCTCCACCAGGCAGCAGCTTCCCTGAGGGCAGGGCTATAGGGACACGTTCCTGTCCATCTCCCTAGCTCCTGTGGGGTGTCTGGCCCAGGGAGGATGCTGCAGACTTACTGATGGCAACTCCTGAGCCTGCCCTTTACTGGTGTGGCACTTGGGGTGCAGAGGGGTGGGCGTGAGCTCCCGCCTTCTGTGTCCTCCAAGAGCCTGCCCTTGGGAGGGCAGGAGGGCAGGCCAGGTGGCTGGGCTGGGTTTCAGGGGCAAGAGCTTCAGGGAGCCCAAGCTGAGCAGGAAGGAAAGAAATCTGCCAAAGCATTCATTTTCAGCTGGGGCTGAGATTCCGAGCAAGGACACCACAGGGTTTTTCCTTCCTCCAAGTTGATGGCTAAGTACCAGCCACCCAGCACATCCTCCTGAAGGATCACACAAAACTGAGACTCTAGGCCACAGGAGACGGTGTAGGGGGCACTGGGTCGCTCCTCAGGGGCCAAGGATTTCTAAATCCCTAACACAAAGTAGATCCTCTGAGCCTGCCTTCTCCAGCACCGAAAAGATCCAGCCACTGCCTCCACTGTGGAAAATGCAGACGCCAGAGCAACAGCATCTGCTCTTCGATGCCTCATGGAGCTGCCGTTCTGCCTCCTGTGGGGGCAGAGAGCCCGTCACATGTTGAAGTCAGCCCGCTTTAGAGTCGGGTGGCCTCCTGTCGGAAGTGTGGCCGCACCGCCACCTGTGTGACCTTGGCATGCAGGCCGACCTTCCTCGGAGCCAGCCTCTGCATCTGCAAACAGTGGACAATGAAGACCCAAGGCTGCAATGAGGAGTCAGGCAGGCCCTCAGCTCAGATTCAAGTGCAGAGCAACATTAAACTGACTGTAATGTTTGTGCGTGTATCTTCTTGCATCCACGTAGCAGGGTGGACAGCAAGTTTTGCAGTGAAACAAGGACCTTTCCTGGGAACTGGAGCCGCATTTAAGAATTGCCTGGTAGGGACTGGAGTTTTGATGTGAAACCCTTGGTCCATGTTAGAGACATTGATTCTATTCAGCAACTGTTCTCTAAACAGATGAGAGAACCCCTCGGAGCATCCCTTCAACCCTCCTGGGGGCCCCTGGTATGGATAAGCCAATGGTTTGGGGGTAGACCCCTGACAAGGATTCAAGAGGCCTGGATTGGAGGGCCAGCCCTGGCATGAATATACTTTGTGACCTTAAAGCAAAGTCTATTAAAAAAAAAAAAAGGGACCCCTAGATTTTCTATCAAAGACCCTCTAAAGCCTTTATTTAAGTCAGGAAATATAATGAGGGTTCAAGTCCTAACTTGTAACTTGTGTGACTTTGGGCAAATGAATTAACCGCTGGCACTGCTACAGATTTGATTTTTCTTTCATGGAGACGGTAGCCCTGGGGCAAGAGGATTGGGAACGTGCTGCAAGATACAGGATAGATGAGAAGAGAAGAAGCTCAGCAGCCTCCCAACGCCCTGGGCAACCAAGAACTGGCCCACCTGACTTTGAGCTTTGGTGGGGCTACCTGTTCCAGTTTGCATCCCCTGCAAACAGCCCTCTGGATCTCAGCCCCACCCCAGGTAGAGAGTGACTCAAATTGTTCTGCAGAGACCGGTCCCTCTGCCCCTGTTGCCATGGCGCTGCAGCACCAGCCTGGCCAATCAGGAAGGAGACGTGTATCTGAGCCTCTGTTGCTAAAGCCAGAGCAGGACACCCAGCCAATGGGAAGGGCGGCAGAGTGGAGCCACCATGGAAACCTCAGCCCTGAGGTTCCAACCGGGTTTTCGTCTCCATATCTTGTATGCGGGGGTTGGGGGGTGGTGAGCGGCTAGGCTGGGTTTACTGAATTCCTTTTTTGCAGAGAGCATCCTGCAGCCTGTGGAGGACACCCAGGAGTCACAGCAGGGGTGCATGACAAGAAGACATCTTCAATGAGTCAGAAAGGACTCCAGCTTAGCAGGACATAGCTTCAGATGTCCCCTTCATCACTCTTCCCCCAGATGCTCAGCATCACCTGTCTGTGATCTTACGTTATCCCCACAGCTCTGCCTAGCCCCAACTGTCCTAAGAAGCAGTGGTAGGCTGCAGAAGACTCCCCACCCCCAAAGTGAGAAGAGGACAGTGGGACTAACCTCAAAGGGTGTTTTTCTGCCCCGTAGCTTTGTGGTTCTATGAAAACTGTTCCCCCTGTTCTGCTACATGTGGGGTCAGGCAGGAGGAGAGAGAAAAGGATCAGTCAGACACAAGCGCTGCCCCTCTGTAAAATCAGAGGATGGGGCAAGCAGGCTCTGCGAGTCCTCTGAGCTCACATGCTAGACTCGATACTGATTTTTTTGTTTTTGTTTTGTGAATATCTATGTATTTGGCTGCGCTGGATCCTAGGTGCGGCATGTGGGCTCAGTATGCAGGATCAGCGTTCGGTGCAAACTCTTAGTTGAGGCATGTGGGATCTTGTTCCCTGGGCAGGGATCGAACCCGGGTCCCCCTGCATTGGGAGCACATAGTCCTAGCCATTGACCACGAGGGACGTCCCCTTGCTGCTGTTTTAACCTTCAGGCTCTAGATAAAGGGGATCTACAAGGAATAACTTTCCAAGGGGGAGCCTTGTAAATAATGCCAGTGGACACAAGTAAGACTCAGGTTGCTTTATGCCCTTAAAATGCCACATGCCTCAACTAAGAGTTTGCACCGAATGCTGATCCTGTCCATTGCAGAGCCGAAGCTCACAGAGGTGAAGCTGCCCCCTCAGGTCACACAGCTGCCCTGATGCGGAGCCAAGCCTGGAAGGCTAGCTAGCTTCCCAGCCCAGCTCTGCCACCTGCCACGTGCAGTCTCCTCAAACCAGCCTTCCCACCCCTGAGCAAGCATGCGTGCGTTCGGGGAGGGGTGCACGCCCACACTCCCGACATCCTTATTTTGCAAACACAGACATAATAACAACAGCAAGGGAAAGTGTGTCCCACCCCTTCCCCCGCGCTCTTCTCGCTTTCACTCTGTTGCCTGGCAACAGCTCCATCCAGAAACCTAGGTATCATCCTAGGCAGCTCCCTCGCCCTCATTCTTCCCACCAAACACATCACCCAGTCACATCCCTTTATCTCCTAAAGGCCTCCTCGCCCACTTGTCCGCTCCCCACCCCTTCCCAGCCCAGGGTTCCATCATGGGTTTCCTGGCTTCTCACAGGTCTCCTGCTGTTACACCTGCCTGTCCCACCCCTACTTCCATTTTCTATAACCACAGCCAGACAGTCTTTACAAAAATTAAATCTGATGCTGATGCTTCCTTAGAACCTTTATGGATGAAAATTTAAATCCTAAACAGGCCCAGGAGGCCCTGCATCAACAGGCTGACACCCCACCCACAACTTTGTCTTGCCCTGGCGTGTGCTCTGCCCTCTCTGCCTGGAACATCCCCCAACACACTTCCAATCCTTCTAGTTACTCCAGCTCACCCATGAGTTCTCACTTGCTTGGGGAGACTTTCTGACCTCCCTGAATAGGTCGAATCACTCTGGTTTGGACTCTCCTGGCACCACGAACCCGTCTGACTGTGGCACTTCACAGTTGCAGGTTTATACTTATTCATGTCATTATTTGATTCGGATCTGTAAGCCCTGTCCCACTTGATGTAAGCTTTAAGTGGCTTTTTCTTGCTCTCTGCCTGAAACATACAGATGGAAGAATGGATGTGGGTATTGTTGGATGATGGACAGGTGTATGACTGGATGGAAGAATGCTCTCACTTTCCCCGGGTCACTTAGATCTAGTCATATCTCCCTCTATTCTGAGCCATTCCCATTCATTCAACATGCACCAAGCACCTCTCATGTGCCAGGAATGTGACCGCAGAGCTGTGACAGCCCAGGGAAAGAGAGATTGCTCTGCCCTGGAAACTTAGGTAATAATAGCTACTTGCTAGACCCATACTTGGGCTTCCCTGGTTGTCAGACGATAAAGAATCTGACTGCAATGCAGGAGAACCCAGGTTCCATCCTTGAGTTGGGAAGATCCCCTGGAGAAAAGAATGGCTATCCACTCTAGTATTCTTGCCTGGAGAATTCCATGCACAGAGGAGCCTGGTGGGCTATAGTCTTTGGGGTGGTAAAGAGACATGACTGAGCAAGTAACAACAGACTTAATAGACCGCTGTATGCTCTCCTCCTGGGAAGCTGCCCACCCTTTCCTCTCTACTTGTCCAGCCTGGGAAGTGTCTCCAGGTTCAGTTTAAGTGTTACCTCCTCCCCTGATCACCCGTCCTCAGAAACACCCCCGGCTCAGAAGTCTGGGCCACTCTTGCAGGGCTTTGTTGGTAAACTGCTACACACGATCCTTTCTCTGTGAGTCTTCTGCTCTCTGCTGCTGCTGCTGCTAAGTCACTTCAGTTGTGTACGACTCTGTGTGACCCCATAGACGGCAGCCCACCAGGCTCCCCCATCCCTGGGATTCTCCAGGCAAGAACACTGGAGTGGGTTGCCATTTCCTTCTCCGATGCATGAAAGTGAAAAGTGAAAGTGAAGTCGCTCAGTCGTGTCCGGCTCAGCGACCCCATGGACTGCAGCCTACCAGGCTCCTCTGTCCATGGGATTTTCCAGGCAAGAGTACTGGAGTGGGGTGCCATTGCCTTCTCCTGCCTCTACCAGGGTCTAAATAAGCTCCCTGGGGGCAGGATTCACCCTCCTGGAAGGTCTCACTCCTTTTTTGAAACCTCATGGGACCCTGAGGGTGACAAAGATTACCCCATTTTAAATAGGAATCAGACTTGCCCAAGGTAACACAGGTAGTAAATGGTGCAACTGGTGCTGAAAGCAGGTCGAATCTAAGACCAAGATTCTTAATTGGTCCCCCCACCCCGGCCCTGGTCAGAATATTTTCTCTACCAGCCCCTAATGGAGCTGCCCCAGCTGTGCCTGGACAACTGTGATGGGGTGACCTACTCTGTGGTTGAATAATTGCCTGTCAGAAACTATTCTAAGCCCGGGACATGCCCATCTGAAACTGCTCCCCAGTGACCCCAGGATGCAACCAGAACAAGCGTGTCTCCCCTTCCACACGGCAGCCCGTCAATAATTCACAGCCGGCTCCTGGGTCTCCCCTGCGTTTCATCCTCTCCATGGAGGGGCTGCAGAGTGGAGAGAGTGTTCACCACCACTCAGCTGCTGTCCACAGACCAGGAAATTTCAAAAGAAAATTAAGTAGGTAATTTGACAAGTGGTGACATTAAGAGGAAAAAAATAAAGAAGGAAAGAAAACCTATCTAAACCTCCATCACCCTTGTTTCATAAAAGAAAGGGCATCTTGACACACAAAAAAAGGAGGGCAGACAATCTGAGAATTAATTTAGCTTTACAAGAACTCCCTGTAGTGTCCCGATTTTTCTCATTTTGGCACATTCTGGCTCAGACTTGGGGTGGGGGGGACCAGCCCATGGCTGGAGCCTGCAAGGACCTCTGGTCCAAGCAGTCGAAGGAAACACCATCAGCCAGAAAAACAAGGGCATCAGGACCCCAGAGTCGCCCTGTTTCCAGAGGGAAGGAAGAGCTGGATATCTGGCCGTGAGCCGGCCAAGCTCAGGGAGCCAGACGGACTTCCCCATAGAGTCGCTGCTTCATGTCCCGTTTCTATCTTGGCCTCGCTGAGCAAAGGCTCTCCCGATGCCTGCGACCTTGTGGGCACCGTGTGGAAGAAGGCAGCCTGCAAGCAGGGGCTGCCCCTGGCCACGCTGTGAGCAAGTGGACCCTCCTGGAAGTCGGGAGGGCTGTTCCTGCTCTGTGGCCGGAGGCTGGTGAGAGAGGCCGGTTGGTTCCGCAAAGGCAGCAGAATTTTCTCTCGGGGTGGTTGCGTGTGCAACCCAAAGGCTGTCTCCCCACTCCTTCACTTAATATTTACCGCGTGCAAACACCGTGACTGCAAAGGTGACACAGGATGACCGCATCTCTGCTCTCGTGGAACTTAGGGTCTCGTGGGAAAGGCGCACATCCACCCAGGGCAGGCGTGCGTGCCTGCTCGTGGCGAGACATGGGTGGCAGAGAAGTCTCCCCGTGCCAGGGTGGAGGGGTGCAGGAGGGACCCCGTCAGGCGTCTCGGGAGGCTGAAGGGCCATGACCAAGTGAGGAGGCCCCAAGCAGGGGCGAGAGGAGAGAAAGGTCATTCCAGGCAGAGTGCCTGTCGTGGGACAAGCAGCAGTTGAACAAAGAACTGACATGAGGGGACTTCCTGGTGGCCCAGTGGCTAAGAATCCACCTTGCAACTCAGGTTCAATCCCTGGTTGGGGAACTAAGATCTCGCATGCCACAGAGCAACTAAGCCAGTGCAACACAACTAGAGAGTCTGCATGCCACCATGATACATCCCACATGCTGCAATTAAGCCCCACGCAACCAAATAAATAAATACTTTAAAAAAGAAGAAGAATTAACATGAGGTTGGTGTGATTACAGAGGGTTGAACAAGAGGGAAAGTTGTGCAAGGTGAGGCTGCAGAGGGAGGTGGGCCTGCCAGGCTGCTCCCAGGGGTTTGGTCTCTTCCCAAGTGGAATATGAAGCCCCTGGAGGGTGCCACGCAGGCAAATTGGCCAGATAACTCCAGTTATTACCTGGAGGCAGAGAGGAAACAAGAGTCGTGTCTTTCAAGAATCAAACTGGTGCCAATGGTGGTGAAAATCGCAGTAGAGGTAACAGTGGAGAAGGAAATGGCACCCTACTCTAATATTCTTGCCTGGAAAATTCCATGGACAGAAGAGCCTGGCAGTACAGTCCATGGGGTTGCAAAGAGTCGGACACAACTGAGCACACACGTGCACGCGCGCGCGCACACACACACATTCACCTATGAGGTGGGCACTGTTACTACTCTCACTTTACAGTCCGCAAAACCGAGGCCCAGAGAGTTAAGTAACTTGTCCAAGGTCACAAAGCTTGTAGAGGGTAGAGCAGGCAGGTAACTGAGCGACCTCTGAGCACCTTAAGAAATGACTGCAGTAAAGAAATCAAAGGACAGGGGAGTGCCGTCTTGCAGGAGAGTCTGGAGACAGCAACTCAGGATGAGCCTGACGTGAAACTCGGGCCCTTGTGTTGGGTTCTGTGATCGGGCACTCACTGAGCACCTACTGCATGCCAGGCACCTTGTTACTGTAAGTACTGAGGCAGGAATGGAAAACAGTCCCCGAACTTACATCCCGCTGAGGAGAGGAGACAGCGCGAGAAAGGGGCCAGTGATACGGGGGATTCCAGTGACGTCAGAGGCTGCAAGGGAGACGATGGGGGCACAATGGGCAGTGGAGGGCAGGGCGAGGGTGTGTCTCTAGACACGGGAGTCAGGGAGGGCGACAGCTGACACCAACAATGAGGAGGCAACGGAGCCACGATCCTGGGAGGAGGATTCCAAGAAGAGGGGAGAGTCGTGCAAACCCTGAGGCAGGAGGGGAGAGTCATGTAAAGGCCCTGAGACAGGGGCAACCTTGGGGCATCCACGCAGCAGAAAGAGGAGGCACTGCATCTTTCAGAGCGAGGAAGAGTAGGTGAAAGAAGTGTTCAGAAGCAAGGAGTTGGGATTCCATCCCGTTGATGGGATGCAGGAGGACCAGCCAGGGGCTGCTGCTTCAGATAAAGGTGGAGATGGGAAGAAGGGTCACAGTACGTTTTTGCTAATGGATTAGATGTGGGGGTGGAGAGAAGGAACTAAAAGATATCTCCAAGGCTTTCAGCCTGAAAACTGGGCAGATGATGGTTGTTATTGTCATTCAGTTGCTAAGTTGTGTACAACTCTTTGCAACCCCATGGACTGCAGCATGCCACCCTCCTCGGTCCTCCACTATCTCCTGGAGTTTGCTCAAATTCATGTCCATTGAGTCAGTGATGCTATCTAACCATCTCATCCTCTGTCATCCCCTTCTCCTCCTGCCCTCAATCTTTCCCAGCTTCAGGGTCTTTTCCAATGAGTCAACTCTTCCTATCAGGTGGCCCAAGTGTTGGAGCTTCAGCTTCAGCACCAGTCCTTCCAGTGAACATTCAAGGTTGCTTTCCTTCAGGATGGGCTGCAGATGATGGTACAGTGACTAAAACTGGCGCGGCTGTGGGAGGAGCAGGTTTAGGAGGTGCAGGGAGGATGCAGCTAAATCAAGACCTGTGTTTTGTTTTTTGGTTGCTTCTTTTTGGGGTCACACTGCATGGTTTGTGGGGCATCCCTGACCAGGGACAGAACCCAGGCCCTTGGCAGTGCAAGCACAGAGTCCTAACCTGGATCAGCAGGGAATTCCGAAGAGCTGTGTTATGGACACATCCAGCTCGTTATGCTCTCGGGTCTCTAGGGAGGGCCAAGAAGGCAGCTGGACAGACAGGCTGGAGTTCGGAGTCAAGGCTAGAGGTCTCAAGTGGAGACTCACAGGCATGCTGATGGTGGTCAGAATTACAGGACCGGGCCACCGGGGGAATGAGACGCAGAAAGGAGGTCGAGGGTGCCTGGGCTGGGATTCTCCACCGGGAAAAGCTTGGACAGCAGCCCAGAGGCCAACAAGGGAGGTCACAAAAGAGACACAAGGGAAGCCCACCCGACCTGGGTCTGCACCAACTACCCTTGTAACCTTGGGCAAGCTGCCCTTCACCTCCAGACCTCGGCTTCCTCTCTGAAACCAGAAAGGGGGGCCCCAGCCCCACCCCCACCCAGCACTGAGGTGCCTCCAGCCCATGGCCCCTTGCCGGATGAAGAAACCGAAGCTCAACCTTGCCCACCTCGCTTCCAGGCCTCCTACAGTCCGGCTTACGTCAGATGAAATACAAAAATATAGCAAAATCCAGCCCAAAGGGCCACCAGCCAAGGGGCGGGTGCCAAAGCAAGATCGTGGTGACCTGGATTAGAAGCCAGACTCCCCCACTTGTCAGCTGGGTAACCCCGATCCCCAGAGGGTCCTTATCTGTAAAACTGGCCAGTGGTCCCCAGCATGAGGGGGTGTCGCTAGAAAGGAGCCACGTAGCGAGTAGAGCACCCACATGGCTCCAGGCATGCATGCCTCCGGGCCAGCTCCTTTCCCCCTCTAAGGAGATTCCTTCCCTGAATCAGGAGAGAGGGGTTCCAGGTGCCTCCACCCTTGCAGGATAACGCGGTCCTGCTGCGTTCAGGCCCGGGGCTGCGGGCTCAGCGTCACCCCTGCCGCTCACCTGCAGGCACGTGGCTGCCACGGCAGGAATCAGGCGTCTGCAGAGACTGGCCAGTCAGTCATCTGCTGGATCCTGCCTGGGGCGCCACGGGGACTAGAAGGAGGGAGTGGACATGGGCTCCTGGTCTGGCTGTGGCTGTGGACCAGCACCACTTTCCAGGCATCCTTAGCGTGACTGGCAAAGGGCAGTGATGTGACAGCAGGGAAACACTTTAGCAGAGAGCAAGCTGGAGCTCGGGCCAGTGTGTTCAGCCTGATGACGGCTCCTGGCTCGGTGTCTCCTGGAAGCACCCGGGAGGGAGGGCGGGTGGGGGAGGCAGAAACTGCAGCCACTGGAGCCTGGATTCCTGGCCCGGCTCAGTCACAATTAGACTAATGACTCCACTTAGGGGGCACCTCCCCCATGCCAGACGCCGCGCCAGTGCTCTATGTAAGGGCTTGTCAAACCCCTGCAAGGACAGTGGACATGTTCCTACTGAAAAGATGAAGAAACTGAGGCAGGGGGAGGAGAAAGACTTGCCCAAGGTCCCCCAGCCCTCAACACACCCCTGGAGGATGCACCAAACAGGTAGAACCTTTGTGAAGCCTGCAAGGTCCTGTGTGATCCAGCCTCTGCGACGACATCATCCCCCACTACCCCTGAAGCTTCCTTCTGTCACAGGGTCCAAGTCTCCTCCAGCCAGGAGCTCCCCTGTTTACCGTCTCTGCCCTTTGCAAGCCCTACCATCCACCAGGTCTCCACAGAGGAGCCTCCATGAGCCCCATTCTCAGTCAGGTGTCTGTCAGACCTCGCACAGTGGCCTCTCCATGGCCTTTGGAGCATTTTTCCCACCTATTTTTATTTCATAGTCATCACCATATATATTTGTGTGGCCTTTAATCGTGCCCTTCTCCCTCCTGTATCCACTCAAAGCCTGGCACATAGATGGGTCTTAATGTAATGATGGATGGGAAAGTGGAAGCTGAATGTGTTAACAGTGAATGAGCCAACAAACCACACACACCTCCCTCCTGCAGTGATGGGCTGGCTGTGGCTCTGCCCGGAGACCAACCCCCTTAGAGCCTAAATCATAAAACTGGGTAGAAATAGCATCTTCCAGTCACAGGGATGCTGCCCGAGGCAGCGAGCACAGTGGGAGGTGGACCCCAGCTCCCTGTGTGGGTCCCCACACCAGGCCAGCTCCTCTCTGTCGTCCCCCAGTCTCAGACCCCAGCGGTGCAGCCAGGCGCCCGCTCCTGCAGGAGGCAGTGGTGAGGGGGTGGGCCGACTTGCTTCTTGTCTCACAAGGGGAAGTGTGTCCCATTTCACTTCTGCTTTGAGGCAAGACACATCCTTTGTGTTAGACCACCCTGGAGCGTTCTCATCCTCCCAGCACCAACAGCCAACGGCGGCCAGTGCGGTGGCCAGGCCCTGGGGAGCCCGGAACCCAGGCTGCACCCCTGTGTGGGAGTCCAGGCTGGCAGCCCTGTCCTCCCTGCTTCCAGGACGCGGCCGCCCCGCCCTGGAAGCCCCTGTCTGTGGGCTGCTGTCTCCCACGTCTCCACCCTGGGGTGGAGAATCCTGAGTCCAGTCCTTCCTGTGTGTGCGCGCGCGCTCAGTAACCCAGGCAGAGTCCCTCCCGTTCCCTGAGGAGTGGGGGTGGGGGCGGGGGTGCTGTCCTCAGGCCCCAGCACCCGGACAGTGGATGCACACCGGCTTGGAGGGGTCGAGGTTACCTTTCTTCTGCCTTCTTTCCTTCCCTTCCCAACCGGCTGGTGGTAACCTCTGGGCACATTCAAGTCAGAACTTCTGGATGGGCACAACGGCCCTCGCCCAGCTGCCCTGTACAGAATTACGCCCCCTCTCCTATCTGTCGTGCTTTACGCATCTGCTGCCCTCCACCAAGAGCACAGGGCCACCTTGGTCCAGCTTTGCATAAATGTTGGCTGAACGAATGAATTCAACCCATTCTAAATGAGCACCCATGTGGGGTGGGCACCCGTGTGTGGTGGGCACCCGCAGTGAGGGTACACGGTGAGGGAGATCTGCTCTCTGTTCTCGAAGAGTGTATACACACCTCGAGAGGCAAGCCACGGGTACCACAAAAGGGAAACACAAGAGCCACCCTGAAAACCACGTCCCAGGTTGCTTATCCAGGCTCCATTCCCATCCCCGCCCCCCGATTAGCAACCTGGGATATGAGACTCCATTCCCACCAAGGCTGCTGAAGGACCGGGAAGGGGGCACCAGCCCTCTCAGCGCTTGGCTTCCTGCCAGCTAAGAAGGGAAGGTCTGGAGTCCCGCAGGCCCCTGGGTTTCACCCAGACTCGAAGCAGAGGAAGGAAGTGCTCAGAGCGCCAGGGGCCTCCGAGAACGGCGCTGCAGCTCCTCTTCTCCTCCCACCCCCACGGGGAAGGGGGCGCCTTTTCGGAACGCGGGTGTGAGGATCCACGGAGAAACAGGTGGCTCTTGCCACAGCCACAGAAGCGGGCAGAGGTCAAATGCATGGGCTGGAGGCACTGAGTTATCAGCGCCCGCACATTCCAGGCCAGGCCTGGGGCCAGCCTGAAGGCAGGGGCTGCCTGGAGCGCTTGCAGGCTGACGTCAGGGGCTTCAGGCCAGAGTGGGGGAGCCTGGGGGAGAGGAAGGGCCCTGCCCACTTCCCACCAGAGCCCGCACTGCACCTCGGCGGAAAAGTCAGCTGGCACAAAGGGCCCCCAGGATGGAACGGTGGCTGACGCCTGCCTGTCCTAGCTCCCTGGGGAGGGGAGGGGCGCAGGGCAGTGGACGGGGCCCGGCTGGGCTCCGGGGTCCCACAGACCTGATTCCAGCTGCAGTCGGCTGTACGGCCTGGGTGTGTGGCCTCGGGGCTCCCACCCTCATCTGGTCGTGACAGCTGTTGACAAGATTACAGGATGGAGAGGCGTGGCGTGTGCTACACTGTGCAGAACACAGGAACGCACAAGGAATGGTGCCACTATCGTTTCACGCATCTCAGGTCTTCCAGGTAACCGAAGGAGCCTGTAGCCGGTTTCTGCTGCCTTCTCCCCGACTCCCTGCACGTGAGCAGCGCCTCGGTGTCTCAGATGTGTATCGTGTGCTTGTTTCTTGTAGAACCTGAACCTTCCATCTTGTTTTGATGAGTCTCTTCCAACAAACAGGCTTCCCTGGCGGCTCAGACAGTAAAGAATCTGCCTGTAACGGGTTCCATCCCTGGGTCGGAAAGATCTGGCAGAGAAGGGAATGGCAACCCACTCCAGTATTCTTTTGCCTGGAGAATTCCGTGGACAGAAGAGCCTGGTGGGCTACAGTCCGTGGGGGGTCAGATGAGTCAGACATGACTGACCGACTTTCACTTCACTTTCCTACAAACAGGAGACGGGCTTCTGTGCCTCTCTGATGTAGAACTTGGCAGTGTTGGCCCAGCCTTTGGGGGGGTCCTGTGCCTTTGGGGTCCCATACCCTGGGCGGTCCTTGTGGCTCTCCATCTGCCCCTACTGCCATCGAGCCGTCACTTGTCATTCACCCTGCTCCTGAGTCCTCTGCCTTCCGGGGTGCGACCTTTACTCTGCTTTGGTCTGAGAACCAGATTTCCAGGTGGGTTGGGGATGCAGGTGAGGTAAGCGGGAAGAAGCCCAGAGGAGGGGCATGGGGGCAGGGCTTCTCAAATGGACCATCGAGAGCTGGGTCCCTTGAGCATCATTTACAGTGCAGAGTCCAGAGCCCCCAAATCAGAATCTCCAAGGGAGGCTGTGGAGCCTGCAATTTAAGGCGCTCCTGGGCACAGGAGCCTTGAGGAACCACAGCTGGGACTAAGGCGGCCCCTTCTGCTCTGAAGCCCCGCGGCCTGAATTCTTGATGCTTCAGTAACGGGATGCATTTCTTTCCCCGCCACGTTTTCCGCATCCCACCCCCATGTGGTTCTTCACCCCAGGCTCATTTCTACATCCGGGAGGCTGACGGGTGCTGCCCAGGTGTACAGGGGGCCTGTGTGCACCCCCTGCCCCTGGTGCAATCACCGAGCTGGGAAACGTCTCCAGAACTCCCAGCCTCGGACCAGCATCCTGTTCCCAATGGGCGGGAGCAAGGAGGCCCTTCTTTCCCTTCTCAGCTCAGAGACGACTTTCAGCGAACTCATAGCCACACGCCCCAGGTGGATTCTGGAGTCCTCCCCTGTGTCCTCGGCCACGTCTTCAGCCTCCAGGGCCCCGGCGACGGGGCGTGACCGCCCGGCCCAGGATGGGGTAGCTGCCGCCGGGGACCAGGCTGGGGACCGAGATGCTGCCCGGGGCACTTTATTCCTGCTTCTGCTCTGTACAGGTATATACAGCGGTGTGAGCTTATGGTACATTATTTCACAAAATTATACATCCTGTGAGCACTCCTCCTGGGCGGGAAGTGGCAGATCCCACTCTGACAGACTGCGGATGTTCACGGGACAGCCCTCCCGCCTGCTCCCGGGGCACAGCGGCTCCTGCAACTTCCTTCCGGGAAGAGGATGGACGCTGGTGGGGGACAGGCACCCCCACAGCCCCCACCCCCCCGAACCTGCCCGACTGTCCCCCCTACGAGTCTCACGGGCAGGGGGACGCCAGCCCCAGCCCCGGCCTGTCACGGGGCGCTGGCGTGCATCTTCTCCAGGCAGCTGGCCCAGAAGGCCACCAGCCGGCTGTCGCGGTTGCCACAGAAGTCTGTGAAGTCCTTCAGCAGCCGGTCGGCGAACCTCTCGTCGCCGGTGGCGCTGGAGCGCCAGGTCTTGGTGAGCATGGTGTTGTAGGCCCAGTTGTAGCCCACGCGCTCCTCGCAGAACAGGGTCTGGCTGGCGGAGCTGGTGGAGTTGCGGCGCCGCCGCGGCTGCCCTGAGAACTTGCGCTTGGAGTAGGGCAGCTGCAGGAACACTGTCCCTGCGGGGACAGGGCCGGGTGGCGGTGCCGCCAGGACGGAGGCAGGCAGGGGACCCCAGGCCAGCCCGTGCACACCATCCTACCCCACCCTCCACGCCACGCCCGGGGCGCCTCACCTGTGACATGGATGTACTGGGGCTTGTTCTCGGCTGGGAAGTTGAAAGCGGACGCAGAATACTTATCTTGAACAAACCCAAACCTAAAGGAAGGTCAGCGAGACACGCTGCTGAGGACCTCCTGGGCCGGAGTGTGGCTGACACGACCCTCAAGCAGCCCGGCCTGGGAGAGGGGACCTGGAAAGTATCCCCGTGGAACGTCCCTGTGCTCCTCTCCATCCTCACCGCTTCCCACCCTCCGCCCCGCCCACCTTGTCCCCTCTGAGGAGCTGAGAGCCCCTCACCTGCCTGGCCCTCCTTCCTCCAGCCGTCATCCCCCCAGCCACCCCCCTCCATCACACTGGCCCTGCCTCCCTCTCCCCTTCACCACCCCACCCCCAAGACCCTCAGCTCCCCGGGGCAGGCCCTTGTCTTCACTCCACTGAGTTGCCCGGCCTCACTCCCCTTCCTGTCTGGGCTCCTGCACTAAGTGCAGTGTTCCCAATAAAGGCTTCGCACTGAGAAATGCCGCAACCGGAGTCATTTTCCTTAAGGCGAGAAACACATGGGGCCCTGCCTCACTCTGTTCTGGAAACAGGCAGGAGGGGCTGTTTTCCATCCATGGCAGGTTCTGTGCCTGGTTTTTCTATTTCCACAAAGTGCATTCATCACAGCTCTGCCTGCTAAGTGCTGTAGAGGACGTGCTGGCGAGTGCGGCCCCTGCCCTGAGTTGAGGGGTTTATGTAACAAGTGCTGTGAGGAGGCAGCACTAAAGCAGGCACAGTCCTGTCTCCTCTCTGGACTGAGCTCTGGGGAGGTGCTGTGTTGCATCCTGGGCAGAAGCTCCCGGTTTCACAAGGCACCTGATAACTCTTTGCTGAAGGACATGTGAAGTCAGATGTGTAGATTAAACCGATCGGCTGCATGTGAAGTCAGATGTGTAGATTAAACCGATCGGCTGCTTGCACCGTGAGCTCAGCACCATCAGCCAGTTCTAGCACCTGTGGGCACAGCTCTGGAGTTCGCGCTTCCTCCTCTCAACTTTCCCATCAAGGCTATCTACTCAGCGTGGATCAGCACGACCTGCTGACAAACTCGGCTGGGGTCTTCCTAACAGTAACCACCGTCTCCTGGAGGCTCACTGGGTGACAGGAATGTCAGGGAACCCTGCCAACAACCCGGGAGAACACGAAGGCAGAGCAGCTCAAGACTCCTCGGCCGGATGCTTGGTGGAGGGGTGGGCGGGGCAGAGGTGAACCAGGCCTGTATGCTTCTCACGTCAAAGTCCTTTCCCACCGACCTCTTCACTCGACTGCCCCGAATCGTACACCCTCCTCCTGAGAGGAGGAAGTCAGGTCCCTGGCACTTATTTCACAGCCTTTACCAGACATCAAAGACAAGGGCAGAGGAAGATCTAAGGCAGGCCTGGGCCAGTTTGGGTGGAGGAGGCTGAATGGTCTGGACTTCACCTTATGGCTGTGGAGTGTGTGTACAGTGGGGGTATGTTTGTGCATGATGGGGTGTGTGTACAGTAGGTATGTGTGTGTGTACACGGTGGGTGGGTGTGTGCATGGTGGGAGTAAGCATGGTGTCTGTGTGCACGGGGTGTGTGTGTGCACAGTGGGGATGTGTGTTCATGGTATGTGAGGGTGTGTATGCATAGTGGAAGGGGTGTGCACAGTGAGGTCTGCGTGCATGGTGTGCGTGTGTGTACAGGGTGTGAGTGTGTGTGTACAGTGTGTGCGTGTGCATGGTGGGTGTGGGTATGCACAGTGGTGTGTGCACGGTGTGTGTGTGTGTACAGTGGGGATGTGTGTTCATGGTATGTGGGGGTGTGTATGCATAGTGGAAGGGGTGTGCACAGTGAGGTCTGCGTGCATGGTGTGCGTGTGTGTACAGGGTGTGAGTGTGTGTGTACAGTGTGTGCGTGTGCATGGTGGGTGTGGGTATGCACAGTGGTGTGTGCACGGTGGGTGTCTGTGTGCACGGTGCGGCTGGGACAGCTGAAGGCACCTGAATAAGGTGATATGACCCTAAAAGCAGCACAGGAGGTTTTGATTTTCTATGGTTAACACAAGGAAGCCACCGGACACTGAGCTAGTGACATTCTGGAGACAGAGCTGGACCGGCCTGCGCCTAGGACAGGCCTTCCTTGGTACACATAGTAGGTATCACTAAGTAGCCACTAAATGTATCTATTGCTTGTTAAGTGTTCATTGTCTTCTCAACATGGGTCAAGGGGCTCCTGAAAAATTCTACAGGTTTTCATCTCCTGGCAAGTTTGCCTCTGGGTGGAGGCTGAGGAGACGGCTCTCTGCTCTCCCACCAACACGAATGAGAGGGAATCAGGCCTAAAAAACCACAGCTCCAGGAACTGGACAGGAGGGCTCATCTCTGGAACCGCAGCAGAGGGACCCGTCGGAGACACGCAGTACACCTGTCCTTGGTGGACTGGCTCTGTCTCCCAGGAAAGGGGATGGACTAGCTTCACTGTTTGAGACAAACACCGAGGCCTCCCCATGCTTCCTTCTTGCTAGGAACAAACCTGTGCGCGATGGCTTCCTGGAAAAGGTGCATTCGGTCCCAGTATGTTTCTGGTTCAAAGCCTGCAAGGAAAAAAAGAATAAACACTGAGTTGCTATTCCAAGGTTTGCAATCATCCCTGGGTCCGGCCTCCGTGATCCCTTACTACTCTTGGCAATTCTCCCCCCTTGAGCCCGAGCTCTGCTTTTCCACGCCACCAGCTTTCAGAAGGACTGGCCTCCACCCCAAGGAGGGACGTCCTAAAGAGAATGACAGCCCCCCAGCTCCATCAAGGTCTAGAGAGGGGAGGAACACAAGTCCTCAGCGACCAGCGTGAGCTGCCAGAACTTGCTATGAGACTCATTCTAATGAAGTCTGTGCCAAAAGCAGAAAGGAGCAGGATATTAAATCCAAGCAAAGGACAAGCTTTAAGTGCATGCTATTTGCTTCCAAGGAGAAAAAAACGATTTACCAATCTTCCAGTTTAGGGGTGGGGAAACTGAAGCAAATCAATATAAAAATGGTTTTTGGAAAAGTGATCAGCTGGGGAGGGGAGTGGCGTGGGGTAGATGGGTGCCCGCCCCCACCGCCGACTTCATGCTGTGGCCTGGCTGGTGTGAGGAGAGGAGCAGGGCAAGGAGGTGGCAGGGCTGAGGCAGTTGTCACAGGGCAGAGGCCACGGGCTGGGGCTGCCCTTAGGGTCAGCGTGCTGAGTGCTAGAGCAGCAACCACTCAAAACAGCATCCCAGAGGCCAGGGGCGCCGGCAGGGGCTTGACTGCTCTTTCCTTCTTTGGAATTTTATATGTACGATAGATGTGAGGATTCTGGGTAACCAAAGAGAAAAAAAAAAAGATGTTGGCTTTAATTGGTAAATACAAGACACAGCACGTTCTCATCATGTTTTTAAGATGTTGAATTCCTTATTAGAAAGGGAGAGGACAGGAGCAGAGATGGCACAGAAGCAAGAAAATCGATTTTCAGATTCAAGTCCTTATTCCTTTCAACTAGGATGCCTTTCTTTCAGCTGTAACCATGGCAACCAACAGAGGATGCTGGTCTTGCAGATTGGGTTACAACTGGCAGGGAGAACCATCAGCTCATACAGCAATGTCCTCCGGGGCCAGCCCTGTGAGCACTCCTGCCCAGTTACAGCGAAGGTGGGAGACCCCAGAAGAGTCTTTGGATGGTGTGGGTGAAGATCTCGCCTTCTCCGCAGCACATTAACAACAGCAGTAGGAGGCAGTGCCTGGGTTAAAGTCATCAGACATGGATATAAACATCTGGCATTTCAGGAGTGCAGAAAACGGTCCCTCTGCAGCCATACCACAGGAGGAAACAAGAGCGTAGGGGGTGGGGGGAACTCATAAACTCTAAGGATCACGGGATCTATGGCCTCCAGGGGTCATGCAGCTCGCCTGGATCCCCAACTACTGCTTAAAATGCTGTGTCTGTACAAAAATGTCTTCCAAAATGTAAAAAACATACAGATGTACCTTCAGAACAAAAGCTTTTTGCACCCCGGCATGGGGGTGGGGGAGAACGGTTCTCTGCCACCAAGTACGCCACAGACTCATGAGAACTCAGGGAAAAGCACCTCCTTTGCCTCAAAGGTTTCTTCTTCCACACTGATAATTTCTACACCTAGGAAGCTAAAGGGCTCGGATCATCAGCAGTGACTCCAGCTTTTCCTTATAAAAAGGTCACCTGTGAGCTTATGGGACGCTTTGCAGGAGCTAAGAATACGCTCACTGCAGTGTGCTTGGTGGTGAAAAGTCCGTGCCGTGTGAACGCAGCTCACCCCTCGATCTGTGCACACCTGCCCCTGGAGTCAGGCGGGCAAGGCTGGCCCCGTGGGCTCAGTTCTGGGGGAGGGCTGGGACCAGGGGCCCCTCGTCCTCCTTCTGCTCTGCCTTCCTGTGCCGTGGGACTGGAGCCCTCCGGGTGCTGAGGCGCCTCAGCCGTGCACACAGCGCACCATGTCCCGCTCTGCTTTCGGAGCCTCCCTTCTCCAGCCCTGCTGCATGGAGCAGCAGGTGCAAGCCTCCCGTACGGCTCAGCTTCCTGCCACCCACGCCAGTCAGGCTGGAGCGGAGAGAGGAGGGCACGGGAGAGCCCAAACAGCAGCGCCCCTCCTACCCACCATGCTCCCCCGGCCACACGAGGGTCTCCCTGAGCTGGCAAGGCAGCTCTGGCCAGCCCCATTTGAGAAACAAGGCCATCTGAGGCTCAGAGACATTAGGTGACTTGTCCAGGGCTGGCCAGCCACTAAGTGAAGAAACCAGGATTAAACGCTGGTCCCTCACCAGAAGCCCCTTCTTTTCACCACCCACGAAAAGCTGAGCTCCCTCCTGGTGCCTCGGGAGGCAACCCTGGAGGGTGGGGCGGGGGGCGGGCTCTGTGCAGGTGACAGCCCTTGGGAGGCGGGTGTCTCTTACCGTCAAACAGGTGCTCGCTGCCCTCCTTGAGCAGGCAGCTGATGTTGAGTGGGATGAACAGCTGGGCCCGGAGCGGGTCGCCGTACAGGTAACTGGGCAGAGCAAAGGGCCCCTCCAAAACCGGCACCAACAAAAAGCCACAGGAGGTGGCCTTGCGGTGCCAACCTTGAACCTGGTGGGAAGCACAGAAGCACGGAGTTTCCGGTTATGCACAACTTTTTTTTTTCCTGTACCAAGCAGCATGCAGAATCTTAGCTTTCCAGACCAGGGATCAAACCCGAGCCCCGCTGCAGTGGAAGTACTGAGTCTTAACCACTGGACTTGCCAGGGAAATCCCACATATGTTAACATTGTTTTAAGAAACAACATTATTTTAAAAAACCTTCCCCCCAAAATGAGGCAAAACCAATTAAAAAAAAAAAAAAGAGGCCGACTTATTTATACAGAAGATACATAGGTGACAGGAAATTCTCAGAACATTATCTGTTAAAAAAAAAAAAGTGACAGGGCCTCTACCTGCACAGAATGTCTCCACGGTACCAGTGAAGTGTCAGGGCAGCAGATGGAAGTTCCAGAGAACAGGGGGAGGGTGGGAGAGAGCGTTACTTTTTGCTCTACACCAGGGATTCTCAACTGGGGCAATGCCTTCCTCCCTGGGAACACTAGCAAAATCTGGAGACATTTTTGGTTGACACAGGAGGGGGTGCCACTGTGGGCAGAGACCAAGGATGCTGTTGGTCTCTACATCCTACAGCGCACAGGCCAGGTCCCCTACTCCTGACAGAACAACCTATCCTACAAGTCAGGAGCCCAAGGCTCAGACACCCCCTGATCTACACCTTTTCTGACTGTTTGAGTTTTTCACAGTGTTTAATTTTTTGAGAGAGGCTATTGCAATGGTCCAGGTGAAGGTAACAGGAGCCTGAACTGAAAACAGTTGTTTAAGGGATGAGAATCCCTACACAGGCCCGACCACACACAGGGGGGCTCACCATCTCAAAGAGCACGGCGGCGGTCACAGCCATCCAGTGCAGCTTGATCTCGAAGGCCGCGTTCAGAGAGAAGTTGCCGTGGTAGTAACAGCTGCACCACTCCAGCCGGTCCGTGCGGTTGTTCACGTCCACGTCCAGGGTCACGGTCCTCTGCTCCGGGACAGTGGCAGCTACGTCAGCGTGCAGGCAGTGGGGTGCCCGGGGAGGGAAAGGAAGGCAGGGGGTGAGGAGGAGGAGCAAACAGCCGAGCACATCGACGTGAAACTGCAGGGCCTAGACGCTTCCTGGAGATCGTCTAGTCCAGGGCTCGGCCAATGTTTGCTATGAAGGTCCAGGAAGCAAGTGTTTTAGGTTGTGCAGCTATAAAGTCTCTGTTCTCACTACTCAATGCTGCTGTTAAGAGTGCAAAAGCAGCCAGACATTACCTAAATGAATGAGCACACTGTGTTCCAATAAAACTTTATTTACAAAAACAGATAGATTTTTAGGGCACTGAGACTACTCTGTGTGATACTATAATGGTGAGTGCTGCTGCGCTGTGCTAAGTTGCTTTGGTCACGTCCAACTCTTTGCGACCCTTTGGACTGTGGACTATAGGCCGCTAGGCTCCTCTGTCCATGGGATCCTCCAGGCACGAACACTGGAATGAGTGGGCCTGCCCTGCTCCAGGGGCTCTTCCTGACTCGAGGACAGAACCCGCATCTCCTATGTCTCCTGCATTGGAAGCAGGGTCTTACCACTAGTGCCACCCGGGAAGCCCCATAATGGTGAGTACGTGTCATTACACATTTGTCTAAACCCATAAAAGGCAGAACACCCAGAGCAGACTTTAAGGGAAACCATGGACCTGATTGATAATGATGTGCTGGTACAGGGCCATTGACTGTAACAAACGTCCCCCTTCAGTGGGATATGTCGATGGCGGGGAGGCAGGGGCGGGCAGGGAGTATACAGAAGCTCTGTGCTTTCTGCTCAGTTTTGCTGTGAACCTAAAAGTGCTCTAAAACCAAAGTTATTCTAAAACAAACAAATGATCAAATAGGCCTGTTTGTTCATAGCTTGCCTCCTCTAATCTAATCCAGCCCCGGATCTACAGATGAGGAAATAGCAGCCCATGGAGGGGAACTGCCCTGGTCAAGATCAGAGTCAGAACCTGAGCCAGGCTGAGCCCCAGATCTTCCGATTCCAGAGACCAAGCAGCCTAGACCAGAGTGAGGAGGAGGTGTTGCTTTTTGGTTTCAACCCAGGAAGGCAATAGTTCTATCATCTTTTCTCAAGAAATGGAAACTCTTACTGAAATCTAACGCTCTGTCCCAGGCTTCCCAAGTGGCCCTAGTGGTAAAGAACCCTCCTCAATGCTGGAGACACAGGTTCGATCCCTGCGTTGGGAAGACCCCTCTGGAGAAGAAAATGGCAACCCACTTTAATATTCTTGACTGGAGAATCCCCACGGACAGAGGAGCCTCGTGGGTCACAGTCCATGGTGTTGCAAAGAGTCAGACATAAAGGAGCAGACATATGCAATGCCCTGTCCCAATGACTGGGTGCTGCCCACTGATGCCAGGTCAGCACCAAAGTAGCTCATCTGATCTGGGCTCCTGCTCACAAATCCTTCTCAGCCAAGATGGGTGTTGTAGAGACGGGTCAGACATAGAGTTCCTGACCAAAGGCCTGAAGCTGGCTCGGAAGTAAACAAAAGCCAGGGCTCCACTCTGTCTTTCTGGGTGAGGCCAGACCTGGGGCTTCTATAAACTGAGATCAGTCCCGTTTCCTCCCTCCCCCTCGAATCCAGTGGCATTTCTCCATGGGCAGCAGCCCACTCTAACAATCATGCGAGCTCCTGAAATAGTAAGAGTATTTTCCCAGAAAACGTGCACGTGAAAGATTCTGCCTGGTTTCAGAATTATTGAACCCCTGATGCCCAGGGTGTTCCTGAAGAAACTGTCAAGAACCAAAACAATAACACTTCTCCCAGAAGCAGAAACCCTAACAAAGGAGTAAGTGCAACACACGGGGCCCTGCACCCATGCCTGGGGGGCCATGGTGATGGGCGGTGCCCTGCCCCTACGTCTCACACAGGGCATTGGCCATGCTGGCTCTGAGTGACTCTGACAATCTGGAAACCAGCAAGGTTTCCATCCCACCAGCCAGGCAAGAACTCAAGTTAGCCGAGCACTTCCAGGCTGACCAGGTAGAAAGAGGAATTTCACTGGAGTCTGGCCTGTGTTATGTTTGTTCCCCTCCTTCTGCGGGGTTTTCGGGGTCACTCCAACCTGCCTGTGAGGGGAATCTCATGACACGTTGCCTAGAACTCATATCTCAACTCATCAGTCTGGTTCTCATAATCAGGTCACCACCATTCAATAAGCACGTATTCACCCCACCTTAGGGAAGAGTCCTGGGGTGCATGCCCTAAGGTAAGCACATTTAGTGGGGAGGACAGACGGGAGGTCCATGCTCAGAGTGAGTGCCTGGAATGGACCACCCCTGAGACCCCTTCCTCTTCTGAGGTCCTGAGATACTCTGGTGTGGGGACAGCCTCTGGCAGGGGTTAAACCAACAGAGAATAGTCACTCACAGCCTCTGTGTCCTGACCCCTGGGAAAAGTGACCACACTGTCCGTCTGGTCCATGCAGGACTAGCACCAGGCCCCGATCTGACGACTGCTGAGCCCTGTTGGTTGGCTGTAATGCACGTGCCCCACTCAGCCGGTGGAAGCTGCACAGGAGCCCGCAGCGCTGACAGTCACAGCATGACAGCCACGGTGGCCCTAACCCTGGTTCCCACGGCATCGCCCTTCCGGCTGGCTACCCGCCAGCACTCCCCGGGCCCCACCGGCCCAAGCACCTACCCAAGAGCGCGGCGGCCTGGCTGCGGCCCCCAAAGCTGCGGCTAAAGGAGCTGTGCCTGCTGGCGTAGGAGGCTGGCCGGCTGGGCAGCCAGGGCAGCAGGAAGGCGGGGATCTCCGAGTGCAGGAGCTCCTCTGCCACGAAGGCCACCTCGAACCACTTGCGCTGGAAGCTGGCGAAGTCGTCCACTGCCGTCGTGTGCCAGGTGGTGGGTTGCTGCACAGCCACTGCGGAGGGCGGTGGGGGGGCCCTCAGCACGGGTGCCTGTGTTCTCACCGATTCACGCCTGACGCAGTGAATCTGAAAACACAGCGC
Source organism: Bos taurus (assembly GCF_002263795.3). NCBI lineage: Eukaryota > Metazoa > Chordata > Mammalia > Artiodactyla > Bovidae > Bos > Bos taurus. The sequence goes on along the minus strand of NC_037344.1, from coordinate 70,468,045 downwards.
TAGGAAGCCAGCCATGAAAGGCTGTGGAGGGCGTGAAGCCTCTTGGGTAGAAATGTTCAGAATGGGGCAGCCTTTAGAGACAGACAGCTGACTAGTGGCCAGGGCCTGAGCGAGGCAGAGTTTGGGAGGGAGCACCCGTGAGAATGGGGTTTCCCTTTAGGGTGATGAAAAGGTCATGGAAGTAGACAGAGGTGGTGGCTACGTGACACTGTGAGCCCTGTGTGCCACTGAACTGTCCCCTTTAAAATGCTTAGTTTGGGGGAACTTCCCAGTGGTCCAGTGGTTAGGCACTTTCACAGTGGTGGTCCTAGGTTCAACCCTTGATGGAGGAACCAAGACACCACAAGCCACGTGGCATGACCGAAAAAAAAAAAAGGCAAAAATAAATAAAATGGTTAGTTTCATGTCACGTGACCTCTATTTCAATTAAAAAACTATTTTATCCTCCGGTGATGCTCAAGTAAGTACAGATGCTCAGGGAGGTTGACATGTCCATCAACAGAGGGGACAGCGTCACACAAGGAGCCTGAGAAGCCCTGTAGTTGGGGGGGCGCGTTGCCAGGAAGAGTTGACTCATTGGAGAAGACTCTGACGCTGGGAGGGATTGGGGGCAGGAGGAGAAGGGGAGGACAGAGGATGAGATGGCTGGATGGCAGCACTGACTCGACAGACGTGAGTCTCAGTGAACTCCGGGAGTTGGTGATGGACAGGGAGGCCTGGTGTGCTGCGATTCATGGGGTCGCAGAGAGTCGGACACGATTGAGCGACTGGTCTGATCTGATCTGATTGCCAGGAAATACCTGCTTCGTAGGCAATAGTCAGCCTCACCTCGCTCAGGATCTCTGTCCATCACGATCTTGTAGAAATAGAAGCCGTAGATGAAGGTCCGCCAGGCTTCACCAGAGGCGTGTGTAATGAGCTGCTCTTCCAGCATTTTCTAGAAGGAGAGTCAGCAACACTCTGAAATTCCTGCAGGGGAACCCCTCAGACCCCACTCTCCTGCCATCAGCTATATCGGTGGCACTATGTTAAACGCTGTGCCTGATACAGATGACACTATAAAATGCAAACGCATAATACAGTGTCATTAGGTATTTCAAACACAGACAAGTACAAAGAAAACCCAGGCCATACCATCAGCCACCTTCGACTAATTTAACTTTTTGCTGCTGCTGCTGCTAAGTCACTTCAGTCGTGTCCGACTCTGTGCGACCCCATAGACGGCAGCCCACCAGGCTCCCCCGTCCCTGGGATACTCCAGGCAAGAACACTGGAGTGGGTTGCCATTTCCTTCGCCAATGCATGAAAGTGAAAAATCAAAGTGAAGTCGCTCAGTTGTGTCTGACCCTCAGCAACCCCCTGGACTGCAGCCTACCAGGCTCCTCTGTCCATGGGATTTTCCAGGCAGGAGTACTGGAGTAGAGTGCCATTGCCTTCTCTAGACTTAAAGAGATTTTTGTTTAAGATCCCACAAGCCATGCAGCGTAGCCAAAGAAAACTAAACAAAACTTTAAAATCTCTATGGATTCTCCCATGTCTCACTCCCTTCTTCTCTATCCAGAAATAAATGGTTAGTGTAATGTAATTCTCATGTATGTTTTTAATAATTTCATTATATGGACACACATTGATCAAACGTCACTGATTCTCCATGGGGGCCTCTGTGTGGACAGGACAGTGTGCGCTGACCTTTCCCTTGCCCACTTCTCGAGTTTAATCCCAGCTCCGAACGATGTCATTAAATTCTGCAAGGGCTGGCTCAGTGCCTACCACGTGCCAAGCAATACTCGGGCACCGGTGTTGTGGAAACACATGGTCGGAGCTGCCCTGTTCTCAAAGGGCCCGGTCAGGGCGAAGGATGAATGAGATGCAGACAGACCACACTCGGCTGTGCCCGGCGCTCTGGGAAGAGCAGGGAGCCAGGAAGGCGCTGAGGCAGAGAGAAGGCTTTGCCTGGGCACTTTTCACTGGGACTCCCCTCCGAGGGTCAGAAGTATAGATTCTGCCCAAAACACCTCAGTGCACACGGCAGATCCTGCCTAACGTTTAAGTCAGGTATAGAAGTGCCTTTCAAAGCAAGATGGGCCCGTGAGGCATCGGTCAGCACCCCCCGCCCCTGGTCTCACCTGCATGATGTCGATGGCCATGGCCTGCGTCTGTACCCCCTCCACGTTGTTCACCAGCCAGTGCACCACCTCCGCGCTGATGAAGCAGCTTGGCGAGAGGCCCTTCTGCTCAGGGAGCAGCTGGACACCTGTCCTGAGTTCCAAGGAGGCAACAAGGAGAGAGAGAAGGTAAAAAAAGAAGAGACTCCCCCACTGAAGTGAGGACCCTCACAGTGCAATCTCTCCCCACTCTTCCCAGACCCAGAGAAATCCCTGTGGCGGGACAAGAAGGTGTGACGGGGGAAAGGAGAAGGGGGAGGGGAAGACCTGGCCTTCAGAATACCTGTGACTCAACCACTGTAGTCCCTGCTTTACAAACAAGGTAACAGGGCTCAGAGAGGTCAAGTAACTTGCCCAAGGCCACACAGCTGTTGAGGAGTCAGGTATAAACCCACCAAACCGCACTGCCTGAGCAGCACCCTGGCTCATGCCATGGGATCCTCTGACCCCCTGCATTCAGCCACTTACGAGGGGTGCTTCATGGCCTCCAGGATCTCCACCAGGGTGGAGGAAGATGTCAGAGAGCTGGCCACCAGTTGCTGAGCACTGCAAATAGAGAAGGAAGCCAGGATGATCTGGACACTGAAGACACTGAAGCAAAGTATGGACAGCTACATCCTGGGGGTATCTCAGCGGGGCTATCCTGCTTCCAAAGCGTGTGTGTGTGTGTTAGTCGCTCAGTCATGTCCAGTTCTTTACGACCCCATTTACTGTAGCCCACCAAGCTCCTCTGTCCATGGAATTCTCCAGGCAGGAACACTGGACTGGGTTGCCATTTCCTTCTCCAGGAGATCGTCCCAACCCAGGGATTAAACACCGCAGGCAGATTCTTTTCCATCTGAGCCACAAGGGAAGCCCTTTCCAAAGAAGTGTGTGTGTGTGTGTGTGTGTATATGTATTTAAACCCCATCCTTGGGTCCCCATGTCCCCCAGGGACTATATATGACATCGTGGCTGCCCTCAAGCTGGGCTGGTTGGGCTGATCTGATAAACCTATTTGTGGGGCAGAAACAGAGACTCAGACCCACAGAACAGACTTACAGACCCAGCGGGGGCAGAAGAGGGTGGGATGAATTGAGACAGTAGCACTGAAATATACACAGTACCACATGTGAAATATTTAGTTAGCTAAAGGGCAGGTGCTCTGTCACACAGAAGGCTCAAACTGGTGCTCTTCAACAATCTAGAGGGGTGGGGTGGGAGGGAGCTTCAGGAGGGAGGGGACCTGGGTACACCTATGATGACTCACGTGGCTGCAGGGCAGAGACCAACATGACACTGTAAAGCAGTTACAGATAGTTATCCTCCAATTAAACAAATTTATTTAAAAAAAAAAAAAGAATTCAAAGTGGTTTTGTGTCCTAACTTGCTTCCTTTAACAAGCATCTCCCCTTTGAATAATCTATGTCAGGCCCGACCACTTCCAAGATATTTCCCTGGAGGGAAGCTCTGGGCCTCCCACACACCACATCCTTCTTCCCTGGTGCCTCAGGGGTAAAGAATCTGCCCGCAGTGTGGGAGCTGCAGGAGACGAGGGTTCGATCCCTGGGCTGGGAAGATCCCTTGGAGGAGGGCATGGCAACCCACTTCAGTATTCTTGCCTGGAGAATCCCCACGGATAGAGGAGAGCCTGGTGGGCTACAGTCCACGGGGTCGCAGAGTTGGACACGACTGAGCGACTCAGCACACACAGAAGCACCAGGTACTGTGGTCAGAGCACGGGGGCCAGAATCCCACGGTCATCACCACCAGTGGGAGGGCCTCTGGTTTCGCTTGGCTTCAGTTTCCCCATCTATAAGCTGGGGAGGACACTGTTCCTGTCCTCCAGGGTTGCTGAGAGGTTAACGTGTGTAAAATACTGAGCATGGACTGACACCCACCAAGTCCAAAGCGGTCAAAGATACTAAACACAACAGTAACAGCCACCCTTTTGAACTTGGAGACGTGGAAGATGCTGGTGAAGGGGACTTCCCTGGCAGTCCAGTAGTTAAGACTCCGAGCTTTCAATGTATGAGGCACAGGTTCAATCCCTGGTTGGGGAACCGAGATCCCACATGCCACATGGCATGGCCAAAAAAAACAACTGGTGAAGGTCAAAGAGCCAGGAGGCATCAAGGGTCCACATTTGAATCCCGTCTGCCTGCTCCCAGTGCCCAGAGCTTTCCATCACCTGCTGCGCGAGCTCTTCCCTGACGATATGACGGATCATAAAGATGCTGAATACTCAGCAACTGAACCCATGTCCCTGGGCACAGGACACACAGGCACGGGTCACACCAAACCTGGGGCTTATCCGGAAGGTCCTTAACCCCCGCCCCCTCCCCGGGCACCCGTCTTGGTCTCCTCTTCCTACTCGGTGGGTCCAGGACCCACCAGAGCATTTCAGAACCTCAGGGGTTAAAGAAGCCTTTAAAGAAAGACCCTGGAAGTGAACTTCCTTCCAATGCCTGAGTCCCTGTGACAAGCGTTTGGACAGAGGCCACCCCGTCGTGTGAACATCATCAGCGGCAGAGCTTGGTTCCCTGAGGCAGGACCAGCTGCCTGGGGCTCTCTGCCGTGAGATGGAGTGTGTTCTCTGTAATTCAGCCAGGCGTTCTGACTCGTGTAGGTCCCGGCCTTCTCCAGCCTAGACATTCCCAGTTCCTCTTCCAAAAGCAGAAGAGAACCTGCTGTTCTACCCTCGTGAGCGACAAGGAAGCAGAAACGTGCATGCCTTTCCTGTGCCCCGGAGCTGAAGCGTCCACCAGGCTTGGTGGGGACGTGGGCCTAGAGACATGAGAGGCTGGACGAGCCCAGATCCCACACAGCACCTGATGCCGTGGTGTCTCTACAGGAGCCTGTGAGGAGGGCAGGGCACAGACCACCAGCCCCGTCGGAAGGTGCCGGTGAGGACTGACTGGTCTGGGCTCCCAGACATAACTCATAGCCAAGTTAGAACTCCGGCCCGAGATCCAGACCCCCGGCCTCTGCAGTCAGAGCATCCCCACCTCCCAGGAGCACAAGTGTGGTCTTACTGAGGCTCACCCGCTATCGCTGGAGTTTGCGGAGGGGAAGCCCTGTTCCCCCAAGCTCTGCAAGTTCCCGAAGGTCTGGCTGTTGCCCCTGTCCACGGACTGGCCTGTGCTCACCCCCAAGCTGCTGCTGTCCAGCACCGGGGCGGCCGTCTGGTCCAGAGACACCTGCAGGAGATTTAAAAGTTAATGCCAGAACCCAAAAACCTTTCAGGCTGTTCACATGTACGGTCCTTCTTGTCCCTCTCCTTCCCAGTCCCTGCTGGTCCCCGGGGGAAGAGTTAAAGCGTCCAGGGACCACCCCTCCACCAGGCGTGCACCCCCTTCCATCAGAGTAGGGGGAGTTCCTGCACCCCAAACCGAGGCCATGGGAGGCCACTGTGCACAGCGAACCCCCCAGACCAGCACCTGACTCAAGCCACAAGGTGTGCACTGAAGAAATCCCAGAGGAGGAGTGAGGAAGCTGGTGTCCCCCCAGAGCTGGGAGGAGGGAGACAGCACAGAGACAAGCAGCTCTGACCCCCAGCCCTATCCTCCTCGCCCACGTCCGTCCTGGGTGCAGACAGTCTTCTTGTTTATCCAGGTTCACACCTCAGGCACACCTGAAGCCCCCTTCTCCCGCTTCACCCCTAAGGAGAGGCCTCGTCCTGTGGCCTCCCCTCCACTGACTCCCAGAGCCCACCAGATCTGCCCATGAACCCCCCGGCTCCCACTGACCCCACCCCACACACACCCTACCTGCGAGCACTCCAGCTTCACCCTCCTAAAGGACAATTCTCACCCCATCACTCTGTTACCCTGATATCTTTCCAGTCTCCCCACAAGCTATCGGACTGAGACCCGACTCGCAGAACTGGGGGCTTCCGCACACACACCCCCACACCCACGGCTGCATTTCCAGCAGAGTCAACCCTGGTGTTCAATCCTGTCTGTGTGCCCTGCCGGGACGCCCGTCCCCACCAATGTGGGCTACAAATGCTGTGTTCCAAGTGCTGCTCCCTTAGTGAGACGCTCCCTGACTCACTCTGCTCCCCAAACAGAAATCTCCTTCTCTACTTTCAGTCTCGGACCCTCGCCTGGGGCTGGCACGTTCTGCTTCCTGTCATGGTTTTCTGTCTCATTCCCTTTAAACAGCCTGATGGGCAGGACGATGACCCGCCCACCTAGAGAGGCTGCACGGGACAGCGGACGTCTGGAGAGAACGGCAAGCCTTCAAGAGCGCTTCTGGCAAGATACAAGATGCCTGGCCTCTCTCACACGGGGTTCTCGAGTACTTCCAGAAGAATAGTATCAGATACTCTATTAGATGATAAAAAAAATATCACTCCTAAATAAAAGAGAGCGTCTCAACCACGGTACTGCTGCCATTAGGGGTCAAATAAGCCTTTGTTGTGGGAACTTCCCAGCTGGCTCAGCGGTAGAGAACCCACCTGTAATGCAGGTTTAATTCCTGAGCCGGAAAGATCCCTTGAAGGAAGAAATGGCAACCCACTCCGGTATTCTTGCCTGAAGAATCCCATTGTCAGAGGAGCCTGGCGGGCTACAGCCTTGGGGTCACAAGAGTGCCTGAGCGCCCATGAAGCCCTTGTTGTGGGGACCGCCGGGTACACTGTGGGCGCTCAGCAGCATCCCTGGCTTCTGCTCACCAGACGCTAACCACGACCCCCTTATCATCTCCCTCTGCTCCAGCTGTGACAGAAATGCCTCCAGGTATTACCAAAGGTCCCCTGGGAGACAAAGTCATCCCTGGTTCTGAAAGAACCAGTGTGCTCTTCTACATCAGGCTCAATGAATTGCCAAAAAAAAAAAAAAGGACCACATAGACTTTGCCAGCCCCATAAATACACAAAGAAACGCAGCAAGAGGCAGCTTGCAATTACCAACCACCATCTGCCCTCAACCAGCAAGACTTAGGAAGAGGTTTCATGCCATGAAACAAAGTTAGAAGCTAATGGAGGGGACCAGACCCAGCTCTCTGGCACAGGTGCCCCTTCTGGGCCTCTCTGTGGGTTATCTCTTGTCTACCGCTCCTGAGTCAGAACCCCACCACCAGCCCACACAAGGATGTGGTTAAAGAGTTATCTTCTAAATCAGAAGTTGGCAAATATCTTCTGTCAAGGACCAGATGGTAATTATTTTAGGCTTTTTGGGCTATAAGCCCTGTTCAAACTGCTCAACTCTGCATGAAAAAGCACAAAAGCAACCATCAATGATGTGAATGAAGGGGTGTGGCTGTGTTTCGATAAAACTTTATTGACAAAAGCAGATGGTGGGCCAGACTAGTGTTTGTATGATTACATGGTTAATCAATATAAAATAACAAGTTAAAAAAGATAAAACTTCCCCTGCCCTTATGACGCTTACCAGGAAAAAAAAGAGTTCAACCTTTAAGTCAGGTTGCTATGTCATATGGACAAAAACACCTAAAGGGGAAGATGCTACCATGTCAGTGGCAACCACGTGGGCAAAGACGGGGACACTGATACCCCTTTGTTGCCACCAACAGAAGGTACTGCATCTCCAAGATCAAATTCAATTTCAACTGCCCCTCAAACTCGGCTTCAGCCCAATTCCAGGTGTTTTCAGAACCAAGCTGAAGGCCAGGTCAAGGCTTCAGCTGACAGACAGGCATGCATGGGCTGCAGGGCTCTGGGGTTGGACTGACCTGCGGGTAGAAGGCGGATGATGCTGTGCGCGGGCTGCGGACAAACTCCATAAAGAAGGCCCCGTCCTGAGGTCAGAGCGGCAGGAAGCGGCGGCAGGTGCAAGAGGGTGGAGGATGGCACGTGGCCCAGCAGTGAACCATTGCAGGAGGAGGAAGGGACGAGAGAAAAAAACAAAAACAAGGAGGGAAGGAGAGAAAGAAGGGCACATGAGGGGAAAGGGAAAGAGAGAGAGAGAGAGAGAGAAAGAGAGACCCATCCACCCAGGAGGAAGATATCCAGATGCAAAGCGTTAGCAGAAACCCACACCTTCCCAGGCACAGCATCCCAGCCATGTAGGCGCAGCACCTGGGGGAAGGTGTGCCCAACCGCCTCAGGTCTCATCAGAGCCAAGCTCGGACGCCTGCGCCCCGACATAGCTCTGAACGTCCTTCAGACCCATGCCGAGGGAACGGGAAGGCCGCAGGGCAGCTTGTGTGTGTGGGGGCACAGGGCAGGACTGGGGGCAGGGTCCTGGCCTGGTGGGGAGACCCCCAGGCTTCTGGGTGATATGTGGACACCTGAAGCTTGTGCTTCCACCTGTTATTAAACACGGCAGCAGATGGGAGAAAAGGATTCAATGCAGGAAAAGTTTTTGCTAAATTTTCCAAGCGAACCAGGGACACAGAAGCAGCAGTACCTTCTCCTCTACTGGTTGTGTAACGACACCACGAAGCCGCTGAAACATTTATAGTGTCAGACACGTGTATGCTCACCAGGAGGAGCTCCTGGCACGGCCTCCCCGCCATCCCTGCAGGGTTCAGGTTGCCGTGGACTTGAAACATAAACGGCAGAGAGAACTTTTCCGATCACACCTCCCTCCCTCCTTCCTTCTTAAGGTAAAGACATATCCTCTTGTCTCTTCAAAATCTTTGCACTTTTTATGTCATCACTGAAATCTGGAACTAGCACTCCATATACCTGAAGGTCTCTGCTTGCCTACAACTTTTCTTTAATTCTAAAAGGAGAATCACTGAAGCATTTCACCGTCTGTTTTACCAGGACTGCTGTCCCGGCCCACCAGCCACGACAAGCTCCAGTAACGAGCAGTGGAAACGCGCATGCGGGTACCCTCCACACGTCCTGACGTGTAGGAGTCTCCCTGGAGACAGTGGCAGGCCGTCTCCTGACCCCTCTGCCTCCCCTGGACCACTTGGAAATCTACACCCGGCAGACCCCTGGCCACCTGTGTGGACTTCACTGTCTAGCCGGATGAGAAGGGGAGTGCTGTGGACAAGCCTCCCGTTTGGCCACTGGCATGTGTTAACCCTAATCCTTGTGGCTGTAAGCGCCCACTTCTCAGTGCGGTCCCCACACGGCTTCTAGTCCTGGGGACAGCACAGGTACTTGTGTGTCCCATGCTCTGCTTGCGCCCCTCCTCTGCCAGCGCACACAGAAGTGGAGATGCTGACACGAGGCACCCGAGGACAGACGAAAAGACTTCCTTCACTGACGGTCGTTCCCGACGCACAGACTCCACTGGGGACTGGACCCAGAGCCACTGTCTCAGAGCTGGGCTTGCAGAACAGCCTACAAAAAAATCTGGTCCCCTGGCCGTTCCAGTCTGTGAGTTGCGAGCTTTGCAAATTTTAAATGGTGGAGGAAGAGTCCACACGATAACCTGGGTCCTGCCTCTCAGCCCACAAAGACTAAAATATTTCTTAAGGTTTGCCGTCTCAGGTCTATGAATTCCCCAAGTTGCCTGCAGCCTCGGCTGCTACTTTTCTCAAGATTTCAATCCCTCCATCCTAGTCATCTAATTCTAGGAACTTATCCTGAAGAAATAATCAGAGATGTGATCAAATAGTTATGTGCAAGGCTGTTGCAGCATTATTTGAATTGTGATACACTGCAGAATAATTATAAAAACTTTACGGAATACTTACCAAAAACTATTTTTAAAAATCAGAAACCACATACATGTTGTTTTAAACAAATAAAGGTCTAGTCACATGATGAAATATTATATAGTGACTTTTTTTTTTAAATCATGCTTTGGAGAAATAATGAGATGCGGAAATCTTCATGATGTGGTAGAAAAATAAATAAATAGGCAGATGGATATATAAGTTGGCCACAGTGTTGAAAAATAAAAAAACCTACTGAATCTTAAGTCTCTGAGTGAGAGAAACCAGATGAGGGAACGTGCGGCCACATGAGAACGATCTCAGGTTCTGAATTTCTGGGGAGAAGGAGCTGACAGAGTCGTACCTATTGGTCTTCGAAGGCAGGACAAGCCTGCCCTGTGGAGTTTTCAGCCCCTCTGCTGTACTCGCCAATCCTGTGCAGGGGCCAAAGTCCCAGGTTTTGGTTTCTGTGTCCCAGGACACTCCCGTCTGACTACTTCTCAGGAGTCTATGCTGACTGATGGGCGTTTCGTTCACCAAAGAGGGAGCTCTCCTGGAATCTGCTTCAGCCATTTTCTATCCTCCTCCCACCCACCCACCCCCATCCCTTCTCACCCTCACCAGGGAGGGCTGAGGATGGAGCTGAAGGGAAACCAGAGGCCAGCGTCACAGCTCAAGCCAGACCTTCAGGCTTGACTGACCCAATTAACCTGACTAATACACCTGCTTTCCTCAGGTAGTCAGCTTCCTTACAAGTCCCGCCATCAACACAGTGATGCTACCAAGGGTTCACCAATTCCTCAGCACACTTGGTTCTGGCTCCGAGGGCTGTGTGCTACCTTCCACGGCGAGGCCCTGAGTGCACACGCTGGCCCCCTGCCCATCCAAGGGGCTCCTTTACCTTTCGCGGGCTGTCCACATAGGTGGGAGTCATGGCTACACCGCCACTCTCGGCTGGCGGGGCGGAGCTCTTGACCCCGTGTGCCGCTGCCTGCTGCTCTCCCAGGCACCTGAGAGGAGGAAACACACACAGGCGGTTCTGCTCAGAGCCCGAGGAAGGACCAGCGTCGGCCATGACGAGCCGAAGGCTGCTCTGCGGCCCTCATCTCTGAAACACGCTTTTCCCTTTGTTTCTCCTCAGACCCTGTGTGGTGCCCTTAATTTCATTCACTGTCCTGAATGATTGCCAGCTGCCATTGAAAATCAGAAAATAGCTCAATTTTAAAAGCATCTTGGTGGTCCAGTGGTTAAGATGCAGAGGATGTGGGTTCAATCCCCTCGTGGAGGAAATAAGATCCTGCATGTCACACAGTGCAGCCAAAAAATAAACGAGTAAATAAAAGTATCGTGGCACAGCTTAGGGTTTACGTATTCCTTTGAAAAGGCAAGTGACATGGTTTGAGTCACTCCATCCGTGAACACCATGCTTTCAGCTCTCTGCGACAGAGCTTTTCCTCATTTTTTATTAAATAGACCACCAGAAGCACACTCTGAAAATTAGGGCTGTGTTACCGTTCAGCACAACTAAATAGGGTGGACCATGTCAACTCTTCACACATTTTGAAGATGTGTTAATCTTGCAAATGCACACACTTAATCCCTCCCCACCCCCTAAAAAAAAGCCACGCACATAACAGGCATTATCTCAGACACAAGACAACTATGGTTTTCTTATGACATCTCCTCCTATCTTGGTTCTGGAGTCCATAAATGCCTACTTTCACATTTATTTTTCTAATTTCTTTTCCATACTAAAATAAACCATGAATCATTGTAACTTAGGGCTTCCCAAGTGGCTCAGTGGTAAAGAATCCACCTGCCAATGTGGGAGATCTGGGTTTGATCCCTGGGTTGGGAAGATCCTCTGGAGAAGAGAATGGCTTCCCACTCCAGTATTCTTTCTTGGAGAATCCCATAGACAGAGGAGCCTAGTGGGCTACAGTCCATTCAGTTCAGTTCAGTTCAGTTCAGTCGCTCAGTCACGTCCAACTCTGCGACCCCATGGACTGCAGCACGCCAGGCCTCCCTGTCCATCACCAACTCCCGGAGTTTACTCAAACTCACGTCCATTGAGTCGGTGATGGGTCAGTCCATGGGGTCACAAAAAGAATCAGACGTGACTTAACGACTAAGCAATAACAAACTGTAACTCAAATGAGCCCCCAAATTAGACTTTTAAAGTATCACTGAATCTTTATTTGGTAAGTTCCAGGAGGCTCACATCCCAGTCTTAAATGCTCGGGTGTTACTGTGACACACCCTTCTTGCGGTGGGCACTGTGAGGCTCAGACCCTCGTGTGGCTGCACTGCATCAGGAGCTGCCGTTTTGTCCAGCAGCCCCCCAGCAGCCCTCCAGGGGGGCCCATGCCCTTCCCCAGGCTGCCTGGGGACAATGAACCATCACCAAAGGGTGTAAACGCCTGGCCCTGGTCTAACCCGGCTCACTTCCAGGGGGAGACCGGAGGCGTCAGGGGCTTTTCCTGCAGCGGGGCCTCTCCCTCGGTCCTCTGCCCCCTACCTCCCCTGGGAAACCAATTCGTGACGTTTCTCTCGTCTTAAATTCTGACACGTCTGTTACTGATGGTGAGGTTAACTCATATCGGAGATTAAAAACTGGTTTCCATAGTAACTTGCTACATTTTCTCTTTTTAGCTTTTATCATGGAAAATTTTCAAACCCATATGAAAATACAGGATAATATAATCAAACCCATGATTTACCTGGACCCCAGGATCATTTATGATGGAGCCAATCTTGTCCCATCTATACCTACGCACCCCGATTATTTGGAAGCAAAACTCACATATGCTATTATTTCATCTGTAAACACTTCAGTGTGTATTGCATCTCTAGAAGAAAATAAAAGAATAACAATCCCATCAACACACTTAAATTTTTAAAAATTTTCTAGTATCATTATTTCTCTAATTGTCTCCAAAAAAACTTTTTACAGTGTGTTTGCTGGATGCAGTTAAGGTCCCTATGCTGCAGTCAGTCATGTCTCTCGAGCATCCTTTAAGCCGGAAGCTCTTTTCATCTCTCCATATCCTGCAATTTATCTGTGGGAGAAAGGAGCTCACTGGTCTTGTAAATTTACCATCTGGATGTGCTCATCACATCCCTTTATTGTTTACCCCGCTCCTCTGCGCCCAGCACTTCCTGAGAACTAGAAATTGTATCTCGAGGTTTGAGCACATTTAGGCTTGATGGGCAGGAACTTCTCCTCAAGCATGCTGTGTGCTTCTATCTGGAGGCCTCGGCATCTGGCGATGTGAGCGGTCACTGGTGATCTCTGCTAGATCCGTAAGCACATAGGAGCCCACACGTGGTAATGTTCGAGCACTCCCTCTGGACCCATTAGCTTGAATACTGGAGAGACAAACACCTCCCCACACCAATCGCTTGGCTACTCTGAAGGGTGATTCACATATGAAAAGCAGACTAAAAGTTCAACTCTGCCTGAGCCCCATACATCGTGCCGTCTCTGCATCACATCATGGCATGTTCCTCTGGGCCTTGTCCACACACACCCACTGGGACGTCCTCCTATGCTTCCTGGGAGCCATGGCCATTTCCCTGGCTGTGCTCCAGTGTTCCCTCGTCTGATGTGCGTGACAACCCTCGTGTACTGAGCTGCAATCTATGTGCTGACCTATGGACCAGGGGTTGGGGATTCAGAGACACCTGGGACCTATCCGTGCCCTTGGAGGCTCCACAGCTCAGGGGAGGGAATGCCACCAAAAAAAACTGCTATGCTGTGCATGCCCACACGACACGTATGGGGCACGCTGCCTTCTTCCCAGAGGCCACGATGACTGCCACGTGGGCTCGTTCCCTGCTCTGACTCCCTGATGTCAGTTTCTCTCCATCAAACAGAAGCCATGGAGCCCATACTGCCCACAGCCCTTCTCCCGTGGCCCCTGCCTCCCACGAGAGCCTGACGCCATGTGAGCACCTCCAGGCAAAGACTCAGGGGAACCGGAGGAAACCGAGACACGTGATAAGACGGCAGGCCTACAGGTGAAACTTCTAAAGCTCTTCTTCATACTGCTGCAACACAGTTTTCCATAATAAAACTGGATCTGCTTGGGGTAGCAAAAAATAAAGAAAAGCACAAGGTAAAAAATGCCACATGAGCAAACATTACATAAAGGCCTGGCTCCCTCTGCTCAGCCTCTGCTCGGCCTCCAGCTCTAAGAAGAGGCACCACGTCGCCTGGGAGCAGCCATCTGGGGGAAAATACATCTCAGGGCGCCCTGTTCTGCCTCCTGCTATGGGGTCAGCTGAGCGCCCCCCACACATTAGGGGACACTGTCACCCCAAGGCATCTCTCCTCTTTCCATCTGAGCAGAAAGAGGCTCCATGGAGCGCTCGGAACAATGACTCACTGACACATTAAAATAAGATTCCCCCACCTCCAGCTTCACACCCCTCCCAGCAACATATGTTCCTTGTTCTTTTTTTCCAGCAGGAAAGGTCTGTGATTAGCTAAGGGACAGTCTGCAGGTAGAGTTGTGGGGTCTTTCCTGGGTCAGATTTTCTGGAGGCCCCAGCACCCTCAATCATGGGCCTGACCTATCCCAGCTTTGCCTGTCATCTGTCCGCCCCCGCCCCCCCACCATCACCCTGGCCACTCTCTTCCCTCCCCACTGTATCCCTTTCTCTCTACCCCATCCTTGCCTCCAGCCTCTGTTGCCTATCGCCTGGACCAGTTAGGCCTCTGCCTCCTGAGACCATCCACCAGGCCTTCCCATATGCAGGACCCATCTCTGAAAACACCACTTCTGCCAAAGACGCTGCATGAATATTTCACGATATTAAGGAACTGCTGTGACTTCTTAGGTGAATTATGATATTACGGCTTTAAGAGTACTTGTCTTTCAGAGATGCACACTGAAATCTTATAGAGGAAGAGATGAGATGTCTGGGGTTTTATAAGAAATAAAAAAGAAGAGAAGCAAGTGGGATATAAATGAAACAAGATTGGCCCTGAGTTAACAATCATTGAATCTGAGTGATGGGTAATTGGGGATTTATTATGTGAATCTACTTTTTTTTTTTAATGTTTGAAATTTTACATTAAAATAAAGAAACTTCCAAACCACCGCTCTTGCTATGGGAACATGTAGGAACAGCTTCGAGTCTGACTTCCCACGCTGTCTTTGCAATTGTATCTCCCGCTGGGCCACAAGCTCACTCACATTACCTTCTGAAAGCTCAATATATGTGGGCTCCTGCAGGCACAGCTCGGAACCCCCCAGGCCACTGGATAGACACCGGGGGGCACAGAGGGGACTTGATCTGGCTGGAAGGGTGGAGGGGCAGGGGTTAAGGCTTATGGCAATGTTTTCTCCTTTTCCCCAAGTCCCACCTCCCCAGGAATAAATGTATCCCTTCCTACAAAGACATCTTAAATCCCACATCCCAAAGCAAGATGGGATCCCTCTGGGGTCCTGAGAGCTGCAGCGCCTGCTCTTCACGAAGGGACCACACACTCTAACGCCTAGAGAAGCTGGTCAGGTGGCGGACTGAGGGACCAAGTCAAGTCCAAGCACAGAGGATGCACTGGCTCCACAGTGAACCAGGGCACAAGCCCACCTAAAGTGCCAGCCCATCCACCATGGCCAGGCTTGAACGGGGACCCAGTGCTAACTGAGTCTCCACTAGCTCAAGCCAAGCAAATATTACATATTATATGTAACATACCTTTGTATGACATTATCTATATTTTTCATATAACCACGCATCATGTAGGTATATGTTATCTATTTTTTCATATAGGAATTCACTAGGAAATTAAGATTTTTTTTTTAAGGCTTTTTTTTTTTTTTTTACTATTTACTTATTTATGTATTTTGGCTGTGCAGCACGTGTGATCTTAGTTTCCCAGTCAGGGATTGAATCCATGCCGCTTGCAGTGGAAGCACAGAGTTTTAACCACTGGACCACCAGGCCCCGGAAGTCAAGATTTTTATATGAACTCTTCAAACAAACAAAAAAATTGTTCAAATATTGCCCAAATATTCTAAAAATATTCTGTGTTTTTTGGATAGAGAAACTACTCTTTAATGGTGGCTATGTGTCATTGTAAGTTTATCTATACCGACGGACAGAGGAGCCTGGTGGGCTACAGTCCATGGGATCGCAAAGAGTCAGACACGAATTATGACCAGACTAAACCACTACCACACCCACAGAGTGTGAAACACCAAGAGTGAAGCTCGATGTAAATAAACGGTGCACTTTGGGTCCATCAGTTGCACCAAATGGGCTGCTCAGTGAGGGACGGGGATACTGTGTGGGGAAGGGTGCATATGGGAACCCTCTGTTCCACTCAATTGTGCCTTGAACCTAAAACTGGATTAAAAACAGAAAAGTCTATTAAAAATAAAGACAAACAAAAAATCAACCCACTAACAACAACAACAAAAAAAACAAAAAACATTGTGGGAAAAAAAAAAAACAATTGTACATGTATTTCAAATCAAGCTCCAGACTTCAAGTTCATAAATTCTGGCCTATTTCATGACATTCAACACTTACCATGTATTAACCTTTCTTTTCACCTGCCTGTCTTTTGTCAATTACTGGCTCCTTGGCAGACAGCACCAACATTTCACCGCACTTGGGCCTACGGGGCATGGAGGTATCTCCCTCCACCAGGCACTTACTTCTGACTGGCCTCCATCTCCAGCAGGGCAGACAGAGCTGAGGTTCCCTTCTTCCCAACCGGGGGGCCAGCCGACTCGAGAGAGTGCGTGGGGATGGGCCCGGCCATCTGCAAGCCTTTCATGGTGGCCCCTTTCTAGAGCAGAGAGAAGGAAACAGGCCATCAGATGCTGCTGTGTCCGCTGTGCCTCAGGTTCTGGGAACCCATTAGTACAGTCCGGGAGGATGAGATCCAGGAGCTGGAAATGCCACGAAACAACTTTTTACCAAACCAAAATTCCCAAGTAGCTGTCAGACTCAAAACAAACTGCCTCTTTGAGGCGGTTTACTTACATTTTACTTTTATCACAGTTTGAGGAAGTAAACAATGTTACATCTACATTATGGAAAAAGAAACTAAGTCTCAGAAAAGTGAAGTTCAGTTCAGTTCAGTTCAGTCGCTCAGTCCTGTCCGACTCTTTGTGACCCCGTGAACCACAGCACACCAGGCTTCCCTGTCCATCACCAACTCCCGGAGTCCACCCAAACCCATGTCCATCGAGTCATGATGGCATCCAACCATCTCATCCTCTGTCGTCCCCTTCTCCTCCTGCCCTCAATCTTTCCCAGCATCAGAGTCTTTTCCAATGAGTCAGCTCTTCACATCAGGTGGCCCAAGTATTGGAGTTTCAGCCTCAACATCAGGCCTTTCAATGAACACCCAGGACTGATCTCCTTTAGGATGGACTGGTTGGATGTCCTTGCAGTCCAAGGGACTCTCAAGAGTCTTCTCCAACACACAATTCAAAAGCATCAATTCTTCGGCTCTCAGCTTTCTTTATAGTCCAACTCTCACATCCATACATGACCACTGGAAAAACCATAGCCTTGACTATTCGGACCTTTGTTGGCAAAGTAATGTCTCTTCTTTTTAATATGCTGTCTAGGTTGGTCATAACTTTCCTTCCAAGGAGTAAGCCTCTTTTAATTTCATGGCTGCAGTCACCATCTGCAGTGATTTTGGAGCCCCCAAAAATAAAGTCTGACACTGTTTCCAGTTTCCCCATCTATTTGCCATGAAGTGATGGGACCTGATGCCATGATCTTAGTTTTCTGAATGTTGAGCTTTAAGCCAACTTTTTCATTCTCCACTTTCACTTTCATCAAGAGGCTCTTTAGTTCTTCTTTACTTTCTGCCATAAGGGTGGTGTCATCTGCATATCTAAGGTTATTGATATTTCTTCCAGAAATCTTGATTTCAGCTTGTGCTTCCTCCAGTCCAGCGTTTCTCATGATGTACTCTGCATATAAGTTAAATAAGCAGGGTGACAATATACAGCCTTGACATATTCCTTTTCCTATTTGGAACCAGTCTGTTGTTCCATGTCCAGTTGACTTGACTCCAAAACCAAGGTTCTTTCCACTACACAGCTCTCCTGGAAATGATGCTGTGTACAGAAGACAGCTGAACTTGAGGTTAAAAACAAAAAGTAAAAACACAACTGATGATGAAACACTGCTCAGCAATGGACAGGAATGAACTGTGGAGTCAAGCGACAAGTTAGATGAATGCCAAAGGCGTTATGCTGAGGGGAAGAACGCAGCCTGGAAAGATTATGCGCTGTATGATCCCATTTATAGGGTATTTGGAAAAGACAACTGTAGAGTGATGGAGAACAGACCAGTGTCCACCAGGGTTAGAGATGGAGGGATAGTGCGACTCTAAAGGGTGCTGGGAGAGCTTTCCTTGGAGTGATGGAACTGTTCTGTGTCCTGACCGTGGCGGTGATGGTGGTGGCATGAAGCTATACGTTTATAAAACTGAGAGACCTGTGTGCACAACCACACAGGCGTGCACATGGGCCGAATCATCCCAGATCAGCCCTTTGTTAGCTGGGTGTCCTGAGACACATCCTCCCATCACCGCTACAAGCCTCAGCACCCTCACTGGGGAGTGAGTCACTGAAAGGAGGCCCAAGGGTGCGGGTAACCTCTACAAGTGACTGAAGTGACATGGCTGCTGTTGAGCAATCCGGTACCAGGGCACACAGGCAGCTGTGCCTGACACCGGGAACCCTGCAGGGAGCTCACGGAGGGCTTTGTCTTCGGGTGGGGAGCTTTCCCCCGCTTCCCCCACCACCAACCACTGCATCCTGCACTGAAGAAGAACCCACTCTGCTGGACTGAACATAATCTCTGGGGGGCTGTGGGGTAAAGAACTGGCCGGGGAGGGGCTGCTGACGTGAGAAGAGGCGGTCCCTGCAGCCCACACCCGGCTCAGCCCGCGAGGGGCCCCGGGGCCTCACCCGCATCATGCGGTCCGAGCGGTGCCGCCGGCGGATGCGGTTCAGGCCCTCCACGAAGCGGATGAAGCCGTCCAGGAGCTGCCACTCATCCTCGTCGGCCCGCGGCCGGTCCCCGTAGATGTCGCAGTGCGCCTCTCCCTCCGTGATGCGCTTGGTGGCAGTGACGCAGGCCGGCAGCAGCAGGAAGCGTGTCCTCCAGAACTTCAGGGACTCGATTAAGCTGCGGAGGGATACAGTGGGAAAACGGATGGAGGTGAGACCAAGCCGGTGATAGAAGCACCTCCAGCGAGGTGCATCCATCTCAGCAACCCCCCACCCCCACCTCCAGAGTGGGGTGTGGAGGGTCCATCTGCCTGGGAGCACGTGCCCATCTGAGGTTGCAGGCTCCAAGGGAAGACCTCCAAGGCTGCTCTTCCCTTCTACCCCAGAGACACTGGAATGCTTGTGTGCGCCCAGGCCCAGTGCAATGGCAGCCTTTTATCATTACAACCATAAATCACACATAAAAATGAAAAGTTAAAAACAAGACATCAAAAAGCTTTTTATGTAGAGAATGCATATACAACAAGGTCCTACTGCACAGCACAGAGAACTATATTCAATAGCTTATGATCATCAAGAAGAACGAAATACTAGCCAGGACAGGGAATCAACCTAGATGTCCGTCAGCAGACAAAAGGATAAAAAAGCTGTGGTACATATACACAATGGAATATTACTCAGCCATTAAAAAGAATGCATTTGAATCAGTTCTAATGAGGTGGATGAAACTGAAGCCTATTACACAGAGTGAAGTAAGTCAGAAAGAAAAACACCAATACCGTATACTAATGCGTATATATGGAATTTAGAAAGATGGTAACGATGACCCTATATGCGAGACAGCAAAAGAGACACAGATGTATAGAACAGTCTTTTGGACTCTGTGGGAGAAGGTGAGGGTGGGATGATTTTAGAGAACAGCATTGAAACATGTATATTATCATATGTGAAACAGATTGCCAGTCCAGGTTCGATGTATGAGACAGGGTGCTCAGGGCTGGTGCACTGGGATGACCCTGAGGGATGGGATGGGGAGGGAGGTGGGAGGGGGGTTCAGGATGGGGAACACATGTACACCCATGGCTGAGTCATGTGAATATATGGCAGAAAACACAATATTGTAAAGTAATTAGCCTCCAATTAAAAAACAAAGAAGAAAATACCGCCATTACTGTGACATGGATGCACCTAGATATTATCATAATGGATGGAGTAAGTCAGAGAAACAAATATCATGGCACCACTTAAATGTGGAATCTGAAAGAACGGTACAAATGAACAAAACAGAAATTGAATCACAGATGTAGAAAACAAACTTAACCAGTTACCAAGGAGGAAAGAGAGTGGGGAGAGACAAATTGGGAGACTGGGATTGACATATACACGCTACTATATATAAAATAGGGCTTCCCTGGTGGCTCAGTTGGTAAAGAATCTGCCTGTAACGCAGGAGGCCCGAGTTCGATCCCTGGGCCGGGAATATCCCCTGGAAACAGAAATGGCAACCCACTCCAGTATTCTTGACTGGGAAATCCCACAGACAGAGGAGCCTGGCAGGCTACAGACCATGGGGTCGCAAAGAGTCAGACATGACTGAGTGACTAAACCACCATATATAAAATAGATAACTAGTAAGAACCTACTGTACAGCACAAGGAATTCCACTCAATACTCTGTAATGATCTATATGAGATAAGAATCTAAAAAAGAGTAGACAAATGTATGTGTATAACTGATTCACTTTGCTGGATGCCTGAAACTAACACAGCACTATAAATCAACTATACTCCAATTAAAAAAAAAAAGAAAAGAATGTACATTTACATGAAACCATCACACTGCACACCTTACGTATATACTATTTTTGTCAATTATACCGCAATAAAGCTGAAAAAAGATTTTTAAAAATCCTAGGATAAACCATGGGGGGGTTTCTCTGGTGGCTCAGATGGTAAAGAATCTGTCTGCAATACAGGTGACCCAGGTTCGATTCCTGGGTGGGGACGATCCCCTGGAGAAAGGAATGGCAACCTACTCCCGTATTCTAGGAGCCTGGTGGGCTACAGACCAAGGGTTGCAAAGAGTCGGACACAACTGAGTGACTACACTTTCACTTTTACAGGATAAACCATAATGGAAAAGAATATTAAAAAAAGAAAGTACATATATAACTGAACCACTTTGCTATATAGCAGAAATTAATGTGACATTATAAATCTACTACACCTCAATGAAAAAAAAAAGTTACAAGCACTTAGGAAGATGTGAAGAGCACGGACATTCCACCAAAGGGCACATCCTCACCAGGTTTTTTTGCTCTTTGTTGTTCCATATGGTAAAACACATGTAACACCATTTAGCATTATAATGATCTTTAAGAGCACATTCAGTGGCGCTCAGTACATTCACACTGCTGTGTGATCGTCCCCGTCCATCTCATCACTGAGTTTTTAACCCAATCCAGATGTGTTTTTCCCTCCACTTTTTTTTCCCTAAGAATGCCCTCATTTTACAATCAGGAGGAAGAACAGAGGCATTAGATTACAGACATGTGGCAGGCCACAATGGGAGGAAGCCAACTCGGGCTCTCTGACCTGAAGTCCTCAGAGCCGGCAGAGCAGATATACTGATCTAAGTAATTCCACTTGTACTCCTCCAGTCGCTCATGCGAGAATTCCACCCAACAGGAGACGAACTCTGAATCGGAGTGGGAGGGGCAGAGGCTGTAGGTGTAGTGGATCTGGGCGGACTCGTACGGGTACCTGAAAAACAAAGGTCCAAACAAGGATATCCGCCAACTCTTCTGTACCTTTTCTTTCTCAGTATTCTTGGCATTCAAGCACAGTGACCAACTCATCTCAGGGGGCTGGTGATGGAGATGTCTCAGTTTTTAAACCAGAAAAACATCTACTTCTGCAGTATTGATTATGCCAAAGCCTTCGACTGTGTAGATCACAACAAACTAGAAAATTCTTCAAGAGACGGGAATACCAGACCACCTGACCTGCCTCCTGAGAAATCTGTATGCAGGGCAAGAAGCAACAGTTAGAACTGGACATGGAACAACAGACTGGTTCCAAATTGGGAAAGAAGTATGTCAAGGCTGTACATTGTCACCCTGCTTATTTAACTTATATGCAGAGTACATCATGAGAAACGCTGGGCTGGATGAAGCACAAGCTGGAATCAAGATTGCCAGGAGAAATATATATAACCTCAGATACGCAGATGACACCACCCTTATGGCAGAAAGTGAAGAAGAGCTAAAGAGCCTCTTGATGAAAGAGAAAGAGGAGAGTGAAAAAGCTGGCTTAAAACTCAACATTCAGAAAATGAATGGCATCCGGTCCCATCACTTCACAGCAAATAGATGGGGAAACAATGGAAACAGTAAGAGACTTTATTTTCTTGGGCTCCAAAATCACTGCAGATGGTGACTGCAGCCATGAAATTAAAACAAGTTTGCTCCTTGGAAGAAAAGCTATGACCAACCTAGCTGCTGCTGCTGCTAAGTCGCTTCAGTCGTGTCCGACTCTGGCGAACCCATAGACAGAAGCCCACCAGGCTCCGCCATCCCTGGGATTCTCCAGGCAAGAACACTGGAGTGGGTTGCCATTTCCTTCTCCAATGCATGAAAGTGAAGTTGCTCAGTCGTGTCCGACTCTAGCGACCCCATGGACTATAGCCTACCAGGCTCCTCCGTCCATGGGATTTTCCAGGCAAAAGTACTGGAGTGGGGTGCCATTGCCTTCTCCGACCAACCTAGACAGCATATTAAAAAGCAGAGACATTACGTTGCTGACAAAGGTCCGTCTAGTCAAAGCTATGGTTTTTCCAGTAGTCATGTATGAATTTGAGAGTTGGACTAGAAAGAAAACTGAGCGCTTAAGAATTGATGCTTTTGAAGTGTGGTATTGGAGAAGACTCTTGAGAGTCCCTTGGATTGCAAGGAGATCCAACCAGTCCATCCTAAAGCAAATCAGTCCTGAATTCATTGGAAGGACTGATGATGCTGAAGCTGAAACTCCAATACTTTGGCCACCTGATGCGAAGAACTGACTCCTTGGAAAAGACCCTGATGCTGGGAAATATTGAAGGCAGGAAGAGAAAGGGACAACAGAGGATGAGACGGTTGGATGGCATCACCGACTCAATGGATATAATTTTGAGTGAGTTCCGGGAGTTGGTAATGGACAGGGAAGCCTCGTGTGCTACAGTCCACGGAGTTGCAAAGAGTTGGACATGACTGAGTGACTGAACCGAAACCTTCTTATTCTTCTATCATATTCTTTGTTTTTAATTGGAGTGTTAAGACTCATGCTAAATATTGTAAGCTGGATCAAATCCCTTTCAGAAATAGGTGAACTGCAACCATAAAACACAACCCTGGAAAGCAGACTTTCCTGGTGGTGTGTGGAAATCTGCTGCCAATGCAGGGGACACTGGTTGGATCCCTGGTCCAGGAAGATTCCACATGCAGCTGAGCAACTAAGCCCATGCGCCCCAACTGCTGGAGCCCAAGCACCTAGAGCGTGTGCTCTGCAACAAAAGAGGTCACTGCAGTGAGAAGCCTACACAGAGCAACTAGCCCAGACACCAGCCCCGCCCCTGCTGGCCTCAACCAGCCCTTGCAAAGCAATGAAGACCCAGTGGGGCCAAAGATAAATACATAAAAATTAAAAAAAGAAAACCTGGGAAACAAAATAGTAACTCCAAAACAACAACTACTCACTCAATCTCCCCGGTGTGAATATACATGCAATTCAGTATGCGGACAGTATGTATTATAAACATCGCTTGGTAGGTGGACATGATCTAGGACAGAAGCTGAAAATGTTAAACCCCCAGGACTCACTTGGGAAGGTAGCGGGTCACTGTGATCATCTTGTCTTTCAGTGTGACTTTGTGGAAGGTTCTGCCCATGCTCAGCCAGTACTGGTCTTCCTCTTCCGGGCGGTTTCGGGACACAAGGCCTAATAAGGAAAAGAAGAATTTCCTCCATCTGGTTGAGGGTCCTTCCTTTAAAAGGCAATTGCTTCTCTTCCACATAGATTCAGAAAAGGAGAGACAAAAGAGGCAACACTTTCAGTTTGACAATTTCGTGGAAAAGAAATAACTCTTGGTTGGAAAAAAAAAAAAAGTCCTGAAGGTGGAAGATTTTTCTGTTACTGAGCCAGCCAGCAGGGGGTTGGAGTCGGGGGTACCGACAGCATCTGGATGATACACTCGAGGCTGAACGACCTGATGCCTCGTCCTCTGTGAAGGGAAGTTCTAAGCTGGGTGTTAACTGACTAAAATGGAACTCCACCCTTCTCAGGCACGAGCTGCCCCCTGGCACCTGAGACCCTCGCCCCTGGGGCAGCCAACCCAGCCCATGACGCCCACTCTGCTACACCATGTTTCAGACGTAAAGGATCACTTATTGGGAACTGCCGTGGCAGTTCAGTGGTTAAGACTCTGTGCTTCCACTGCAGAGGACATGGGTTCAATTCCTGCTCGGGAAACTAAGATCCCACATGCAGTGCAGCCAAAAAAACAAAAGAACCACTTATTTATTTGCTCAAATTTCCTTCTCCAAACATCTGCTCCTGTTGTTTCTTCTGCCTTCTCTTCCATCTCATCTCTGCCTTCTCACCATCAAATTCCTAAAGATTGTTTAAGGTCACCATCAAGTGCCACCTTCTTCAGAAAGCTATCAGACCTCATCAATGGTGAATTCTACCCTGGATATAGCTCCTTGTGTGTGTGGGTCTCACTCCCGACAAAGTAAAAGTTCCAGGAGGCCAGGACCCAAATCTTGTTCATCTTTGTATTTTCAGTAGCACCTTATAAAGTGCCTGTTCAGGGAAAAGCCAACCTGGATGGGACCACTAACATGGAAAGGGAATTCATACCACTGTGTTTAGGATAAGAACAAAATCCTTCACATGGTCTGTGCAGCTTGGGTGTCCTGATGTCTCTGGCCATGTTGCTGGCTTACTCGTGGTACTCCCCACACTTGTCTTTTAGGTGCCTGGAAAGTCTCATGAGGCCTTTGCACACACTAATCCTGCTGCCTAGCATGCTCTGCCCTCCACTCCTCTTCTCTCACACTAAAAACTCCTGCGTGTGTTTCAGGTCGCAGCTCAAACATCACCTCCTCAAAGAAGCTGCCCCTGACTCTCCAGACCAAATCCAATCCCATATTAAATACTCTCGGGCAAGCATTTTGATTTTTCCGTCATGGTCTTTATCATAACATGGCATTGTATTTCATAGTTTGACTAATGTTATTTTGTCCTATAGAGCAGGAGCTTCAGAAATACTAATGAATGAATGAGTGAATGAATGAATGAGTGAACTAATGAAATAATGAGTGAATGAATGAGTGACATAAAATGAATGAACTAATGAATGAATGAGTGAACTAATGAAATAATGAGTGAATGAACGACATAATAAAATGAGTGAACTAATGAATGAATGAGTGAACTAATGAAATAATGAGTGAATGAATGACATAATGAGTGAACTAATGAATGAATGAGTGAACTAATGAAATAATGAGTGAATGAATGAGTGACATAATAAAATGAGTGAACTAATGAATGAATGAGTGAACTAATGAAATGAGTGAATGAATGAGTGACATAATAAAATGAGTGAACTAATGAATGAATGAGTGAACTAATGAAATAATGAATTAATGAAATAAGGAATGAATGAATAAAATGAGTGAGTGAAATAATGAATGAATGTGTGCAATAATGAATACATGACATAATGAATGAATGAACACTGTCGTAAGTTCATAGACCCATGCTGTCCTATACCAGGCACGGTTGCTTCCATGGTGGAAGAGAATAAGATGAAGCTGAAGTTATCCTAGCAATCAGAAAGGCTATTAGTAGAGTCTATAATATGAGAAGGCGGCATCACGTGATGCATATCACAAGAGGCTTTTAGAAAAAACCCAGAGGAACCCAAAGCTTCATGCTGAACAATGGGCCCTGGACGCAAGGACCACTAAGCCTCCATTGACAGGTCCATGCTTCTTTGATCCTCTGACTGGAGGAGCTTTAATGGAACCAAAGCTGGCCTGAGGTTTGGTTCTGGCTGTCTAGGGAGCAGGGTGGGGTGCTCATTAGCTACAAGGAGGAAGCAGGGGATGAAGAGATGCTCAGTGATGGCTCCAGGAAGTGACCGCCACTCTCTGGTTCCAGGCCCCCACATGTAATTCTCGCTGCTGGACTTGTTTCAGGGGAGACCTCCAGAGCCCAACTCAAACTCAGCCAGCACCACCGAGTCTCTGTACTCACTAGCCTCTGCCACTCATGGATGACCCATCTTGGCTTCCAGTCACTGAACTGCAATGAGCTGCAGTGACAAGAATAGGGAAGGAGGGGAGAACAAGCATAAACTTCAGGTTCAGGTAACATTAGAGGACCTACTGTGTCAGGCACTGTGCACGAAATAAACCCAGGCCTCTGGGACAGGAATATTCACCCTGTAGTTTGACAGTTCGGCCCCTGCTCAGCCACCTGGGACCCAAGGAACTGCTCAAGCCAGGCTGGAACATTCCTGAACTTAGGCATACCCTCTTCCTTAAAAGGAGAGCTGGAGATTAAAGAGAGTTTTAAGATAAGTCTGAACTTGGAGGAGACGTTAATTCTTGTATAAAGTGAAAATTTTAAGGGAAAAAAAATGGGTAAGCAATATAGCAGAGAATATCTGTATAAATATGCCATTATATAGATGCATTAATATGTTATTATCAGTATACATAAACATATGAATATATATACATAAACATATGAAATTACTAGATCAAAAAAAATGTGTGTTGAAAAACAATGACTTTAAGTGTATGTATTCCCTACTATCTTAAGAACTTGTTTCCACAAATTGAATAGAGGAGAAAACTCAGGGTCTGCAGTGGAACCTCACCCCGGCTGTAGAGCGGGCTGCTGCTGAGTGGCGGTGGGCCAGCAGGGCTGGGCTTCTGTGCGCGGGGCTGAACGATGATCTGGTAACCCTGCATGAGCCGCTGGCAGATGAACTCTTCAAATACCTGCTGGGCCGTCATCTGCACGCCCTCCTCATCCCTCCTGAAAAGACAGACGGCGTTCACAGGACATGCCAGGAGCACAGTGAGAGAGTCCCCAGTCCCCAGCTCCATCCCCGTGAGCCCTTCCGTGGTGGAACGTGAAACTGAAGGTTTGC
This sequence comes from Bos taurus, assembly GCF_002263795.3. NCBI lineage: Eukaryota > Metazoa > Chordata > Mammalia > Artiodactyla > Bovidae > Bos > Bos taurus. Next base: position 70,441,122 of record NC_037344.1, on the reverse strand, counting down.
AAACCAGTCTTGGGAGAAGGAAAAGCCAGGCACCTCTCTGTCACTGACCTGTCGATGTCAGCCTCCGGGAGGAGATCGTAGCAGCCCTCCGTGTAGTCATTCTGTAGGCCCTGGCGGTCGGGGAAGTAGTCCGTGGTGAGGGGGAGGCACGCGGGAGTCGTGAGTGACTTCCAGTCCACACCAACTGTGCAACAGAAGCCTGGCACTACAGGGGGAGCAGACAGCGTCAGAACTGCCTCGTGTGAACAGGGAGGAATGTAGTGAGGTCACCAGGCAGGTGTGGGATGTGGGTGGGGAGTCGGGGGGAGAAGGGCAGTGTGATAGGTGATCAAAGTGCCAGGAAAGGGAGGGAGAGAGAAAGGGAGGGGGGAGGGAGAAAGAGAGAGAAACAGAGGCTGTTAGACAACGCAGTGCTTATCCGATCCCACCATGCAAATGGGAGTCGCAGCTGACACTTTTCATTTTCTGCTGATCGTGAGCTGCAGCCATGAGTCCAGTGAGGTTACGGCAGGGGCAGGCCAGGCAGAGTTACACATCGAAGCAAATCAATGTCCTGAGAGCAGAAGAGAGGCTCAGGCCAGGAGCCTCCCAGAGGCGGCGGAGGGGCCAGGTGGGGAGGAGAGGGGGGTGCAGCTGATTCTGGAGGGAACAGCACAGGGGAGCAGAACTCAGGATTGAAAAGTAAGTCACAGATCCATCAGGGCAGGAAGAGGAGTCAAGGGAGGACGTCTGGGAAAGTTACGAGGCTGGAACTTTAGGAGCCGGAGTTTAACAATCTAGAGATGAGAGCTGTCATGGCAGAGTGGGCCTGACCCTCTGGGTCGGTCAGAGATCACCTGCGCTTTGGTGAAGCGGGGCTTCCCCACCTCAGGGCATGAGACCTACTCTGGTCAGGATAATTCTGTCATGGGGGGTGGTCCTGGGCACTGCAGGATGTGAGCAGCCTCCCGGTCCCTACTCACTAGATGCCAGTGGTATCGCCTGGTTGTAAAAACCAATGGTGTCTGCAGACACTGCCACATGTGCCCCGATGAGCAGAATATTCCTTGCTGAGAATAACTGAGTTAACGCAGGGGGGCAGTCAGCTTCTTCAGTCAAGTAAGTGAACACTGTTTTTCAAATCTCCATACAAGGGAACAACTAGAAGCAGATAAACTCCTCGCTTCAGGCTCTGTGTCCCCAGAGAGACCCTCACACGCCTCATCTCCTGTGGCTCCTCGGCCTTGCGCCCGCTGTCCCCGACACCCCTCCTCTGAGCAGGTGTGGCGCCATCATCAACCCCTTTAAACACCTGGCCGAGCTGAATCCCCCCAAGGTCACAGGACCAGAAGCCTCTCTGCTCAGGGATCTTTCCTCCTTAAAGTGACCGACGTGCCCCCAGGAAAAGAGTGTCCCTGAGCCTGGGGGCCAGGGGCCAGGAAGACTTTCGAGCTGAGTCCCAGGGGGAAACATGCCCAGCGTGCAGCCACAAGGCTTTGGGGAAGATGACCTGACCTGCAACAAGCCTAACTCCATGGTCTCCACTCCAGGTCCCGGGTGACTTCTGGTTGGTTGGTCTGAATTTTATTTTATTGTGGTAAGAGCACTTAACTTGAGATCTACCAACTTAACAAATTTTAAGTGTACAATTCAGTATGCTTAAATTTGGGACAGTGCCATGCGGCAGGCCTCTAGAGACCTTACTCACCTCACAAGGACTGAAGTTTTACACCCACCAACTGGCAACACCCCGCACCCTGGCCCCCTTCCCCTGGGACCCTGGCAACCACCACTGCGCTCTCTGAGTCTATGAGTCTGACTCTATACAGGCCTTGTTAACTCCTTAATACCCCAAGAACTCAAAACACAGCGAGAGGGAAGCAGGGGAGGGAGAGGAATGGATTGGGAGTCTGGCGTTAGCAGATGCAAACTGACATTTAGAATGGATCAACAGCAAGGTCCTCATGTATAGCACGGGAACTATATTACATATCCTGTAATAAGCCATGATGAAAAAGAATATAAAGAAAAGAATGTATATATGTGTATAACTGAGTCATTTGGATGTACAGCAGAGTCGCACAACATTGTAAATCAACTACACTTCAATAAAAAACAAAAACAAAAGACCCAGTCCACAGCATCCTAGTTAGCACCCCAACTTCCCATATGGCAAACGAGGGTGAGTTTGTGTGAGCTTCCGGGTTAGGATCAGCAGCAGAAGGTGGGCGCCAAATGGAGCCCCCAAGGGGCGGCCGGAAGTGCAAGGCCCTCTGCTGCTGTGCCTTCTCATCGTCCTGGCCCTTGCCAGTTCCTTGACCCTTGGCACTAGAAAAACCTTTTAGAAACAGGGTCCACGGGCACACATGGAGACTTCAAACCCTGTGGTGAGAAAAGCCCCCAGTTCTGAGCTGGGTGCTGCTGCTGTTTCCCTGGGTAAAGAGTCTGGGTGGCGTCTTTTCCACCTCCAGTACCTCCAGGCCCTGCCAAAGCCTCTGAGGTGGTTCCAGCTCAGAACCACACAGTGACAAACACAGATGACAAAATCCAGCGCTGGGCTTGCAGAGGAGAAACAGGCTCATCTATTCAAGGCTGGCAGCTTTCTAGAAAATAATCAATCTGCCAACTATTCTTTGGAATATATTCCAAGGATCTGAACCAAGAGAAAAAAATACACCCACGGCACCATGCATTCATTATATACTATTAAAAAAAAAAAACAAACTAGAAATCACCCAAATGGCCACCAATAGACATGATTATCCAAATCACAATATAGTAACATGTTTGATATTGACATGAAAAATGACTAGCATGCCAGACCTGGAGAACCAGTGCAATGATTGCTAAGTTACTTAAAAGTGGGGACAAAAAAGATTTGGTGATGTACATACATCCATTGGTCACAGTGAGGTAAAGCAATGTTGATCAAGCAGTAGAGTTTCTTTTTCTGGTCTTTTGCTATTGCTGATATTTAGATGTTCAGCTATTTCAACAGACAAGGTTGATCAATGTAAATGCAACCCAGACACACACTTCCAACTGCAGGGATGTAAACAGCTTCAGGTCTTATTCCTTCTGACTTCTCCCCACAGCCACTGTTAGGCATCTCAGAGCCAAGGCCAGCACCGGGAATATGGCCACCCTTCCCGTGTGGCCTCCCCGCCGCTCCCTTTCCATCAGAGAAGCTACAGACTCTCCCTCACCACACTGCCTTCCCGCACCTGAGACGTGAACGTCCAGGCTGTTCTCCCCCAAACAGGGCTCTCTCTTGCTCCCCCTCAGTGCCCTGACCATCCACCCACACCCCGCCTCCCTCCATCAGTCGCCCCCTCTTACTTGGGTCTGGGGAGGTAGACACACTGTCCTCTGGAGAATCCTTATTCTGCGTCCGAGGACTCACATCTATGGAAAGATAAAAGAGTCTGTTTCAGTGAGGCTCATTTTGCAAAAAAGTTCTGACCAGTTATAGTTTTAAAAAAAAGAGAGAGAGAGAGAGAACCTTCCACATCAGTCATTAAATTAGGATTTCTCTGAATCTTCCCTCTTTTCTCCAGAGCAGATTTTATAGTTCCAGGACTCATCTTCTGAGGAATCAATGGGTCTATGAGAGCTGCCTCCCCCAGGCCCAGAATCACACTCCATGTCCACCCTGGGAAAATCCTGAAGCAGTTACCACCCGAACCCATGGTTCCCCCGCTTCAGGTCGCCAGGAAACTCGCTCTAAGCATCACTAGCTGAATCCACTCGTGACTGGAGGCAAACTTTATTAACTAATTTTTATAAAATTTCAATTCCGTTGTCTTCCTCAAGTCAAGTTTCAGAAAGGCAAGTTAACTTACAGAAAACGAAGACATGAAATAGTAACTTCATTGTTTGTTTCAATTTTACTGTTTCTCGTATTCATTTGGTATACCATCTATCCTTTGAGGCTTTCCAAAATCTGCCACCCATCTAAACTCATGTTCCCCTATCCCTGTAAAGGCTCTCTGAATAGTGCAGAAATCAGAAACAGCAGCCAATGCAGGAGACATAAGAGAGGCGAGTTTGATCCCCGGGTCAGGAAGACCCCCTGGAGGAGGGCAGGGCAACCCACTCCAGTACTCTTGCCTGGAGGATCCCATGGATAGAGGAGCCTGGCGGGCTACAGTCCACGGGGTCGCAAAGAGTTGGACACGACTGAGCGCAGAAACGGCAGGACAGCTGGCTACTGGCTGGAGAGACCAGGATAACACCTCCACATCTCTGGGTGTTAAGTTGCTACGTGTATAAAATGTATTGAATGACTTACTCCCTACAGGAATGATCAGATAACAAGTGCTTCCAAAAAGCATAAAGCCTGTATCAATCAATAAAAGCTCCTACCCTCCCTGCATTTAGAATCCCTCACCTTCTAACTCTCCTCCTAACCAAATACCACCCCTTCGCATCTGAGGTGCCTATCCACTTCTGTAAGCCAGTGGTCCTCAAACTTTTTGGCCCCAGGGACTAGTTTTGTGGAAGACCCTCTTTCCACGGATGGGGAGGGAGGGGGCGGTCCTGAGACGATTCAGCATACTGCATTCATTGTGTGCTTTATCTCCATTACAGCGGCTCCACCTCAGGCCATCGGGCACTAGATCCCAGAGGCTGGGGACCCCTGCGTAAGCGACAAGGCCACCCTTCTCTTCTCCAGTCTCAAACCACACTGCTCCCTCTGGGTCTCTGATCATTTTTCTGGGGGGGGGGGTCCCCTTCCACATATAATTGAAAGCTTCCAGGCCTGGTGCGGCCCTCAATAGTGATCTCATAAGCAGCCCTCAATCACGACTCACTGACAGACCAATGATAAATGTGTTCCTGACCAACATGTTCTCAGCTAAAAACGTAACGTGCAGCCCATTTATAATTCCATGCATTATTAGAAGCACAGCTTCTAAATAGGTCACCCGAAATTGTGGCTGAAATGATCCCAAAATAGACATGGCCCTGCTTTTCCATCCCCATGTCGCTCCCGGGGGTGGGCCTGCTCAGAGCGTCTCCTGGGCGGGTTACCTGCACCACTGCCACGGAGCAGGCTAACCGAGAGCTCCTCCGTCCCAGCGAAGCTCAAGAAGGACGTGCCGTCGCCGGGCTGGCGGGAAGTGCTGTGCCTGCAGAGAACAAACAGAGCCCAGCCGCCTAGCTTAATGTGGATCATCACCTCTTTTATCCTGCTCACCCTGTCTCTGGGGGGTTTTCATCAAAAACAGGCCTGAACGTTCAGCCACATGGGCTGGCAAACACTGAGATCCACATCGAAGCTGCCAGGCTTCAGGATTCAGAGCGCATGCCAGCTCTAGACTCTCACCCTGGCACCCCAGCTGCATCCCCATCACCATGCCAGATGCCTGCCCTCTCCATCCTAAGCCTGCCCCTGCTGATATCCCCAGCGGGACGTGAGGTGCTTCAACAGAGGTATCACGTTAAGCCGGTAAAGAGGGTCACGCCCTGCTTGTGTCCCACATCCAGCCCATGGGATGCTGGGATGGCTGGAAAGGGGCCAAAGATTGCACCTTGCAAGAGTAACACATCACAGAAGACCCAGTATAGCCTGGGCTAGAGCACGTCAAGGGTTAAATGACTTTCTTCCTAGGCTGACTCTCTCTGGATGCCTTGTAACACATTTAGAACCCCAGTTCAAAAAGACTTGTTTCTATAAACACAGGCCTTGGTCTCCATTGTTTTAACTTACTTACTTTTTATCAAGCAAAATTTTAATAATATAGAAATATATAATAGTCTTTGATCAAAAATATCACTTGAAAGTCAGTAGCACCCGTCTCATGATTTGCAATTTGTCAACCATTACTATTAAATAAATTCTTATACAGTGGTTATTTTGAGATCCTCAACAATACAATAAAATATGAAAAATAATTAAAAAGATAAATATTTGCAGTGAAGGCATGACTCTAATTCTTTTGAGATACTTTGCTTTCTGCATTAACCCAACAGTGGGATTCCTCAATGACCAAAACGACAAAAGTCACAGACTGACTGCCCAGAACACACAGCAAGAACCACCCGCCCTGGAATTCATTTTCACCCTTGACTGAGGATCAGAAGTAACTCATGTCTGTGGTTGACAAAGCGTGTTTTGAATTAAAGCGGAAGCCAAAGCAAGGGCCTGGGGAACATCTTTGGCAAAAACACCCCAGGCTGTCTGTGTCAACGGGCCCAGGGAAGGGGACTGACAAAGGGTGGTGCTGCAGCCCCACCACGTCCCCGAGTCTCCCGGACGTGATGTGTCATGGGCAGCCCGTTCCGCCAATACCCCGGCACCTCCCAGAGCCCCAGGCCCAGCCTCACCTGCCGGCGGCCTCGTGGTATGCCAGCTCCAGCAGCTCCGCGGAGGAATGGGTCAGGTCCCTCTGCCCGCTGCCCTGCAGCTCTGCCATATTCTGTCGGGTCTGGTGATGGATCTGAATGGCCTCTCCCGACGGTCCTATCCAGACAGAGACCCACTGACCATCGTCCCCCCAGAAGCCAGAGCCACACTCTACCTCACACTGTCTCTCTTCCTGCTGCTAGGACACGAGCGCTGGAGAGGCTGAAAGGCAACCACAGCACAGAGGAGCATCATGTCCTCAACCCTCTCGCTCCCAGACGGGACGTCGCCTTCTCTGAGCGAGGCTTGTCCTCCTGTGAGGCCTCAGCCTAAGAATATTGCAGGGACCTCCCCGGTGGTGCAGGGGATAAGAATCCGCCTGCCAGTACAGGGGACGCAGGTTCAGGCTCTGCTCTGGGAAGACTCCACATGCCTTGCAACAACTAATCCTGCATGCCACAACTACTGACCCCATGCTCTAGAGCCTGAGAGCCACAAAGTTAATTCATCAAAATGAGAAGCCCGCACGCTGCCAACTAGAGAGTAGCCCCCACTCACCACAACTAGAGAAAGCCTGCGTATAACGATGAAGACCCAACACAGCCAAAAATAATAAAAGAAAGAATATTGTGGGAGCCTTTGTTTCACACACATCAAGTGAGATACAGTAGAGAAAGACAACAGCATAGGAGGCAGGGGCTCCTCCCAGGAACAAGTCAGACAAGAAGAACACATGTGGCTGTCCCTGCCTCCAGGTGCAGAGAAGGATGACATCTCTGACTGAGGTCAAGCAGGGACGGGTGCTGAGGGCCAGGACTGGGAGTTCCTGGCCAGGGCTCTTTCCCAAGAAAAACTTACCCACAGGGAAAGTGTGCATCCAGCGCCTCCTGTTGGACGTGAGCTTCATGGGCATCCGTGAGGGCGCAAAGGGGTTAATCAGTGCCCGCTGGGGCGTGTACCCCCCGGGGCGGACATGCAGCATGGACTCTGCGCTGCCCACGTGGAACCTGCCCGGTGCGCTGGAATCCCGCTGTGGTGGCTCCATCATGTTCTCCAGGACGTCTGCCAGTTACCGTGGGGATGAGGGGGGAGCATAGAGAGAAAGCACAGGGTCACGGGGAAAGCAGGACTAGGCAGGAGAGCCTCTGAGGCTGACAAGGACCTTGGAGGGTGTACATGTGAGGGAAATGAGGGAAATCGCCAAATTATAGAGAAATGAAATACTGGGTTTGTTTACTTTTTAAACACTTAAGAGAAGGAGGTTCTGGTCCCTAAATTACTAGCCTAGTGAAGCTACACCCAAAGCCAATGGAGAGGACCACACATTGCCTGGATACCCTGGACTCTGAGCTGGATGCAATGACTCCATGGAGCTGTCTCCTCTGGGGATGGGGTGGGTGTATTCTGTATACGGGAGGAACAATACAGGTAGGTATTTGGTGACCAGAAGGGGGGACCCTGGCAGAGACAGCAATGTGTTCAGTTCACTAGACCCATTTGATTTTCCTCTGAGGCTCACAAGGAGAGGGCAGTTTCTGGCCCCTTTGCACTGGGGCCACAGAACAGTTCCAGTCAGCAGAGCACAGGCAGAAGTGACCTGTTCCACCTGAAGGTCTGGACCACTGACACCTCCACTCATGACCTCCCTTCTCCTCTCCCCTGCTGTGGAAACTCTGGAGACCTGTGTTGATGACCATGGCATCCCGGGATAGAAGGAACCCCAGGCCCTAGGTGACTGGGTGGACAGAAACCCCCTCCCACTGATGCAGAGGCCTGGAACATGAATAAGCAATCAATGTGACTGTGTTTAAAAAAATAATAAATTCATGGGAGGAATAAATGAGGAAATGAGTGTATCCAGCCTTGACCAGGCATGGAGATGGCACGCTATTTAGACCCAATCCGTCCCACCCAATGGCAGACAGGTCCCTAACCTGGGTGGATCAAAGAGTCGAAACCTACAACCAGGTCCCCTGAGGAATGTCGCATGCCCACCAAGCAAACACCCAGGTTAGAAAGTGGGTCCAGGGCCTTCCCTGGTGGCCCAGTGGCTAAGACTCTGTGCTCCCAGTGCAGGGGGCCTGGAGCCGATCCCTGGCCAGAGACCTAGACCACACGTGCCACAACTAAAAGAGATCCGAACAACGAAGACTGAAGTGCCCGAGTGCTGCCGCTAACACCTGACGCAGCCAAATACATAAAGACACAAAAGATTAAAACGGCTGCCCAGCCCTGCCCTCTGACCTCGAGTGCTGGTGTAGCCCAGGGAGCTGCTGACTTCGTACTGGTGCAGGTGGGGGTGAGGGATCACCAGGATGTTGGCGCTCCTGCCCAGCGAGCTGTCGTCAGACGCCTGGCTCCTCACCTCCTCCGTGGGCAGCGTCCGGCCGGGCAGCGAAGGGCTGGATGAAACGTCGCAGGAGCTGGCGCTCTTCCGGCTGTGACTCTCCCGCTCTCGCACAGACCTGGCAGGTGGAAGACCAAGTCACTGTCTCCAGCCCGGGCTACATGGAAGACCAGTAATGATAACCCTCCATGGGATCTCTGGGTGGGAGGTGACGCAGGAGGTACTCTGCCCTGAGCAGCTCCAGGAAGAAACAGGGGAAATGATGGACAGTCCTCCCGTGGCCAGAGTCCTGGGATCAGAGCCTTAGAGAAGCAATCCCTCAGTCTGACGCCACCTCATCCCACCATCAAGCTCGAGTCACGGAAAATGGAGTTTTGACTTGAGGTCACCCAGGAGGAAGCACACAGCACCACCTGAGACATCTCCTGGCATCAGAAATTGAATCTAAATCTCACTGGGCCTCCAGAGACAATCGCCAGTTTACAGGAGACTCAGAGACGACAGGGCAAGTTAAACATAATAAGGGAAATAAAGAGCCAGAGGAAGAAAAAGCAAGACACTCTACAGTCACAGAAAGGACACAAGATGAAAGCCACGTGTGCACCTTCTTCAGATCCCAACCCAAGCAAACTAACCGTAAAAACTGCATTTTTGAGACAATTGGGAAGTCTGGAGAGGGACTGGCTATCAGAGGATATTAGCAACCAGTGTGAATTTTGTTACCAGTAACACAGGTACTGTGATCATGTTGGGTTTTGTTTTTTGTTTTTTTAATTATTTGTTAGAGACACACACTGAAATATTTACAGGTTAAAAAAAAAAAGGGTATCTGAGATCTGTTTTAGAATACTCCAACGAAATTTCAAATGTGGGAGAAGTGATAAAACAAGATTGACGACATGCTGATAACTGTTCATTTCACTAGTCTCTGAAAGTTTCCTTAATAAAAGTTAAAAAAAAAAAAAACAAAAAAACAGTATGCCCTTATTAAAACATGAAACTCCCTGAGACGGGAGCCTCTGGAAGTGGCAGGAAGAAGGATCAGAAGGAGAGAAGTCCAACGGAAGCAAAAATTCAGAATGAAAGAGTCAGCAACTGCCCACAGGGCTGCCCCTGTGACATCAGAGCTATTCTCTCTCTACCTGGAAGAGTTCTAAAGTGAGAGCTTAAATGGAGCCTGAAGATAGACCCCAAGGGCAGACTGCACATTTCATTATTCCAACAATAAATATTTGAGCACCAGCACATGCTCAGCCCAGTGGAGGGACAGAGCACCGATGAGGGCACGGCCTATGCCCTCGGAACAGTCTGAGTCTCTGGGACATCGGGTCTCGCCATCTTTGGTCAGAAGAAAGAAAACCAAGGATCTTGGACCCTGGACATGTTCTTAGATGCTCAGAAGAAAAGCAGCACCACGCCCTAAGGCAGCACCCACGTGCAGCGAACTGCTGCTAACAGCGCTACCCTGAGCTCTGAGCACTCTCGGGACCAGACATCAGGATGGGATGAGGGGAGTGGACACAAGACGAGCACGTGGCTAACCCTAACCCGTCTGTCATGATGTGAAGAGACAGGGGGTTTTTCCAGCCAGTGGTACTGAGTTACAGCACACTTTCCATACTAAGAAATACAGAAGATAGACTGGCAATGCTTGGTCAACGAGGGGGGGTGGGGGGAAAGCTAGAACTCTGTTTCCCACATTCTAAAAAAAAATCTACACAAATCACTAAGCATAAAAACTAAGACTACGGGGACTTCCTGGTGGTCCCGGGGTAAGGGCTCCAAGTTTCCATTGCAAGGAGGCGTCGTTTGATCCCTGGGAATCGCATGCCACAATGTGCAGTCGAAAACAAACAGACAAACAGAAACCAACACTGAAAGAACTAGGAGAAAACATAAAATACACATCTTGGATCTGGGATGGCTTTCTTACACTAGACCCAGAAATGAGTGTTTTGGTAAGTCTAAACACATCACAATGAAAAACCACTGTGTGACCCAAACACCAGGGAGCAAATTTCAAACACAAGAGTTAGAGAAAGAAAAGTATCTTGCCCTCTGGGAATAATAAACCTAAGAGAAACTCTGGACGCTGGGATCGATCTATTGCTCTATCTAACTTGGTGGCTCAGACGATAAAGAATCTGCCTGCCATGCAGGAGACCTGGGTTTGATCTCTGGGTTGGGAAGATCCCCTGGAGAAGGGAATGGTTACCCACTCCATGATTCTTGCCTGGAGAATCCCATGGACAGAGGAGCCTGGTGGGCTACAGTCTATGGGGTCCCACAGAGTTGGACACGACTGAGTAACTAACACACTTTCACTTTATCTATTAGGGGCTGCTCAGTGAAATGAAGATTCTAGAATTCACAAATTGCTCCTCTTGACTAGAAAAAGCAGAATGCTCTCCTTATTTGCGAACACTTCATTATAGCAAACATAGCTAACCAAACGGCGAGGCCAGAGAACGGGAAAACAGACTCCCTAACGATATACACACTAAGGCTTCCATTTGGCTCATTTTAATTTAAGATATTTTCAAGGTTGCTCTCATGCAGGTCCCTCTGGGGCCTCAGGTTTTCCTAGTTAGTTTCTACGTCCACCCCCAAAGCACATCTGGCAGAGAACCTGCAGGTGCTGAGGCGCTGAGCCCGGGAGGGGCCAGGGAGCCTGAAGACTTGTGCATCGTAAGCATCGTAATCCACCTGGATGGGAAGGGCATTCTCAGATTCTTTGGGGGTCCCGAGAGCTGAAACACATAAAAAATATCAACTGTCATCAAAACACACTTCAACAAGAGGCCTTTGGATGGTCTTCATCAAAATCTGCAAGGTATAGGTAGGTCATCATCAGCATCTCCACGTGAAAAACAATGAGATAATAACCCATGATCAGGTTGCAAAGATTAAATGATTTTTGCATCAAAATGATAGAGAAATTACTATTTACAAGCACTAAGTAACGGCCAGACGATGGCACCATTTCTTTCTGTGATCCCATTGTTAAAAAAATAGCATCTTAGTGGGGTGGGGAGTGGGTGGGAGGGAGGCTCAACAGGGAAGGGATTTATGTATCCATACGGCTGATTCGCACTGTTGTACAGCAGAAGCTAACACAACATTGTAAAGCACTTATACTCCAATTAAAAGAATAAAAAAATCAATCATAAAAAATGGCACCTTAATGGATATATTGCAGAAGGAAATGGCAACCCACTCCAGTACTCTTGCCTGGAGAATCCCATGGACAAAGGAGCCTGGTAGGCTACAGTCCATGGGGTCGCAAAGACACGACTGAGCAACTATGCATATATATATATATACACATATATATACACACACACACACAATGTGTATCTTTAGTCCTTTAAAACTTTCCACCCCATTCCTATAACCAACCTATGGAAAATAAACACAAGATTTTGAAAAAAAAAAAAGAGTTTTGTTATCACCCACTTTGCAGTGGGTGATGACAAAAATATATGCAGTCATTAAGGGACCTTCCAAAGGTCACACAAGGGGAATTCAGGTCCCAAACTTGGCCATGAACTTTTTATTCAACCTCACAAAATCCTGTTGCCATGGCTCAGTTGACTCTTCCTAAAAGTGATGAAAGAAGGAAAAAAATACTCACATGTATCACGGCCATTTTTTGCTTTCTCACAGGTGGGCTGTAAAGTTAAACAGATAGTTAATCACTGCTGGAATTTGCCCTGCTGTTTATTTATTCAATGCAGAAGACTATAAAATCTTAAAATGAATTTCTCAATTTTTACTCATGACCACTGGGGAACAGGGGTATTTTAGGGCCAAAATAACAATATCAGTGACAGTCCCCAAAGGCTCTGCTGGTCAATGAAACCTACCTTCTTTCCTGCCAGTTTAATTCGTGGTGTGAAACTATTACAAAAGAGCTGGCTTTTGGATGTGTAGAAACTGTGAAAGAAACAGACAGGGTCACTCATCTAAACCCCTTTCATTTTTTTTTTAGTTTTTAAAAAAATTTTTGACAGTGCTGCATGGCATGTGGGATCTTACTTCCCCTACCAAGAATCAAACCCATGTCCAATGCAGTGGAAGTGCAGAGTCTTAACCATCGAACCACCAGGGAAGTCCTCAAACCCCCTTCATTCTAAACCTTCAGACACAATTGGAATCCCAGGCATTGATCAGCCCTCCTAGGAACGCTCACTCAGCCCTCACTGATCTTTCCAATTCTAACTTTGCTTTGTAATTACTAGGAAACATTGGTTACGTTTTAAATTATTGTTCTATTCCTTTTCCCCATAAATTGTCTCATGTGTGCTAGTCTTGATTTCTAAGTGGTCTAGAACCTCCTCCTCGAGCTGAAATCAGCAGGAACACCGAGGCCTGGTCCCAGTCAAGAGGAGGCACAGGGAGCTTCCTACAAACAGAGGGGCCCAGGCCCAGCATCAGTCATCTGTGGGCTGTGGGAGTTGGAAACTGGTGTGGAAATAAGTCCTTCTAACTTGGTCTCATGCTTTTCATCACAGACTGTAATTATGTCATGGCCATGGCTTTGCATGTAGAGAGACCTGAAGCAAATATTACAACTTAAAGTTTCCACATTTTCTTGACAAAAGATTTTATGGTAAGAGCTCAACAGGTTTGCAGAAAAAAATGGCAAGGGAGCTAACAGAATCCCTGATCACCTACGGTGAATCTGGCTCTCGCTCACCTGTGGTTTATCCAGTGAGGGATGTTGTAGTCATCCCCCAGACGGGAGTCATGAGGGGCACTCCGATTGTGCAGCTGAAAGGGAACAGAGCATGGACCAGGTGAGCTGGGAAGCAGGCGGGACCTGGAGCCACCCAGCTTCTCCGATTCTCACTATTCAAGACCACCCTGCACCGGAGCCTGGCTTTTAGCAAGCAGTGCGAGATCAGTCACCTTGAACAACGGGACAGCGTGCAGCGGCTGCTCCCCCATGCACACCAGGTCCACACCGATTCCTAAGGAACAAAAGGGAGAGTTGGGGGGTGCGCGTGATTTAAGTGGGGCCAGGGTTCGAGACACAGCTGACGTATCAGCGCTGCCCATGGCAGGTCAGAAGGAAATAGGTGCATTCCGTCTTTCTAACTTTCACCAAGTCCCCCTGCAGCTGCCACTAATCAGCGCTTGACAATCCGCCTCTGACTGCCTTGCAGGTCGTGATCTGTCGAGCAGACCACCATGTGGCCATGAACACAGTTTCAAGGCCAGAGAGGAAAGGGAACCCTGCCAGCTCAGTAAAAAGCAAAACAATTCCATCAGTTAACAGTCTCTTTACTGGCCGTCGGGACTCATGTTCCCAACTGTGTCTTGCTGTTGGAACACAAATCAAGCTGGAGGAGGGGCGCAGCTTGGGGACATCACGGAGGGAGTACCAGGTGATGCTCTGGCGCTTCCCAGGACGGGCCGATGGGCACTGGATCCTGGAAACAACCCCAAAGGGGTTCTCCAGCATCAAGTACGTTTGGGACACTCAGGGCGCCAGTTGTGTCCTTTAGAGGCAAGCAAGACACTCTGACACCTTCACACTGGCAACGAGGAACTGTGCCTGACTGTGCATTCCCAAGCCGACCGACCATGGGACTCTTTTCATCACCTGACGTTACTCAGGTCCCCAGTCCCGACACTCAGAGCCCTAAGGCTAAGCTAGGCTGTAAACACAGGGACGCAGGGCAGCGCCCCGGGCGCATTACCGTTATCTATCATCCGCTGCTTGGTCAGGATCATGAGCAGCCGGTCCACCTCGAACACGCCCACCCCGGGTGTGATCACCACAGACATCTGCCCGGTTCGGTCAAAGTTGCGGTTGATGTAGTGCTTGTCAAACACTTGAAACAGAGCAAACAGTCCTCCGGTGAAGATGCTACAGCTTCTCAGAAACCAGCCAGTGGCCAGCGCTCCTGTTCTCTCAGACCCGATTCGTCCACGTCCCTATCAGAACGCCTGCCACCTCCTGGCCTGAGTTCACGTCTGTCCTTCCCCTTCGATGTTAAGAGCTTCTTGTGTACAGCTCTATGTCCCTGTCACCTTCGTTAATCCCCCTCTTCAAGGGCAAATACCTAGCTTGTGCAGCCTTGTGTGAGAAGTGAAAGTGTTAGTTGCTCAGTCGTGCCCAACTCTTTATGACCCCATGGACCATAGCCCGCCAGATTCCTCTGTCCATGGGATGTCCCAGGTAAGAATACTGGAGTGGGTTGCTATTTTCTCCTCCAGGGGATCTTTCTGACCCAGGGATAGAACCCATGTCCCCTGCATTGCAGGCAGATTCTTTATTGTCTGAGACACCATGCCCAAATTTCATGTGGTTAATTTAAACCATCCATAAATGGATCTGTATTGCAACTTAGAAGAATCAAATATTAATTAAGACAGTATTCGCTGCTAAATGTTACATGGCAGCCTGGAGGGGTGGCGAGTTTGGGGGAGAATGTATGTGTACGGCCGAGCTCTCTGCTATACATCATGCTATTAACAATGGTTCCTCTTGGGAAGGCTGACAGTGGAGGGAGAGGGGAGATTTTTATTTTACTTGAAGTACTTTTCTAGTATTTGAATTCTAGGAACATGGGTTCCTTCTGTCATTAAAAAAAAAAAAGGTAGATTTATAAAAATTACTTAGAAGCAGTTGAGGGATGGAGTGGAAAATAATAAACACACAGTTTTTAGGAAAATAAAGGACCCAAAGGAGGATTGCCTACAGCTCTTTACCCTTGGGACAGCATGAGACAAGCAAGTCAACTGCCAACAGAAGCCCCAAGACCTACATGGTGGCCATTGAATCCATCCAATCAGGACTTCTCTGGCAGTCCAGTGGTTAAGAATCCGCCTTTCAATGCAGGGGACATGGGTTCGATCCCTGGTGGGGGAACGAATATCCCACATGCCACGGAGCAACTAAGCACTGTAACAAAAGATCCCACATGATGCAACCAGGATCCTGCATGCTGCAACCACGACCCGATGGGCCAAATACATAAATATATAATTTATAAAGTTACTGCTTTCAGTTAATCTGCAGGGTGGCAGCTGGGGGCATCACCAGCTCGGCCTGGGTCTCTGCACATCAGTAAAGAGACGTTCACGGTCACGTGGTCAGCGAATGCCCACACACCACAGCTGCGCCTCACTCACCGTTGAAGGACAGGTTGATGGCCTCCAGGTAGTTTCCTTGTGCTGAGGTAGCATTGTCTCCCTGGGGAAAGCCCTCTGTAGCAGAAGACACAGACAAGGAACAACACCTCGTGAAAGACGGACCCGTAAGAAACGAGCGGAAGGTGCCTGGCCCCACAGGCCCCCGCCCTGCAGAGGGGACACGACTGAACCTACTGCACACACAATGACCATCGGGGTCCCCGCCCTGAGACAGACACCTGGCCAGAAGTAGAAGCCGCACTCGGCACTGGGAGGGAGGCAAGCAGGAACTTCTGCGTCCCCCAGCCTCCACCCGACCCCTCCCCTCCCAGCACACCTCCCAGCACCTAAGTGCAGTACCTGCCTGTTCCAGTCGCACCAGCACTGGGTACTGGATGAAGAGCTTTTTGATGGTCACGAGGAGTGAGGTCCACTCTTCCCTCCTCTCGTTCTGCACCACCACCCTGAAAGGAGCACCATCGCAAGGTGGGTACCAAGCAGCGACGACACATGGGACATCCGGTCCCTTACAGGGTTTCACGGAAAGGGGAAGAAGGGACGCCTGGAGCTGGGGTCATTTATCATACAACAGTACATGATGAAGTCAAATGTGTTTAACAAACATTAGCAGACTGGACTTCTCTAATGGTTCAGTGGTTAAGCATCCGCCCGCCAATGCCGGGGACAAGGGTTTGATCCCTGGTCTGAGAAAATTGCTTATGCTGCTGGGCAACTAAGCCTGGCGCCACAACAAAGAGTCGCCCCCACCAGATGCAACTAGAGGAAGACTGAGCACAGCAACGAGGACTCAGTGCAGCCAACAATAGTTAAAATGTTTTAAAAAACAGCAACGTTGAGAGGAGGCTTATAGACTTTCCACATATTCCCTCCTCTAACACATGTTTTGTCCTCCCCTTCCCCGATTCTGATCAATATTCCTCATTGGAGTGGGGTGTTTGTTGCGATTCCTAAACCCACAGGGACACGTCATCATCCGAAAGTCCCCTTATTCTTTAGGAACAAAATGCTTTAGTATCTGCAATTTGCTCTAAAGTAAAATTTAACACACACACAAACACAGGTGAAGCAAACACGGAATGATATTAACTGTTTAATCCAGGAACTGGTGCTATGGGTTCATTATATTTAGTTCATTCTTCTTTTCTGTGAGAATTTGAAATTTTTCACAGTAAAAAGCTTGGAAAGTTCAAAAGCAATGTGATACCCTAAATTGGATCCTGGAATAAAAAAAGGTGCATAAGTGGAAAAGCTGATGAACTCTGAGAAAAGTCTGAGATTTAGTTCATAGCAATGTACCAGCGTGAGGCTTCCCAGGTAGCTCAGTGGTAAAGAATCCACCTGCCCAGCAGGAGATGGGGGTTCGATCCCTGGGTTGAGAAGGTCCCCTGCAGAAGGAAAAGGCAACCCACTCCAGTATTCTTCCTAGAGAATCCCATGGACAGAGGAGCCTGGTGGGCTACAGTACATGGGGTTGCAAAAGAGTTAGACAAGACTTAAGCGACTGAGCACACACCAGTGCTCATCTGAGTTTTAACAGATGTACCTTGGTTAGGAAATGTTCAGAGTAAACTGTGTAAAGCGTATATGGGAACTCTCTGTGCTAGCTTTGCTACTTCTCTGCAAACCTAAAATTATTCCAAAGTCAAAAGGTTAATTTTTTAAGTTAGGTAAGAAACAAGCAAGGAGAAAAAAAGGCAAAAGCACCCAAACATACTTGTAAAAGTCTTCATAGAATCGCCCCTTGTGATCCTGCCTAATTGAGGCTCGGTTTATTTCAGGAAATTCATCTGAAATAGAGAAAACAACATACGTAGATCAAATTGAAGAAATTCAGTTTCTCTGCTCCCCCTTCTGGATTGAAGAACTACATCACACAAACACACACAAAAGGTAACTATATTTCTATTAAGTTGGGAAAAGTTTTCAATTAGCAATAATGGCACCTCAGATAAACCTTATGGGCTACGATACTGCCACTGTGCAAAACTAGGTTGGTTTTAAGATGGATCACAGCCCAGAGACTTCTTGCATTGACTAATGGACTGAGTCATTTTCCACTCTATCCTATCTTTTAACCGAAAAACTGGGAGAGATGGAGCAGGAAAGAAAAAATGATACAGAGTGAATCAGGATTGACATGTGGAAAGCTTAATAAAAAAATAACTTTAGGAACAGTTAGAGAGATTGGGATGGACATGTACACCCTGCTCTATTTGAAATGGATAACCAACAAGGACCTACTATGTCGCAAAGGAACTCTGTTCAATGTCATGTAGCAACCTGGATAGGAGGGGATTTGGGGGAAGAATGGATACATGTATATGTATGGCTGAGTCCCTTCACTGTTCAGTTGAAACTATCACAACATTGTTAATTGGCTCTGCTGCTGCTGCTGCTGCTAAGTCGCTTCAGTCGTGTCCGACTCTGTGCGACCCCATAAACGGCAGACCACCAGGCTCCCCCGTCCCTGGGATTCTCCAGGCAAGAACACTGGAGTGGGTTGCCATTTCCTTCTCCAGTGCATGAAAGTGAAAAGTGAAAGTGAAGTTGCTCAGTCGTGTCTGACTCTTAGCGACCCCATGGACTGCAGCCCTCCAGACTCCTCCGTCCATGGGATTTTCCAGGCAAGAGTACTGGAGTGGGGGGCCATAATTGGCTCTACCCCAGTGCAAAATAAAAAGTTAAAAAAAATATAACTTTGTAAGAGAAAGAGTTACTCACCAAGAGATTTCGCATCATAAAAAGTCCTAGAAAACAGGACCACTGTCACTTCATGACTGCAGTTCTTCTCCTAGGCATGAATACAGAAAAAGAGGGCTCAAGTTCAATCCATTTACTTCACTGTGAAGCAGCCTTCGTGAACACAGCAGTCTCAGCTCTGGGAAGCAGAGGCTCAGGTATTGGGTAACCTCCTGTAACTGTAGGCTGCATAATACAGAGGACAGAGTGCTAGGCTGACTCATGGCCCTGAAACTGACCACTATGTGACCTTGGGAAAGTTATCTGAAGTCACCGCAAATCACTGGATTTCCCTGGTGGCCCAGTGGTGAAGACTCCACGCTTCCACTGCAGGGGGCATGGCTTCCATCCCTGATTGTGGAACTAAGGTCCTGCAAGCTACGCAGTGCAGCCAAAACAAACAAACAAAAAACTGCAGATCACCAGTAAGGTGGGGGTGTCTCCTTGCTGTGGTGTGAAACAGACCAGCCCCCTGTCAGAGGATCCTGGTATTTATACCTGCTTCACGGTGTGTTTTAACCTTTTCAGGACTGTGGTTTAGAGAAGAACAGAACCTAGGGTAGTGGGATGCCAGAAGCAGACACTCCTGCCTACTTCCAGGGTCACAGGATGGGGACTGGATGCTGCTTGAGATGCAGGGGTTGAAATCAAGGCAGAGAATTACCTTTAGACTAGGACGGGGACGAGTGAGAATAAACATTTCCATGCAGTCGGGAGTTCAATGTTCTAGAAGTAGGGTGTTTACAGACGGCATGAAATTTGGCCTGCACCAGGGAGTCGGCAAGCTCAGTATCAGTTCCTCCTTGTCTTTGAAAACAGAAACCCACACTAACCAACCTCGACTCAAACTCAGCCTACTGATTGCACGATTCAGCAGTCATCATATAAGGAAGACAACATAACGCACATTGCACGTCACCATATGGTCTTCACAGCTATCTCTCAGGCAGACAGAAATCCCTAAATACAAGCCACAGGACCAAGGGCATACCTTCACTAGCCACCAACTCATTTATTGGACACCTAGCACTCCAAATGCAGCTTCAAACTCATCTGATTGGGGTGTAAGTTTTAGACAGAAAAAATGTCTGATGGTGGGCTGGCATGGGCATGTGAGCTTCTCAACTCATGTGTGATGGAGGAGGTGACATACAACAGGGTGACATGGCTCAGGACTACAGAAACACAGACAGGATGGCCTGGGGGTTACGATCCCAGGAGAGCACTGGGGGAAAGGATGGAACAGGACTAGAATTCTTGTTCTGCTTTTGCAGGCTACTGATCCCAGGCAAGGTACCTACCTCTTTCAGCTGTACTTTCCCTATCTGTGAAGAGTGACAAGAGACAGGATTCAGTGGGATAACGTAGGTAAATCACTTACAACAACATCTGGCGGTGGCGGCTTTTGTTTAGTCACTCAGCCACGTCCAGCTCTGTGCAACCCCGTGGACTGTAGCCCACCAGACTCCTCTGTCCATGGGATTTCCCAGCAAAGAATACTGGAGGGGGTTGCCATTTCCTTCTCCAGATCTTCCCGACTCAGGGGATCAAACTCATGTCTTCTCCACTGCAGTCAGATTCTTTACCGTCTGAGCCACCAGCGAAGTCCTCGGGTAGTATTGCTATTTTAACAATATTAAGTCCTCTGATCTATGAACATGAGATGTTTTTCTTTGATTTGGGTCTTTCCTTCAGCAACATTTTGTAGATTTTAGTGTACAAACCTTGCACCTTCTTGGGTAAATTATTGCATAGTGTTTTATTTCTCTGATGCTCTTGTAAATGGAATTTTTAATTTATTTCTCTTTAAAATTTTTAATTCCTTGTTTAAAAAAAATTTTTTTTTAATTCCTTGTTTTAATTTCCTGTTCAGATTGTTCATTGTTGATGAAATACAAATGATCTGTGTGCTGATTTTGAACTCTGGTAAATGTGTTCATTAGCTCTAATAGTTGTTTCTTTTAATGGATTTTGGGGGGTTTTCTACATATAAGATGTCATCTGTGTAGAAAGATAGTTTTACTTCTCTTCCAACATGGGGGCCTTCTTTTTCTTTCTTTTGTTGGCCTAGTTGCTCTGGCTAGAATTTCCAGTACGACACTGAATTGCTGTTGTTCCGTCCCTAAGTCATGCCTGACTCTTTGTGACACAATGGACTGCAGCACACCAGGCTTCCCTGTCCTTCACTGTCTCCCAGAGTTTGCTCAGAATCATGTCCACTGAATCAGCAATGCGATCTAACCATCTTGTCCTCTGCCAACGTCTCCTTTGGCCTTCAATCTTTCCCAGCATCAAGGTCTTTTCCAATGAGTTGGCTCTTCACATTAGGTGGCCAAAGTATTCGAGCTTCAGCTTCAGCATCAGTCCTTCCAGTGAATATTCAGGACTGATTTCCTTTAGGATGGACTGGTTTGCTCTCCTTGCTGTCCTCCAGCACCACAATTTGAAAGCATCAATTCTTCAGCGCTCAGCCTTCTTCATGGTCCAACTCTCACATCGTGTACATGACTACTGGAAAAACCATACCTTGACTCTACCGATCTCTGTCAGCAAAGTGATGTCTCTGCTTTTTAATATGCTGTCTAGGTTTGTCCTAGCTTTCCTTCCCAGGAGCAAGCGTCTTTTAACTTCATGGCTGCAGTCACCATCTGCACTGAATACTAGTGATGAAAGCAAATATCCTTATTTTGTTCCTGAACTTAAGGGGGAAAGTCTTCAGTCTCTTACCACTGAGTTTGATGTTAGCTCTGGGTTCTTCACAAGTACACTTCACCATGTTGAAGTGATTAAGGTAATTTAAATCTACAGTCTCATCAATTAGCTCTGGTGCCTCCATTAAATGCAGATTAATAGAAATAGTTTGTTTTAAAAATCTGCACTGAATAATGTTTATACAGCAAGACTTGGTGCATGAGAAGAAACATACCTTCCACTTGGTAAAGAGATCAGCAAGGAAACCATTCACAGCTTTCTCAAAATACAGATCCCCTGAAAAGAAACAATAGGAAGAAGGTGAGAATTCTCTTTATTTCTTGCTTACAAATTCTTCCCTCAGTAAAGTAATAGGAATAGGACTAGTCAAAGAGAAGGTGCTCTATCCTAAAAGTGGTTTCGACCTAGACTTTCTATTGAGCCAAATTTAATATTTACTTCACTTGCTAAGAGGTCATGGGTTCAGGGTAAAACCCATGATTGAAAAAGATCTGATAAAGTTGTGAAAAGATTGAAAAAGTTTTGATGCTTGAAAAAGAGTGTATCTTCAAAATGAGAGAACCATCTAAGTGGTAAATATAAGTATTCTCACAGTGACGCTTCATGTTTGTTCGAAGGTGATCGGGCAGACCCTGGGCAGTCACTAAATTATCCCTTGCAGTTTCTGCTGTTCTTCAGCAAACCCTTGATGACCTACATGAAAAATTAATTTGTAATTTTGCTAAACACAAGCTAGAACTGCATGAACCATGAGGCTGGGGTGTTGGGCACAGCATCCACACCTCATGGCAGCTTTATCATACTCCACTTATAGTGCAGTAATTCTAATAAAATGAGACAAACTTGGTGATTTCTGTGAGTGGCAGAACATGAAATGAAAGTTATCAAAGAAGATGCTGGTTCCTGGCCATAAAGTCACTACCTCTATGACTTTTGATTCTGCACCTATAGAATAACTGAAGATCTGAGAATACAGATTTTTCCTTAATGCTTTACTACATTTCATACAATTCACTGCACATATAATATGTATATTTATTTTTAACATTTGAGGATTTATAAAGATTCAGGACATATCTTCAGAGAATGTTCAGAGATTACAGTTAATGATACCAATTTGAAGGAAACCAGAAACTTCTCCCCATCAGCATTACAACCCACACTTAGGAACAGTACCATAAATATCAAAATCCCACATTTCACAGCTCATCTGAATAAATATGTAAACCATAGCCGACGTAGAACGGAACACCACCTGCAATAAACAAAAACATAATTGCATTAAAAAGCAATTTTGGATAGAATTTCAGTTCCGCAAAATGAAAAAGTTCTGGAGATTTGTTTCAGAATGATGTGAATATACTCAAAACTACTGAACTGTACATTTAAAAATGGTTAAGGGAATTTCCTGGTGATCCGGCGATTATGACTCCACCCTTCCACTGCAAGGAGAATGGGTTTCGACCCGATTGGTAAACTATAGACCATATGCCTTGCAGCGCAGCCAAGACAATAAAGGAAAAAAGGAGTGAATTGCTATAAAACTAGGGGAAAGATTACTGTAAAATACCAATGCATGCCCACTACAGTGGCAAAAATTTTCAAACTTTAAAACTGGGTATTGGAGAAAGTAAAAAACAGGAGGTTTTATATATGGCTAACTAGGAGTATAAATTGGTCCAAAGAATTTGAAAGATAATTTGGCCTTATCTTACAGACCAGAACCTATGACATGACAAATACACTCCTAATCAGTGATTTAAGACATAGTGAGTGCAAACAAGACAGCTAAAAAAGAAAGTGGGAGGGAGGAAGGGGGAGAATACATTTTCATTACTCTTTAATAAAACTCAAAAGTAAGCAAAATGAGGAATACACTACTTAGGGTAAAATATATATGTATTGTCACTATATAAATAAGCAAATTACAAAAATAATTTTTTGTAAGACAGAGTGGTTATCTCTCAAAATTGCCCCAAGTTCCCAACTACCTTGCCTGCCCAGGAGACATCTGGTGATGTCTAGTGACATTTCTGGAGGTTGTGACTTGCAGGGGGTGGGGACGGGGGTGGGAGCTACTGGCATTTAGTGAGTAGAAGCCAGGGACACTGACCAGCCCACAGCGCCTGGTACAGCCCCCCACACTACTGCCCTTTCGGGCCAGGTGATCCTCTCTCTGGAGGGCTATGCTTCATGCTGTAACAGATTGAACAGCATCCTCCACACAACCCCAGTTGTGACAAAGATGTCTGCAGACTTTGCCAAAAGACCCCTGGGGAGGCATCATCACCCTGGGGTTGAGAACCACTGCTGGTGGGGAGGCTGTGGGTGGGAACACGGAAGAGCAGACAGGTGCTTTCACCAGGGTGGGGAAAGCCCTGGAGCCACAGCTTCTGGGCCCTGATTCCCACCAGCATGGGGAACGTGCATAGGCGCTCAGTTTGGAATTTCCCAACTGTACCAGAGTCACAGGAGATTCCCTGGCAAAGGTCCTTTTCCAGGTTTACCAACACAATCTTCAACTCAGCTTAACTTTTGCTGTGAATTAGTGGGCACAGAAGTCTGTGACCTAGACACTCCATTTTTACATCTGATATAAACAAAAGAAAACAAAGATCACCCCCAAAGCAGAGAGATCAAACTGTAAAACCCTAGAATTTCAGGAGTCCCTGCTTTATTACAGTATTATTCCAGTCGGGCAGATGGTAGCTTGGTCACGAGCTTGATCATAAGATCAGGTTTTTGCTGGTTTCCGTTTTGTTTTTTATTTCATGACTTACAGACATCACAACATGGGGAAACAAAACCAAAAAAGCATCATATCAACCTCACCCTGGTATCTTCGCTGATATAACCACACATGACCTTCTCATTCTTGACCCACAGCTCACCAGCCTGTGCCCTAAAAGGAGACGCACACACATTATTACAAGTCCTACATAAACCAAGAAGAAATGGAGGTGCCTTCAGGGTAGCTCCCTCTACTCTGTCATTGTCACCCAAATGACCTGGTCAGTTACAGATTTCCAGAGTGCCACAGACACAACAGAAAGAATTTTCAGTGTGCACTGAATTTGTACAACAGGAGCTCTTGATTTGCGGGTCTACAGACAACCTCTGAATCTGAGGAAGGGCTTTGGGGAACCCACGAACCGTCTAAATGATGCAGTCTTTCCTGAGCACAGAATTGTACACTTTGTCAAATCTCAAAAGGGCCCATGTCACAAAAACAGTTAGAAAGCACTGATGAACAAATTTGCTAATCCTAGCTTTGAGATAATGAGTTTCAACAAAAACAAGACGCATCGCAGTATCACAAGCAGACAGGAAGTATAAAGGCACAGGATCCCTACTCAGTGGAGCCCGTCTTTTCTCGGGCAAGCCATGCAGCATTCTGGATCTTATTTCCCCAACGAAGGATCAAACTCATGCCCCCTGCACTGGAAGCACAGTCTTAACTACTGGACTACCAGGGAAGTCCCAGTGGAAGCCACTTTACTGAAAATTTTTCATGTCATTATTAAGTAATATGATATCTTCTGTCCCTGCATCTTTTTTTTTTTTTTTAATTCATTTTTGTTTATTTTTCAGTCATTGTTGTGAGATTAAGCTGTTGCTTTTTTTTTGGCTGTGCCGGGTCTTTGTTGCTGCATGGGCTTTTCTTAGCTGCAACGAGCAGCAGCCACTCTCTAGTTGTGGTGTGTGGGCTTCTAACTGCAGTGGCTCCTCTTGCTGCGGAGCACAGGCTCTGTGACGAGCGGGCTTCAGTAGTTGCGGCTCCTGGGCTCTAGAGCACAGGCTTGGTGGTCGTGTTGCATGGGCTTAGCTGCTTGGCGGCATGTGGGATCTTCCTGGACCAGGGATTACACCTGTGTCTCTTGCATTGGTAGGCAGATTCTTTACCACTGAGCCACCAGGGAAGCCCTCCTCTTGCTTCTTTATCCTGTTTTTCAAATTGTCTACAACGAACAAGCACTGTATGTAAAAATACTTAGCACACGCCTGATACACAGCATGTGCTGAACAAGTGGTACTTGACAGTGTTAATTCCATCACCAGGACACGTGTGTTGAGACTGGCCGTTAAAGAATCAGAGCTCAAGTCAGAGAGAATATTCCAGAAGATCCTCTGCAGTTGGGCAGATTGAGCAGAAAAACACCCAAACTGAGTGTTCCAATGGGCTTTAAGTGTGCCTAGCAAACAGATCTGCCTGCTCCTGGACCTACTGTGTGTTTTATTATATGGACACCCACACAACTCAAAGGCTGTATGTAGAACAGTTACTGCACTGGATCCTGCTCCTGTTCACAAGCTGATGAATCAAGAGGGACACACTAGTTACCTGATGCCAGCAAATTCCACCTTCTGAGTGATATAGGCACATGTGCTGACCTAAGTGGAGAGAGAGAGAGATTCAACAACACATCGAGGCCATAAAAGGGCACAAAGAAAGTCTCCTGGCTTTCTAATCTCTTCTAACCACCCGATATTCAATTAACATGGGAGAACAGATTTATCCCACAGGGAAACCTGCTGGGGCGGGTATAACAGTAGGTTCTTAAGGGCTTGGCAGGTACAGACAATAGTAAAGACTGGGCGGATAATAAGTGGCCCGCTTCACCTGTGTATTTGTCATAGACGCTCACGTATGCACCTATATTTACATATAGAACATCTACTTCTCATTTTAGAAAATGGAACCTTCTCGCACCAAATAAAAAATACGCAAAAACATCTCTGTCTAAAAATATACAGTGTGCACATTTTACTTAGGACTTGCTGTTCCATAATGGCCAAAGAGTCCAAAAGGAGAAGTGTCTGCACCAGCTCGCAATTGTGATGAACTGATCATGTTCAGTGGGAAATGCCAGGTAAAAATAAATAAACAAGGAAAAATGGGAGGAGTGGAAAGTGAAAAGCAGGCTGACCTGGAAGCAACAAGATCTCAGTTCCAGCCGAGTGTCAACTGTTTACTAGCTTTCTCGTCTTGGGCACTCACTCAACCCCTCTATCTCAGTTTTCATATATATAAATTCAGGGTAATAAAGGCCTATCCACAGGAGGAGATATGAGGAGCAAATGAAATCAGGCGAAAACTTGAAAATCAAAGTCCCATTTAAATGTAAAATCGTATTATACTTTCCCATTCAGATCAAAAAATGCAAAGTAAAACTCTGTGAAAACAAACAAGCAGAAGAAAGCATGAAAAAAAAACATGAAAAGAGAATGGAAGGAGACAGACAACATCTCCACAATAATTGTCTGTGATGCTGGAATTGGAAATGATTTTATACTTTTCTTCCGACTAGACATAAATCTCCCCAGTGACATAGATTATTAACATAATAGAAAAAGTAATAGACTTTAAAAACAAAAAGAAATCACATCTTACCAAACTTTTCTTTAGTCGCCACATATCCCCACGGCCAATATATTGATCCTTAAAGGTTAATTCCACAAGGTCAAGGGTCACATCCTAAAAAGGATAATCAGATGTATGTCTCTGCATTACTCTGCCATGCTTTATAGGTGTAAGATAGTGCTCACTCACCACAGAGAAACTTTTTGACAAAAAGACAAGCGCTGAAGACCATTCAGTAGTGAAAGTGAAAGTCGCTCAGCCATGTCCGACTCTTTGTGACTCCATAGACTATATAGTCCATGGAATTCTCCAGGCCAGAATTCTGGAGTGCGTAGCCTTCCCTTCTCCATGGATTTTCCCAGCCCAGGGATCAAACCCAGGTCTCCCACATTGTGGGCAGATTCTTTACCCAATGAGCCACAAGGGAAGCCCATTCATTAGCGGAACCCTGAGAAATAGAATTTTATCCTGCCTGAGAAGGCTTTTGAGGACAGGGAAGTGTCCAACAGATACGACAGCCACTGTACCATGGTCAAATGCAAAGCATACCAGAGTAGACAGTGTTTTAGTCTTGATTTTGGTACACAAATGTGACACTGAGCTATGGGTTTTATTTCCCTAGATAATACTGATTATGTCACTTGGACAATGATTTTTTTACCTCTTAATTTTATAGCATCATTGCTCAAAGTAAAATGACAACACAGAAAGAAATTTCAGTATTTTATAGAGAATTTTATATTTAGCTTCACAAACATACATATATGTACAGAATCTTTATAGGACAAGCTTTTAAAAAAGGAGGACTTTAAATGCAACGTACATTCTGTCTATAGCCTAAATAACCTCTGTATGACCACACATTGAATAGTCTAACACTACACTTGGTGTGTTAGTTGCTCCATCATGTTTCACTCTTTGCGATGCCCACCAGGCTCTTCTGTCTCTGGAATTCTCCAGGCAAGAATATTGGAGTGGGTAGCCAGTCCCTTCTCCAGTGGATCTTCCAAACCCAGAGACTGAACCCAGGTCTACTGCATTGCAGGCGGGTTCTTTACTGTCTGAGCCACCAGGGAAGCCCTAAGTAACTCATTATTTCCTTAGAAACCTACTGTTGAGGTAAGGCATTAATCATTCCCCATACTGCTGCTAAGTCGCTTCAGTCGTGTCTGACTCTGTGCGACTCCATAGATGGCAGCCCACCAGGCTCCCCCGTCCCTGGGATTCTCCAGGCAAGAATACTGGAGTGGGTTGCCATTTCCTTCTCCAATCATTCCCCATAAGATATTCAAATCCAGAACAAAGACATACCTTAGGGTCTACAACATTCACATACACATCTTGGTAAGGTCTCAGCCGGAACACCTGAGTCACAGTCTGGTCCACACTGATAGTTTCTGAAACAGAGAAGAAATCTGGATCACATAACGTATTCTGAAAAACCAGGTAAATACATTCTTATCTATAAATGGCTTCTCAGGTGGCTCAGTGGTAAAGAATCTGCCTGCCAATTCAGGAGAATCAGGAGGTGTGGGTTCGATCCCTGGGTCGGGATGATCCCCTGGAGAAGGAAATGGCAACACGCTCCAGTATTCTTCCCTAGAAAATTCATGGGCAGAGGAGACTGGCAGGCTACAGTCCATGGGGTCACAAAGAATGAGATACAACTGAGGGCATGTGTGTGCGTGTGTGTGCACGCACACACACACACACACACAATCTATAAATACCCAAACATTCAACAAACAATACAACTGATCCCTTACCAAGGGCAAGACATGTTTTCTGTCTTCAGGAACTTAAAACTGCTTTTCAGGTGAAGTAAGACCTGAACCCAAGCAATTAAAAAATGAGAGAGAGACAGACTGAAATATATATATATATATGTATATGTATATTTAGAGAGATAGAGAAAAGAATTTAAGAAGCAACATAAGAACGTTCAAAGGGTTGTGAAAATTTAGAAGAGGAAAGAGATCGTTTCTCTTTTGGAATAAGAGTAGTGATGGTAGTCAACGAAGAAACAAACTTTCCAATGAGCCCTGAAGTCTGCTAAGCAAAAACCTTAACAGGCAGCAGAAGAAGAGATGAGAGTAAAAGGACACTCAGGATCTAGGTTTGAAAACACGTTTTCCCATCAAGTTAAAACATAAAAAAGTGGTTGACATCAAAATCCTTTAGAGAAGATTAAAAAAAAATTTTTTTTTCTTTTCAGTGCCGTTTAAGGAATTATTTTATTTGCTATCAGTTAACATTTTAGTTCCTAGATCAGCAGGGTATAGTCATTAGAAGAAAGGATTTGGATCCAGAATGAGTAAGTATTGACAGGATCACTGCTCTGGCTCCTTCACTTGCTAACACCAGGCAAACTTGCTCATCCCACCGAGACAAAGGTTCCTCCCTCACTCGAGAGCTGGTGGGAAGATCAAGAAAGATAGATGACAAACAGCTGCAGCACAGTGCCTTGCCCAGGTGCTGGGTAATCAGCGGTATATGTTCCTCTCCTGCTCCAACCCAGTGCAGACACGTAACAAATATTTTGTGAAAAAATATCATATTGAGGAAAACATGCTTTGCCAACAATTGTTTTGGAGTTTAAGTGTAGGGCTTCATCTACTTTCCTTTTGATTCTAAATATAGTTTTTGTTTTCTTGTTAATATTTACTTATTTGGCTGTGGAAGGTCTTAGTTGTGGGAACTCTTAGTTTCCTGACCAGGGATCGAACCCAGGCCCCCCGCATTGGGAGCACAGAGTCTTAACCACTGGACAACCAGGGAAGTCCCTAAACATAGTTAAAAATTTCTAGTGCCTTCAAGGTGCTGACAAATGAGATTCCTTGGCAGTTTTGGTATCTGACAATATTTTCATTAGCAGGAACACAATTTGATAAGGAGAGACGTACTGTGCCCTCATTGTGAAGGGGGGTTTCTTAAAGTTTCTGAAACAATAAAGTGTAAAAAATCTTGGAGAAGAGAGACGGAATTCTTACCTTTCTGCAAATCCTCCTTAAGTGACTTGACTTGCAAAAGCAGAGGGCTGGGGGAAAAAAAAAGCAACAAAGAGATGTTGTCAGCATTAACTAATCAGCTTTCTTTACCACCCAGAAAACACAAACAGATCACTCTGGACATATTCTAACTGGCAGCACAAGAACAGGAGAGAGTTCCTTTAGAAACCAACTCTGCACTTGTTCAGTAAGCCCCTACATCCAAACCTTCAATCTGTGAACGTTCAAAGACGTGAACGTGCGCGCCAGCCCCTGTGTGCCACCCACTGTACTGGATGACTGTAGTTTTCAAGGTACTGTGCTGTGAGATTAAACATGTTTTATTTTTTGTGTTTTTGATGTATGTATTATTTGTGTGAAAAAGTATTAGGTTGGCCAAAAAGTTCATTTGGGCTTTTCCATATGGAAGAACTCGAATACTGGCAAGCCCAATGTTCTGAACCTATTACACCACAGTACTATACAGCCGATTGTGTCAGTTGGGTACCTAGACCAACTTCGCTGGACTTAGGGACAAATTGGACTTACGGACAAACGAACTCTCAGAACAGAACTCATCTGTATGTCAGAGACTTACTGTATTCAAGGAAATGAATAAATGCTACAGAATTGTTCAGAGTTCTCCTCTCAGCTTTGTAAACAGAAAGAATGGACCCCTTTTAAAAAGATTGATTGGTCTAGCAAATCCCGGAGGGCAGGAACATTTTTATCCCAAGGCAAAGAGCCATCTCGCCCTCCATCCCCTTAGACGACACGTCACCTGGAAACAGCGGGCTGCCCAGCTAGCCCCCTGCTCCTGCTCAGATGCTCACCTGTACTCATCGTTGGGGTGGGCAATCTCCACGATGTCTCCAAGCTTGATGTGTGGAAATACTTTGGGGTTCACAACTAGCTCATCGTCTGAAAGACAATTCAGGGATCTTAGGCAGCAAGCAACTCACTCAGTTGTGGATCCACAACTCAGTTGTGGTTCTCATGCTGGATCCTTACAACCCCATCATTCAGTACGACAACCCCATCTCACAGAGGAAGTTCCATTTAAAATTCCTTCTATCAAGGCTTCCCTAGTGGCTCCGTGGTAAAGAATCCACCTGCCAATGCAGAAGACATGGGTTCGATCCCAGGTCCGAGAAGATCCCACTGGGAGCCACTAAGCCCGTGCACCACAACTGTTGAGCCTAGAGCCCGGGAACCACAGTACGGAGCCCACACGCCACAACTACTGAAGCCTGCATACCCCAGAGCCTGTGCTCTGCTACAGGAGAGGCCACTGCAACGAGAAGCCCACGCTCCGCAACTAGAGAGCAGTCCCCACCTCTGCAACCAGAGAAAAGCCTGCGCAGCAACGAAGACCCAGCAAAGCCAAAAATAACGAAAATTCTTTTTAAAAATAAATAAATGAAATTTAGCTTGACTGAAGGATTTGTACAGGAAGCCAGAGCTGGTGAGCAGCTGAGTGGGATGGTGTTCGGGGACCTTTGTCTCCAGACCTTTACCTGCCAGCCCACTGCTCCCAGGGAGAAGGCAGCTCTTCCTCTCTGGGAATTAGACCTCTAGGGCAATTCTTTCCTTCCTCAAATGGCGTGCATCTGGCATACACCAGGATCAAGACAGCCAGGGGCCCACATACAGCACAATCCCTTCTATTTAATATTCAAAGAATTTTTCAAAATACTATCTGAATGTGACCCTCACAATAAATCTCTAGATCTAATAGAAGGAAACAAGAGATAAAGCAACTTGCCAAAGGTAGAGAGCTAGTAACGACAGTGCACGAGGACTGGTTACTAGTCCAGGGTTCCAAAACCCACAGTCTCCCACACCCCTCAAGCCAAATAAAACACCCTGGACTTGGAGGGCAATGCTTGATCAGGGAAAAAATTCACATATAGCAGAATTGAATAGACAACAGAAATAACTTGACAGAGGACAGGATGTAAGGATACAGTGTATACAGCATATAATGTATGAGAGTCTTCTTTTTCAGTCTGGAGCTGGGTACAGGAGACTTAAATATAGAGAGGATGTGATTTTATATGTTTACCTATCCTTGCCCCACGCTAGGGCTCGGGGACGGGGGAGGGAACTCTTTCAAATATAACAAACTCAGGATCATAAAGATACGGTACTTTTTGTTGTTGTTTTTTCTTTGTCTCTGTTTTAGCTTTTAGGGAAAGATGGTCTTTTTTTTTTTTCTTTTCTTTTTTTTGGCCATGTCACATGGCTTGTAGGATATTAATTCCCCAACCAGGGATCAAACCCAGGCCTTCAGTAGTGAGAGCACAGAGTCCTAACCACTGGACCATAGGGAATTCCCAACATATCCTTCTATCATGCTAAAATTATGACAAATAAATATGTCCAGATTTCAGATATAATCAGAACCAACAAGAATTCAGCCTAGGAAAGCAAAGTACTGAGTTAATCCACAGTTGCTTTTTTTGGGGGGGGGATACAGTTTGCACTGACAGGTGTAAAGCAAATCCTCTATGAAGTCTTCCTCTAACTTTCACAGTCTAACAAGTATTCCTTCCTGTTTAATCTTATCATTTCTTTTTGCATGTATGTCTCAACAAGCTGAAAGCTCCTTAGGGAGAAGGAACCTTGTCATATTCAAAATCTTTATGCTTGGCATATAGATAGGTGGTTTAGTCGCTAAGTCATATCCGACTATTGCAACCCCATGGACTACAGCCCACCAGGCTCCTCTGTCCATGGGACTCTCCAGGCAAGAATATTGGAGTGGGTTGCCATTTCCTTCTCCACTGGTATAGGTATGTACCTAATAAATATTTGTTGGATGTATTTTTTTCAATTTGATGTTTATTTTATTTATTTATTGACATACAGTTGACATACAATACTGCATTAGCTTCAGGTGTTCAGCATATGATTCAGTATTTTTGCAGAATATATACCATTATGAGCTATTATAAGATAAGAGGTGTATTCCCTCTGCTACATAATATATCCTTGTTGTTTATCTATTTGATACATAGTAGTCTGTATCCTGGAGAAGGCAATGGCACCCCACTCCAGTACTCTTGCCTGGAAAATCCCATGGACGGAGGAGCCTGGTAGGCTGCAGTCCATGGGGTCGCTAAGAGTCAGACACGACTGAGCGACTTCACTTTCACTTCTCACTTTCATACATTGGAGAAGGAAATGGCAACCCACTCCAGTATTCTTGCCTGGAGAATCCCAGGGACGGGGGAGCCTGTTGGGCTGCCGTCTATGGAGTCGCACAGAGTCGGACACGACTGAAGCGACTTAGCAGCAGCAGCAGCAGCAGTCTGTATCCATTAATCCCATACCCCTCATTTGTCCCTCCCTTTTTTCCTCTCCTCTTTGGTTACCACAAGTTTTGTTTTATATGTCTGAGCGTTTGTTCTGCATATACATTCATTTGTTTTGTATTATTTTTTTAGTATTTGTCTTTCTCTGTCTGACTTAATCACTAAGCATAATATTCTCTAGGTCTATCCATGTTGCTGCAAATGGCATTTCATTCTTTTTTATGGCTGAGTAATATTGTAGGATGTATTTTTTTTTATAGTCCTGCAGCAGACTGGGTACAGCAGGGATCTACCACTGTCTTGCACACCTGAAAAAGAACACTTACATACACTGTATTAATAGATACACTGTGTACACTGTATCCTTTTATCCTTTCCTGTGTCAAAAGTTATTTGTTTGTTCAATTCTGCTCCACAAAGGTTTAGCAGCTTCCACTGCATACAAAGTACAATGTTAACAACAGAGTGTGGTTTTAGCAGAAATTATGTTTTAAATATAGCAATGCCTGGTATAGCCTTTTCCTGGTACTTACAATGGCTACATTTATTTAGCAGCTCAAAGTAGCCTGCTGAATACTGTACATATATCACTTAATTTGATCCCTTAAGATCTTATGATATAGAAACTATTATTCTACCTTTTAGGCAGCCCTTACCTTTGGGAGGCTTATACATCTATAACACAGGGGCAGATATAAAAGTGAAAGTGAAGTCGCTCAGTCATGTCCGACTCTTTGCAACCTCATGGACTACAGCCTACCAGGCTCCTCCATCCATGGAATTTTCCAGGCTAGAGTACTGGAGTGGGTTGCCATTTTCTTCTCCAGGGGATCTTCCCAACCCAGGGATTGAACCCAGGTCTCCCACATTGCAGGCAGATGCTTTACCATCTGAGCCACCAGGGATTTTGAGCAAATATATAGTAAAATGCAATTTTTAAAACACTGTGTTGTTAATTCCAACTCCTGAAGTAAATAAGGTTGTTAGGACAGAAAGGAAATTCATTCCTCTAGAGAAAAAAAAAAAGTCATATAAATAGGTACTTCCTCATTCTGCAGATTCATAATCTCAACATGCTAAGAAAAATGGAGAAATTACCCTAAAGAGCTGGAATTTCTAATTAAGGTAAACTAGAGGCTTGCCCAAGGAGAAGGCAATGGCACCCCACTCCAGTACTCTTGCCTGGAAAATCCCATGGACGGAGGAGCCTGGTAGGCTGCAGTCCATGGGGTCGCTGAGAGTCAGACACAACTGAGTGACTTCACTTTCACTTTTCACCTTCACGCATTGGAGAAGGAAACGGCAACCCACTCCAGTGTTCTTGCCTGGAGAATCCCAGGGACCGGGGAGCCTGGTGGGCTGCCGTCTATGGGGTCGCACAGAGTCGGACGACTGAAGCGACTTAGCAGTAGCAGCAGTAGCAGAGGCTTGCCCAAGGTCACAGGGAAATTAAGAGGCAGAGCTGATACCCAGATTCAGGTTTAATGGAGGGCAACATGCTGTGTCCTGCCCCAACTCATGGTGCTTCAGAGCCAGGCAAAGGTTCCTGCTTTGATCATACCTGTCTTATGCACACCTACTACCTCTCTTCCATTGAACATAAGTTTCTCTTATCTGCCGAACCAGTGCAGACTGGAATTTTATAGAACATACACAGTAAATATGTAATAAAAAACACAAACAAATCAACAAGGACCTAGCACACCGAACTATATTCAACACCATGTAATAACCTGCAATGGAGAAAAATACATGAAAAAAAAATATATATGAATTACTTTGCTATACATCTTAAATACAACACTGTAAATCAACCACACATCAATTAAAAATAAAACAAAAACAAACAAATGAAGAGTAGTAAGCTGGAAATACTCACAACATCCCTGAAAATGCAGAATGCAAATGCTTCTAGAAGGGGCTTGTGCTCTCTGGTCCTGCTACCCTTTCAATACTTCAGTATCACACCTGCTGCCTCACTCAGTTAAGCTACCTGCTGAGCCTCCATTGTCTCCTGAGTCAGAGTGTAAACTTCAAGGCACAGGATATATCAGAACCTCAGCCAACTTGCACAACCCCAAAGACCAATCAATACTGACCACTGCCCCCGAAGCCCTTCTTGTGGATGACGAGTTTGTAGACCTTTGTTGTTCTCATCTTGCACTGTTGTTTCCTTCAGCTGTTCCAAGTTTGGGGGAGAGAAGTCATCTTGCCTCCCTGCCAGTGAAATACAAACAAAAAAGGCTGGAATGTCAGAGTTTTCTTTGCAACTGCTCTTTGATTTTAGGGCAGTGAAAATACTGCTCTTGCTCAGCTGAGAGGTGGCACCAATCCTTGGATGAAATCACTCCTCCAAATACCAAGAGGGATGGAAAACAAAACAGAACCAACCAATCTGGGAACGAAAAGGAATTCAAGTCAGGGTCTACTCCAGCCTCCTAGACATGCTATCACACCCTGAAGGAAAAATTTGGAGTAAACGAGGCACCATTACCTTGCCTCTGTATAAATCAACAACACTCAAACATTAAAGAGACCTTAAAAGAGGTTTGGTACACTCATTTTGTAGATGAAGAAAGTGAGGGCCAGCGCAAGGGACATGCCCGAGGTCTCTGAGACAGAGAATTCCTACTGTTCCCGTTCGGCCACCGATGTCTTGGGCGAGGAGAGAGGAAAGATCGCTCCCCAAACCTCCATCTGCACAAACTCTCCGCGGTTCCTACCCGTACCAGCACCCCTCATGTCAGAACTGATGTCACTGAGGCTCAGAGACGGACAGAGACTTGTCTAAGGTCACACAGCAGGTTGGGGGTGGGGCCAGGATTCGAACCGGGGCCCTGGCCCTCTCCTCCTGATCCCCAACTCCGGCCCCGGCGGACAGGTCCACTCACCCGCAGCTCCGGAGCCCCTTCCTGCTTGAGGCCGGGGTTCCGACGGCCGGACCCTGGCCGGATCCCCGCGCCGCCTCCGGACGTCCCTCCTACGCCCCCAGAGTCCGCGAGGATCCCGTGCCGGATCTCCAGGCGCCGGCCGGCCCGCCCCGGCCACAGAGCGCTCACCTGAGAACCCGCGCCGCTCCGGTGGCTCCGCCCCGGGGCACCGCCCCCTTCCCGCCCACCCGCGCCAGGCCGCTCTGGCCGGGCCTCCGCCTCGTCTCGGTGTCCGCGCTACTTCCCCATCCGGGGCTCGCGTCGGGGGCGGGGCCTCACGTGCGGCCTATTGGCCGGGATGCCAGACGGCGTTTCCCGCTTCGTAAGAGCCATCGACCGGGGCAGGAAATCCTTTTCCTCCTAGACGTTCCGAAATAGACTCAAGCCCAAGAATTGACTTCCGACCTAGTGATTTCCCCAACAGGACAAACTCGGACGAGCGTCCCAGGATCTATAAAGGATGTTACGGACCTTCGCGGGGCCTCCTAGGGCAACAGAGAGGCACAAAATAGAGTTTCTGGGGGAACTTTTGTAAAATGTAAAGGGCTGAGCATGTGCGACTTAGTGCGATGGTCCCTGCTGGGAAGTATCCACTTTGGGGGAGCTTTTCAAATTCTTCCAAACCCCAAGTGGTGTTCAGTGCCTCTGTTTATTGCTAATAGCTACCATGGTTTATCACAGACATTCTTATGTAATCGTCACATTCCTTTATGGAGGCAGATACTATTTCATTTCACAGACAACTGGAACAGGCCGAGGACAGAAAAATCCTCGGGAGGTAAGCGAGTACGGATCCTGACCCAATGCAGTCCAACCTGGCTCCAAGGCTGAGCGTTTAACCAGCATCCTCATGTCCCACCCAAGGGCCTAAGGCTCTATTGTGTTGGGACACCTTTCTCTTCTCAAGGGAAATAGCGCTGTGTGGGCAGAGCCTGAAGCTGGCTAAGGGCTCCAGGCAAGTTTCCAGTTCCATCTACTAGACCTATGAAAGTGAAAGTTAGTCACTGTGGGTTGCCATTCCCTATTCCAGGGGATCTTCCCAACCCAGGGATCGAATCCGGGTCTCCGGCATTGCAGGCAGATTCTTTACTGATTTTGACTGAGCTACAAGGGAAGGCAATTGACTATAATTTTTGGAAATTTTCTGAATGTTGAAAGGAAAAAAGCACCGCATATCACAAAGGAACTGGGGGTGGGGGTGGGTGAAGGGTTCAGAAGTTAAATAATTTTTAAATAATTGTAATTTTTAATTGTAAAGAAAAGCATGTAATCAAGCACACTGCAACAGTTGCAAAACTTTTCAAGGATAAAATGTTAAATGTTAGACTTGTTTATGTTGCCATTTCAGGTGGCACCCCCCCCCCCCCCCCCCCCCCCCGCCCCCGGATCTCTCAGACTGTTTTTGTTTCTTTGTTTTTTAGTAGCTAGTGAGAAGTCCTTCCGTCCGGAACAGAATTAAGGGGACTCTATGTCCCTGACCCTTAGGGGAATTTGATTCTTTCTCCTGAGCAATGTCTATAATTGGTGTCATATCTTAGAAATACAAATATTTCACTTTTTAATTTGGCAAAAATTCATAAAAACCAAAAAAACGACGACAACAACAACAAAAAACCTTGTCAAGGTTTGAGACTTTGCCCAGTCTAAAGCTGGGCAAAGCTAGGGAAGGCTGGAGCAGGTAGCTGAAATACTGGGGAGTCAATAGCCTTGGTTCTACAACCACCTGTGGGATTGCCTGCTTTTAGCTGTGTACCTTTGCACAAGATAATTCTCTCTGCTCAAATTTCTCCCTTGACAGATGGGAATTAAAAGTATGTGTTATTCTTCCTTCACGAGATGTTTGAGGGCCAGATGAAGTGAAGGACATGTTACATTAGGTCTTTGAAATTAAAAGAACTTAAAATGCCACGTCAGTTCAGTTCAGTCGCTCAGTCGTGTCTGACTCTTTGCGACCCCATGAATCGTAGCACGCCAGGCCTCCCTATCCATCACCAACTCCCGGAGTTTACCCAAACTCATGTCCATTGAGTCGGTGATGCCATCAACCATCTCATCCTCTGTTGTCCCCTTCTCCTCCTGCCCCAACCTCTCCCAGCATCAGGGTCTTTTCCAATGAGTCAACTCTTCGCATGAGGTGGCCAAAGTATTGGAGTTTCAGCTTCAGCATCAGTCCTTCCAATGAACACCCAGGACTGATCTCCTTTAGGATGGACTGGTTGGATGTCCTTGCAGTCCAAGGGACTCTCAAGAGTCTTCTCCAACACCACAGTTCAAAAGCACCAATTCCTCAGCGCTCAGCTTTCTTCATAGTCCAACTCTGACATCCATACATGACCACTGGAAAAACCATAGCCTTGACTAGATGGACCTATATTGGCAAAGTAATGTCTCTGTTTATTAATATGCTATCTAGGTTGGTCATAATTTTCCTTCCAAGGAGAAAGCGTCTTTTAATTTCATTGCTGCAATCACCATCTGCAGTGATTCCAAAAGCATGGAATTTATCAGGAAATTGGCTCTCATTGACTTTTAAGGGGTTGAATGATGATACTTCTTTGAGGTCCTTTTGTGCTTACTACAGAGCTAGGAGCAAGACTAGGACTAGGGTGAGGTGGGTGAGGCTACTGAGTTGTTCAGTCATAATTCCGGTTTGACTCTTTTTGACCCCATGGATTGCAGCACACCAGCCTTCCCTGTCCTTCCCTATCTCCCAGAGTTTGCTCAAATTCATGTCCATTGAATCGGTGATCCTATTAACCACTTGCCTTATTTAGGGCACAAAATGCTAAGGGGGTGCCAAAAAACTCAGTGAGATAAATGATAATGTGATTGTTTTGAAAGGAAGCGTTACTACAAAAAAATCCATGTTGAACAAAATATTACATTTTAAAAATAAAGATGAGAATAATAATGGTGCAGTGCCTGTCATCTTAGAACCTGAGGCAGAAGACAAACCAATAACACTGCGTTTCTCAGATCCTTGTCTGTAGGCATGCAGTGGCCTGAGGAAGAACCTGAGGTCTTGCATACTCCTGTAAAAACGTGTTGAAATGTCTTAAAGTGAGTTTCTAGTTATTTAATCCCAACAACATCTGTAGTAGCCTATATGTGAAGTGCATGCATACATGGACGATGGATAGACTCACTGGATGTAAACAATAGTGTTGGCATTTGGGTTTCTGTATCTCCAGCCCTAACTAAAGCTGGGAAAACCACTATCTCAGATAAAACAGTCCATATGTTGACTGGTTCAAAGATACCTTGATCAAAGAAGAGAAAATTAAAATCTCTCACAAAACTGTTAAACTTTAGCTCTCTAATCAGCCAAAAAATAACAGACTTCTGTTTAAACACAAGACTGTGTGATTTGGAGCAAGTTGATTGCATTCTCTAGACCTCAATTCCCTCTTAAAAGAACATTCTTTTCCTTCCTTCAAATATCTGCTTAGTGTTTGCTTGCGCGGGCACTGCTTTAGGCGGTGAACAAAGAATGATGAACAAAACAGACAAGGGTGGGAGAGAGAGATGATAAAAGGAG
The DNA here is from genome assembly GCF_002263795.3 of Bos taurus. Classification (NCBI taxonomy): domain Eukaryota; kingdom Metazoa; phylum Chordata; class Mammalia; order Artiodactyla; family Bovidae; genus Bos; species Bos taurus. The sequence goes on along the minus strand of NC_037344.1, from coordinate 70,401,698 downwards.
TCGATAAATAGATGATGGCAATTTCAGCTAGTGTTAAAGCTATGAAGAGATGAAAACAAAATTCCAGAAAGGAGAGGGAGCAGGGGAATGACATGATCTAAAATACTGATTCCAGGTATAAAAAGATATCTTGGGCTGCCAGGGTAGAAGCCGAGAGATCCCAAGAGCTGCAAACATTAGGGCCACAAAAGAGGACTGGACCAGCGTTGGTAGCAGTGCAATCAGACACTGGGCCTGAGGCTCAACAGCGGAATCAAAAGGTGTGTTCCCCTTTAAGAGTCCTGGAGGCGGGGACGGGGCAGAGGCCGCCGGAGCTGGCCGAGGGCGGGAGTCCCTACAGGGAAGAGCCGCCTCAAGGGTGCGCGCGCGCAGTGCGGGGGCGGGACTTGGGCGAGTCCGCATGGCAGGCTCGGGCCCCGGATGAGGAAGTGCAGGGCGACCATAGAGACGAAGAGGCTGTGGTGGCCGGAGCGCCCCCGGGCTCTCTCGGCTCGGCTGGCTCAGGTAGATTCGGCGGCTACGGGGTTGCGGCAGCAGAGGCCGGGCTGGAGGGGCGAGCGCGGGCCGCGGAGCAGGCCTCAGGGTAAGAGGCTGGGGGCGGGAACGCTTGGGGCGTAGCCGCCCCGTCCCACTCAAGCCCTAGCGGACCCTCAGCCGGATGGTGCAGGCTGAGGGAGAGCCCGGGTCCCCCGCCCTCTTGGAGCGCCGACGGGAACGCAGGCTGCGCTGCGGGCGCCGAGAGACCAGGGGAGAGGGAGGAGCCCAGGCCCCGCGTCGCGAGGGCAAAACAGCTTCTCGGTGTCATGGCCCCGGCGGGGGAAAGCGACTCCTCGTCGACCTCAGTACGGCGGGGGACCCCCCAACTCCTCTCCTCGGGAAGGCGACGCCCGTTGTCGTGGGCGAACGCGCGACTCCGGCTGCATCGCGCTTGTCAGCGGAGGGAGACCCGCTCCCGGAGTGCGAGGGGGCGATTCTGAACTTATTTTCAGGAGGGATAAGACTTGTCTGGATTTGGTCAGCGCCCCTCAGGTGGAGAGAAAGATTCAAGTTGCCTAAAAGTGAGCGAGATCTTCCTTTCCTGTAAAAGCTAGAGTTATCTTCCCTCATAGTTTTCGCCTGTATCCCGGTATATGGGGAGGAAGACCTAGAATTTACTTAGCGGCGTTAGTCGGCCTTTTCCCCCTCCCCCAGCCGTGTCCACCGAGGGAGCCTTGCTTCTCTGCCCCCGAGTTTTCTGGTGTGCCTTGAGCTCTTTACCTTTGCACCATGAAGAGCGTAGTGTTTGGGAGTGTGAGGGATGCAAGCTCGTGTGTCCCACTTTCCATCTTTATGACCTTGACTCACAGCTTCACCTTTAGTCAGTTAGCCCATCTCTTAATTTCGGTCTTCTCTTCATGGAATTGTCCTCAAGACTACAGGAAATTTCGTGTAACTGTTTGGTACATAGTAACCTTTTGGTAGACTGTTGCTATTAGTTACTTAATTTGTTAGGAAAGAAAAGTAGTATCTTCCATAGAGAAACAGATTTTTCCATGCGTGCCTCTCCCCATCCCTCCCCACCGCCCCCCGCGTCCCTTCCTCACTAGAGAGGAGGCTTTTAACCCCCGGGGGGCAGAGAAAGAGGCGCTTTTACTCTTTTAGATCCTAAATTAACAAAGCTGTTAGCGTAATCTGGGGGAAAAGACTGTTTGGGCAAACAGGTCTGGAAGATCTGATAGGAGAAGCAGCCTTCCCTTTGTCCACAGAAGCTATCAGTCCTTCCCGACTGGTTAGAGCTGCCCTCTTCCACTCCCCGTACTTGCTCTTCTGATGAAAAAGCTTCCCTCTATCTGATCTGCACACCCCTCACCCCCAGAAAGGAGATTCCAACTTCTTTCTCTTGCTCTCCCAAGAAAAATATGATTCTAGACCTTTGAGATGAGTGCCCTTTCCTGCTGTATCTTTGGAGTGGCACAAATGGTTTCTCTTCTCCCCTCCCTTTGACAAAAGGATGAAAATCTCTTATGCAGAGTCTCTGTCAGTAGAAATTAGGAGCATTTTCAGTGTTTCACTCCCCACTCCCCACCCCCGTGGAGACAGAGGGATCCTTTTTCTGAGTGCTGATAACAGGAGGAACAGGGAAGCTGTGCCTGATGCGCTTGAGATTTCCTGTGCACTCTTTTCCCTTGTGGAAGAGCGAGGCCCTGTTCATTGTGTGGACTTCCCTGCCCCACTTTGAGCTTGTCTGGAGAGCTTGTTAAAAGATCCTTCTTCCTCTGTCCCTCAAGAAGAGGCCCCTTTTCCGAATTGCCTCAGAGATTGGCTACAGTGTTTGAATCTTTGGAAAAGAAAGGCCCTTTCTCAAGGTGAAAGGCCTGTGGGGAACTTCTGAGGTCCCGATCACTATTGTGAGTATTGTCCCCTGACACAAGTGTGGCAGCGCCCAGTGTTCTCACTGCTTCATTTCGTTAAGGGCAGCCCCTTTGCTTTTAGAATTAACGAGAAGGGAGACCTTCAGACTTGGGATTATTGGGGCACATGGCTTTCTGTTCTACTGTTTTCTTTGATTCTTTTTTTTCTTATTCTTCTTTTGCTTAGTGCTGTAAACTTTATACCCCCAGAACTTTTGTTTTGGGGAGTGTTTGAATGACTAAAAGTTGTCATTTGTCAGGTTTTTAAAATTACTATAATAAAACGTATTCTAATGAGGCTGAGAGCTGCAGTGTTAGTTAATCTTTCACTGGTAGTCTCCCCACCCTCCCCCTGGCTTTTGTCATCTGGTGGGATAGGAGTTAACACTTCCCAATTGCCTGAAGACACGCTAAAGAACAGCTTTCTACCCTTTTCGTATGTAAAGTGGTCTTAAATTACCTCCTTTGCCCTTGCGGTGGGGATTAGTCTGAATTCTGTACCACTTTTGTTGGCGTCTTTAGGTGCCCTGTGCCAAAACAAAGTGAAATAGAAAAGTTATTTAGAGTCTTGGGAATTTTATGGGTTAGCAGGACTCTCTGAGGTTATTTTGTTTGACTTGTCCATTTTACATGTGGAAAACAAGCCCAGGAAAGTTCAGTGGCACACACTCAAGGGCGTGCTGAGTGTGAGGGGCAGGATAGGGACCCTGGTCTCCCACCTTGGAGACCAAAACTAGACTACTTCCTAACCCTGACTCTGCCTTTGAAACACAAAGACTGGGAGATGATTGTTCTCAATTGAAAAATGATTTCTTCTGTTGGAATAATTGTGTTGCCTACTCCACCAAATGTTAGTCTCCACGGTAAAGATGACAAGCCAATAGCAGTAAGAAAGAGCTGTTTGTGAGTCTATGGGTTATTTTTCCCTTGTACTTCAAACTAGGTAATTATCTGATGTCTTCAATCCAGTAGGTTGGTTATAAGTCTGTAGTAAGCATTAAGCCATAAATCTCTGTCTACATTTTATAAGCACGTGCTATACTTACTTTATTTCAAGTATATTTAAAACTTTAATGTAAAAACGTTTATGGTTAAAGGAGAAAGCTAACATTTAAAAAATACTGATAAAAGTAAAGGGATAATACACTTACCAGTTGTTATTTATTGCTTCATATTTGGATCTTGAGATATAATATTTTTAAAAAGTTTAACATGTATTACACACTCATTGTTAAAAAAGGGGGGGGGGATATGTCATTAATAATCCTATCACTCATGGTTGCATTGTTAATATTTGGCTTATAGTTTTTAAAAGATTTTTCCTGTATGGATGTAGATACATACTTTACCAAAATAAAATAATCCTATTTTTTAATATGGGCTTTCCAGGAGGCACAGTGGTAAAGAATCTCCCTGCCAGTGCAGGAGATACAAGAGACACAGGTTCGATCCCTGTTTCAGGAAGATCCCCTGGAGGAGGGTATGGCAACCCACTCCAGTATTATTGCCTGGAAAATTCCCTGGACAGGGGAGCCTGGTGAGCTACAGTCCATGGGGCTGCAAAGAGTCAGACACGACTGACAACAGATAAACACACAATGTTTACCTAGTTTGATAAGACATCCCAGACAGCTTTCTATGGAGAGGTATATTTCTATACCGTCTTTTTTTTATTGCTCCACTGAATTCAGAAATTTGAAGGACTCAAATGGTAAAATTTTGTTTCTGCTGTCTTTGTGGCACAACCAAGTATCTTGATAGATGGAGAGTTTAGTGACATGCGGTGGTGAGCTAAGAATAATTGTAAACTGCTACTCTAGGCTTGCTTCTAAATACTACTTCACCTCTGAGGCTTCCCTGGTGGCTCAGACTGTAGAGTCTGCCTGCAGTGCAGGAGACCCAGGTTCTGTCCCTGGGTCGGGCAGATCCCCTGGAGAAGGCAATGGCAACCCACTCTGGTATTCTTGGCTGGAGAAGCCCATGGATGGAGGAGCCTGGCGGGCTACAGTCCAGTCCATGGGGTTGCAGAGAGAGACACAACTGAGCAGCTTCACTCACTCACTCAGCTTGGGGTTTCAGCTGAGGCGCTGAGCTGTTTGTGGTGACTCCACTACACACTGCTGAGAAACTTGAGGATGAGAAGGGCTGAAGAGAAAAAGGAGAGGATGTCTGTTTTGCTTGAATAGCCGATATGCATGGTTGTTTTACAGGTTGAAAAGTCTTAGAATTCTGTCTCTACCAAACACACGTATTGAGAGCCAGTAGCTTTGTGATATCTGGCTTTTGTATATTGGAAGTCACCTTTTAGTCACCAAGCTTTCAATTTTGTTTCGGTCCACTTCAGTTCACAGCATAGGTGGGGGCACAGGAAAAGTAATAGTAGTTTTTCCTGAGGAATATTTTGAGCCATTTTTGGGGGTGATCAGTGTTGCCCCTCTGTGATAAAGATCTGTTTAGTGTGTGTGTGCTTGTGCTTGTGCGTGATCCTGTGTTCAGAACAAAATCTTGAGTTAGGACCATGGGGATGGAACAGTGAGATGTGGTGGAGACGCAGCTGGCGTTGGGTGCGTGTGGATGAGTGCTGACTACACGGCGTGTGGACGGTCAGACAGTTACATCCGGGGATTCACGTCTGAGCTCTAGGGTAACGCGGTGCCATTACTGAGAGAGGCAGCAGGATCAGAAATAAGTGTGTAAGGTTACTGAGAACATCTTAACTCATCCTTGAATCTCACAGCTGTTTGCATGGACAACACTCGATTTTTCACTGGGTTGAGTGTGCTCTATTTTAGACATGTTAAGTTTGGGGGAGGGGGGCCTTCCCTGGTGGCTCAGTGGTAAAGAATCCAACTGCAAAGCAGGAGGGTAAGAAAGACATAGCACCCCACTCCAGTGTTCTTGCCAGGGAAATCCTATGGACAGAAGAGTCTGAGCAAAGTCCATGGGCTTGCAAAAGAGTTGGACACAAGTTAGCAACTAAACAACAAGTTTTGAGAGGGTGCCATCCTTGTGAATGAAACATAGATCACAACTTGAGAAAAGGTTGGGGCTATGGACAGGTTTCTTTTTTTAAAAAGTCAACTTTGTTAAGATATAATTCATACACCATACAATTCACAGTGTAAATTGTACAATTCAGTGGTGTTTGGCATAGTCAGAGTTGTGCCCCAAAGCAGCACTGTCCATCAGCAGCCACTCCGTTTGTCCACTTCTTCCAGAAGTTGTTGTTCAGTCCCTCAGTCATGTCCATCTCTTTACCACCCCATGGACTGCAGCCCGCCAGTGTCCTGTCCTCCACCATCTCCTGGATTTTGTTCAAATTCATGTCCAATGAGTTGGTGATGCCATCCAGCCATCTCATCCTGTCGTCCCCTTCTCCTGCCTTCAGTATTTTCCAACATCAGGGTGTTTTCCAGTGAGTCAGCTCTTCGTACCAGGTGGCCAAAGTATTAGAGCTTCGGCTTCAGTCCTTCATGAACATTCAGGGTCGATTTCTTTTAGGATTGACTGGTTTGATCTCCTTGCTGTCCAAGGGACTCTAAAGCCTTCTCCAGCATCACAGTTTGAAACCAATAATTCTTTGGTGCTCAGCCTTCTTTGTGGTCCAGCTCTCACATCCGTATGTGAGTACTGGAAAAACCATCGCTTCCAGAAGTAGGCGACCACTAATCCACTTTCCAGCTCTAGATTTGTCTGCTCTGGACATTTCATGGAAATGAGATCTTATAACAGTGGTCTTTCCTGATGGCTTCCTTTACCTGCATGATGTTTTCAAGATGCATCCGTGTTGTGTCACGAACCAGCACGTTGGGTCTTTTCATAGTCGAGTAATACTCCATTGTGGATGGACGACATTTTGTTGGCCATTCATCCATTGATAGACATTTTGAGTTGTTTCTGCTTTTTGGCCCCTGTGAACAGTGCTACAGTGAACATCCATGTACAAGTTTTTGTGCAGTCGTGTGGTTTTTGCACATGTTCCTCAGAGTGGAATCGTGGAGTCATGTGGTTCCTCTGTGCCTAAAGGGACGGTTTTGAGTCACCTTCTTGGCAGACAAGCTGCATGAAAAGGCAAGGGCGTGAAGAAAGTGAAGCCGGGGAAGGCGTGTCCAGGGCAGGGTTTGAAAAGCCCTGCACGATGGCGGCTGGCAAGACCCATGGAGCCTCTCCAGCCACAAGACCATCTCCTGCAGTGGGCTTTCCACTTCTGCGCTTGCTCTTGTGGTCTGTTTGTGATGTGACAGTCAGAAGCTGGATGGTGTCTGTTGAGGTGAAAGGGGAGCTGAACCAAATTAAAAAGGAGCACTGCCAGCCTTTTTTGGGAGGGGCCTCAATAGCAATTCCACTGTTATTCCCTTAACCCACACGTATCTACACACGTTGGCCTAAAATCCAGAGTACCCCTGGAGATATCCAGGAGCTCGCAGAGAAAGGGAGAATGAACTCCAAGAAGGAGGCCTTGTTGGCGCTCTCTGTGGAAGTCTGCGAGCCCTGCCGTGCTCCTGTGGTCAGCGGCCTCTCTCTCCTTGTTTCCTTTTTGGAGTTAAGTCTCTTCTTACATTACCTCAGCCTCGTGGATCAGCCGTCTGCTTTCCTATAATTTCTAGCATTTAAATTAGTGGTGTCACAGTGTGCCCTTTCGTTTTGAGTAGGGTTCCTTGAGAACACAGAGGTGCTCAGCGGATGAGAGCACAGGGGCGGGAATAAACTGTCCACCACGGGTCGGAAGACCAGGAGAAGGGCAGCATGGCCCACAAGGAGAGAGCCTGTCATCCGCCCCCCGCCCCCTTCCTCGGTCCCAGCTCCAGTCCAGGCAGCACAAGCCCATGGAGGGGACTGTCCATCCCCCTGTCAGCCCAGGGGTGTTCAAGGAGCAGGGCGCTCAGTGATGGGGAAGCGGAGCATGTGCCTTTGTGGAAGCAATGCGGGTGGGCTCCCTCAGGGAATCGGGGTACACATAGAGACGGGACCCAAAGGCCGCTGGGTCCTAAGGAGTCACACAGTGTCTAAGGGAGTCCCTCCTGCTCAGAAACACAGTTGCGGTCGCTGGAGAAGATGAGACTGCTCAACACAGAACAGTTCTGTAGTTGGCACTGGGTTTTACTTGATGTAATGTGTTTATTATGGGAAAACGTGGACTTTCGGAAGCAGTGGGAGTAGCTTTCTGAAACATCCTTTCTATGTCTGTTTTGGCCAAAGGGATTGGCCGCCAGTACCTCTAGTAAATTCGTGTTCTGAATTCGGAGTTGCCAAATATTTCTCACTTTCTCTGTCCTCCTGTTCAGGGTTAGGGAAAGCATCAAGAATGAAAGCATGCAGTATCTCATTTGGTTAACCATTTCCGCCTTGGTCAGGTCAAGTGGATTTTGTGGTGGAAACTGCACACATTTGGTAGACTAAAATGGAAAAGTCACCAGCCAGGAACCCCTGGCTCTGGGGGTACCATATCCTACCTCTCCGTGTTTGTTTTGATTACTTTAATAATGTAGTATCATGAACTACTTAAACATACTTATTTTAGCAGATAACCCATGTTTCTGTTGCCCAGCAGAAGAAGTGAAACGTGACACCCACATTAGAAGCCCCAGGCGTCCCCTCTCCTCCCTTGCATTAACAATGCAATATTTCAGGCATGCGTGCTCTTTCTCTCCGTTGTGTTTGATTCTCCTGTGGCTCCATGGACTGTAGTCCACCAGGCTCCTCTGTCTTATGGATTTCCTAGGCAAGAATACTGGAGTGGGTCGCCATTCCCTTCTCCAGGGGATCTTCCCAACCCAGAAATCGAACCCATGTCTCCTGCATTGGCAGGCAGATTCTTTACCACTGAGCCCCCTGGAAAGCACCCAATACTTCCGGCAGGTCACCCTCACCCTCCTCAGCTTTGGTGTTGGAGCCTACAACAGAAGGACAACGGCTGCCCTGCTCAGCTCATGGGGCTGTCAGGAAAATCACGTGAGCGGTGTCTTAGAAGGCACTTGGGCATCTTGAGGTGCTGAGTAGAAGTCAGGAAGGATTCTGCCCCAGAGCTGGTATAGTGCTGTCTGGCTCCAGGCTGTGTGGACACAGCTCAGGGGTTTGGTGACAATAAAAGAATCGAATCCTGTTTTCTCTGTATGTTCTTCTAAAGAAAATTCTTAATGAAGAGAAGTCAGTCGATCAGATTCTGAGTCCCTCAGTGTATGTTCATTCAGAAGATGCTCTCTGAGTGCCTGCTAGGTGTGAGGCAGCTGTTCCAGGCAGTGGGGCTGCAGCTCTGAATAAAATGGGCAAGGTTCATGACCTGAGAACAAGTGGAAAACCATCTTTACCTTCTAATTTCAAAAATGTATTTCTTTTTGACCTTGCCTCACAACTTGCAGGGTCTCAGTTTCTAAAGCAGGGATTGAACCCAGGCCCCAGCAGGGAAAGCTTGGAATCCTAACCACTGGGCCACCAGGGAACTCCCATTTATCTTCTAATTGATTTGATACATCGGGTCTATCATTGAGTGCTTGCTGCTGCTGCTGCTGCTGCTAAGTCGCTTCAGTCGTGTCCGACTCTGTGCAACCCCATAGACGGCAGCCCACCAGGCTCCCCCGTCCCTGGGATTCTCCAGGCAAGAACACTGGAGTGGGTTGCCATTTCCTTCTCCAATGCATGAAAGTGAAAAGTGAAAGTGAAGTCGCTCAGTCGTGTCCGACTCTTCTCGACCCCATGGACTGTAGCCTTCCAGGCTCCTCCGTCCATGGGATTTTCCAGGCAAGAGTACTGGAGTGGGGTGCCATTGCCTTCTCCAATCCTTGAGTGCTTAGACATGTCTTATTCTCATCTACTTTTGATCAGATCTCACTTAAATCCAGCTTTAAATTGAGAATTTATCACAAGGTGGTCTCTGAATTACAATTAGACAAACGTCTACTGAAGGTTTAAGGTATTATTTTTCCTCAAACTCAGTCTGTTAAGCAGATTTCTTGGTGCCAGATAATGCTGGCATTTGAGGTAGAATTTTTGGCGCTTGTTTTAGTCAATTTGAGCTGAGACAGCTTCCTTCTACCCTGCAAGGTTTTAAATTCTTATCCCTTCCTTTGATTTGTGTCAGGGTGAACCGTTTGGTGTAAGAGGCTTGACTCCATATCTGCACCTGCCCCCATGCTGTCATCCGGCGTGGAGACCCAGCCCGTTCCACTTGATTCCTCCATGTCTGCTGAGGTGCAGGAATTATACTCTGAACTCCCAGGGAGTGCCTCCAAAGAGCTTCATGCTGACCCCGAGCCGAGTGCAACTCCAGATGTAAAACCCGGAGCCTCAAGCTCTCGTGTAAGTCAGAGTAGGGCTGTGCCCTCGGAGCTGCAGAGGACTCCTGCGGACAGTTGTCGTGAAGAAGCCCCCAAGACCTCGGACCATGGGGGTGAGCCTGGGCAGTGTGGGCTGGTGGACCCCTCAACAGAAGGTCCTGTGGCTCCTGGGAGCCTGGATAGGGAAGCGAAAGCCAAGAGCCTGGAGCAAAAGGTCTTCAGAGATGAAGGGGACCAGGCAGAGGTGGTGAGAGACCCCTGTGAGGGAGCGGAAGAAGACCTGCATCAGTATCCCACAGCTGCTGGAGAACAGCCCCGCCCCGGCCAGGTAAGACACGAGACCTTGGCTCACTCGGCGTCTCTCCAGCTGGACTGACGCGTCACAAGATAAAGTACAGATGCTCACAGGTGGCTTACAACTCATTCTTGAAACATTTCCAGAATGTTGATCTTGATGTTAACTTTCTTTCAGTGATCTTTGAAAACGTGTGTCGCATCAGACACTTGAAGAGAGGAAGTGCTTATCTCATGAAGAAAGTGTCAGTCCTGTGTGGCAGCTGCTGTGTATGGAATGTTGAGTCTCTTTGTGACAGTTGCATGGGGTTTCTGTGTTCAGTGTTAAGGAACAATGCGTACTGGTTGCTTGAGTTTGGTAGTATCACGGTCAGGACAGAGTGAGGTGTCACAGAGGTGCCTGAGGGAGATTGGACGCAGCAAGGGCTTCACAGGATGGAAACCCTCAAGGGGTCTCTCTGTTTCGAAAGTCATTTCTAAACTTTGATTATATTTTTTTCTACGTCAGAGATGATAATCTCCAAAGAACTGATTCAAGGTAACCCACTTGGTGGGAGGCTGAAGCTTAAATCAGAAAACCCGTTCTTTAATACAGAGTGAGAAGTGGAATCTCTGCTTAGTGTGACGTGAAAAATCCAGTCTCTGTGAGTTTGCTATTAGAGTAAGAGGGATTCGTTAGGTGAGACTAATGGGTAGTTGCTCCATGGCATACGGGATCTTCCTGGACCAGGAGTTGAACCCGTGTCCCCTGCATTTCAGGCAGATTCTTTACCACTGAGCCACCGAGGAAGCCCTGTGCTTGCTCTTTTGTTTGTTTTTCTTGGTGCTGAGAGTCACAGGGATAGATCTGCCTGGTTGAATCTGTTGTGAAAGCTTTAGCCTCAAGATATTCATGCTCAGCACAGATTCAGAAAATGTTCTGAATCATCTGCTGGCTGAAACATCCGAGGACTCAGTACATCGTCTGACAGATATGTGGACAGGAGACATCCAGTAAGGATGCACAGTGGCCGGTGATCACTCGAGGTGTGTGACACTCTTGAGAAACTTGTAATTTAATGGCATGTTCATAAAAGACCCAATCTCGTGTGATTTCCATGACTTCACTTAAGTGAAAGGCTGGTATGCTGAGGGCCAGTTAAGCTTGCTTCATTGTCACCCCGAGAGTCTCTGATCCTGAGGAAGTTCTCCACAGTGTGAAGGAGCTTGCTGTTTATGTAAAAAAGATCTTGTTGGACAGAACTCGTTTTCAGTTATTTAAAAGTGAAAAAAATCTGAACTTCACACTCTCAGTAGTGAAGCTGATGGCCATAAGCTCTTCTCCAGGTCAGCCAGGACACAGTGATCCCCATGTGCCTGCGGTTCTCAGTTCCTGTTGTTAAAAGTGTGTGACAGAGCAGTGCCCGAGACACCGTGTGCATGTTGCCAGGCTTTAAGGTAGAACTAGGGCTTCCTTAGTGGCTCTGCGGTGAAGAGTGCTCCTGTAGTGCAGGAGATGGGGGTTTGATCCCTGAGGTGGGAAGATACCGTGGAGGAGGAAATGGCAACCCACTCCAGTATTCTTTCCTGGGAAATCCCATGGACAGAGGAGTCTGGTGGGCTACAGTCCATACATGACTGAGCATGCACACAAGGTGAAACTTTCTCATTATTTTAGCAGTTCTCTTAGGTCAGTCCCTGTGGGGGGCTGTCATGAAATGCCTTACCCAGCTCACATAATCGATGCCTTATCTAAAGTTTCTCTGACTTGAGATCCACAGAGGAACACTCCTTGTAAACCCTGTAAAGGTGATTTAGAGTTCCTGTCCCACAGCTCTTCCCAGATGTGCAAGTGTAGGTAACAGGTCCATCTGGAGACTCGGAGTCTCATTGATTTTCAGTGTTCTTCAGTATACACACATGGTCACGGCTGTTCCCATGAGCGTCAAGAAGTGTGGGCTATCTCGTTTGCTTCATGTGTGGCCCTGCTTTTGTGTGTTCCGTGTGTCGGCGGTGGTTCTGCCTGAAGCTGGGACCACCACTGCCTGCAACTCAGGAAGCTTAGGCTTGGAGGAGGTCTGCAGGATCTAGGGCCCAAGGTTCAGAGATACATCAGGCCCCAGGGAGCTTTAACCAGCCTGCTTGTAAAAGCTGAAGAGCCTGGTATGTGTTCATTTCCCTCCTAAAGATATTTGTGGGGTTTTTTTTTTTTTTTCTGGCTCTATAGTAACCTCATAGGTATGAACCAGTATTGCATCTTTTTAGGACTCACAGCCAGCTTTTAACAGGAAATGAGATTACAGATGAACAGTAAGAATGGTTTTCAGTACCCTCCTAAAATCTGCCTCGACTTTGGAGAAGTATGGCAAGTTGATTTTGGTTGAAAGCAGTGGGCAGGAGAGTGACACGTTGGCTGTGGCAGGCTGAGGTGGAGAGGTCGCTGTCGGTTTGACAGATTCCACTGTGGTGTGGCCTTTCTTATTTTACGTAGTGTATATCATGCTACAGACTGATGTAGTGATCTCACTTAATTTGCAAGAGGGATCCACATTAACTTTTATCTTGGAAACAGATTTTGCAAGGAATATTAAGACACTAGTGATCAGCTATGGACATCAGCTAAAAAATCTAGATGGTAGAGAGAAATGTTTAGGACTTTACCTCTAGGAATCCTGAAACTTAAGTACATTTGTTGTTGTTATTCAGTCGCTAAGTCGTGTCTGACTCTTTGCGACCCCGTGGACTGCAGCATGCCAGGCTTCCCTGTGCTTCACTGTCTCCTGGAGTTAGCTCAAATTCATGTCCATTGAGTCAGCAATACTATCTAACTGTCTCATCCTCTACAGCCCCTTCTCCTCCTGCCCTCAATCTTTCCCAACATCAGGATCTTTTCCAGTGAGTCGGCTCTTTGCATCAGGTGGCCAGAGTTTTGGGACTTGAGCTTCAGCATTAGTCCTTCCAGTGAATATTCAGGGTTGATTTCCTTTAGGATTGACTGGTTTGATCTCCTTGCAGTCCAAGGGGTTCTCAAGACTCTTCTCCAGCACCACAGTTCAAAAGCATCAATTCTTCGACACTCAGCCTTCTTTGGGCTTCCCAGGTGGCTCAGTTGGTAGAGAATCCGTCTGCAATGCAGGAGGCCCAGGAGACACGGATTCAGTCCCTGAGTTGGAAAGATCCCCTGGAGCAGGGCATGGCAACCCACTCCAGGATTCTTGCCTGGAGAATCCCACAGACAGAGGAGCCTGGTGGGCTACAGTCCATAGGGTCACAGTCAGACAGACCTAAAGCGACTAAGCACACACACACAGCCTTCTTTATGGTCCAGCTCTCACATCTGTACCTGACTACTGGAAAAAACTAGCTGATAAAGTATTATAGGAAGAGAACTTCATGTCTGATAAGTTTTTGCAAGTGTTACATGATGGGCTGGCCTTAGGAGGGCGGTGGAGTTACACACAGGACACTTAGGCTACTCAGCCACAGCTTGCAAGTTGTCTGTTCTGTGCTCTTATCTGCACTTGGGGCCCAGGCTGGTCAAGCTCCCACCTGATCTGGAGGTCGCCCACCACCCTGCTGGCAGTGCTTGGGTGTCCCTCACATCCGACATCAGCCTCACCTGGTCGTATCTGATAACCCAGATCAGATCTGAAACTTAAAGCTTTGTAGGGTCCACAGCCCCTACGCGGGGAGACTTGTTTTTCCTTACTTAGGACCTTTCAAGAGGTCAGCGAGGGAGAGGGGAATCTGTCACTCTTGGCCCCTGCGTCTCCCCTTCCCTGTTAGGATCGTGCTGCTAACCAGGGAGAAGGGGATGACCTGAAGCAGTTGGCTTGGGTGGGAGGGCTCTAGCTAGGACCCCTCCTTCGAGCAGCAGGTGTGGAGGAACTGAACTCCCAGCAGCCCCACCAGGGCCCCCTCAGGAGTCACCTGGCGAGATCACCAGGGCCCTTGGGAATCTGAGGGGAGCTGTGTGCTGCTGGCGGGAGGTCCACTCTCACCCTGCAGAGGCTCTTTAGACCCAGAAGAGCTTAGGGCGGTCACCCCAGATGACACCGGGGTCTGCTGATGACAGTCCTGTCAGCTTTCTCACAGGAAGGGATGACAAGTGTCTGAGGTGTGCTGGGTGGCGAGAGCTTCTGTTCATGGCGCAAGCTGTCTGTGGTCCCCATTTATAAAACCACCTAGGAGCTCGCTCTCCGCCCCGCGAAGCTACAGTTGGGCATCCTGAGGCTGGAGCAGAGCTGAGTCTGGGTCCTCCCCCCTCGGCTTCTGCTCCAGCACTCGGCCTTGCCTATAGAGTGTTGATCTGAAGAACTATTCGAATAGCATCCAGTCTCACCCCTCAGACACAGCCTGAGAATTAGAAGTGTGCAGGGCAGTGTCATTTGGAGTAAGGATCAAGGGTTACCACAGAAAAAGGTGCTTTCTTAACCTTTCATTTTGAAATAATTTGAGACTCACAGAAGAGTTGCAGAAGCAATGTGAAGACCTTCATGTGGATCCCTCTCCTGTTAGCTTTTCACCACATTTGCTTTTTTCCCCTTCTGATCTTAGTTTGCAGTTGCAGATGTGAGGCTTAAATGCCTGACTGTGTATTTACTCACAGACATCCGGCATTCTGTTAGGTGGCTGCAGTACACGAATCAAAATCAAGACATTAACCCTTTTATCGAAAGACCACATTCACACTGGACCAGTTGTCCCACTGACGTCTTTTACCAAAAGAAAATGTTTTTTTGGTCTAAGAGAAAAATTCAAGATCACTCGTGGCATTCATTTGTCATGTCTCTTTAGTCTCCTTTAATCTGCAGTGTTTCCTCAGCTCATGACCTTGACACTTGCAGAGTGCAGGCCGTTTATTTTGTAGCATTGTCCTCAGCTTGGGTTTGTCAGACATTTCCTCATGATCAGATCGTGGTTGTGCATTTAGCGGGGCAGGAATCCCACAGAAATGATTGGTTCTTCTCCATACATCCTCTCTCAGGCTTGGTGTAGGGGGTGCCTCCTTCCTGGGCAGGGGAACTGCCCGGCCTCTCCACTGTGGAGGTACCATTTTCCCCTTCACAATTATTGAGTATCTTGTGGGGCGATATTTGAAGAATACGTAATTATTTCTGTTTCTCATTCAAACTTTTAGCCAGTAGGTTTAACACCCACTCATGAGTCTCCTTGAGGTAATAATCATGATGGTTCCCAAGCGGTGATTTTCTAGTTCCGTCCTTCCTTCCATGATGAGTAAGAGCTTTCTCCTCTCCCCATTTGCAAATACATTTGACCCAGCATCACGCTAGAATTTGTACGCTTTGGTCAAGTACAGTAACAGTAAGTTCTGTGGGAGAGAGGTGTTTTGAGTTCATGCTTCGCCAAAGCATTCATCTCTAAAGTTGCGAGAAAAAGCAAAGGCACAGTCCTGCTTCCTGCATGACGCTCCATGCCAGGCCTCTTCTCTCAGGTCCAGTGACGATACTTTTTTCCCCCTGTACTTGCCATCACTTGGGTCTTCTGTTTCCACCGCAGAACTTTGCTTAGAGAAGAAATGGTTTTGCTTATTGTTTTTTTAAGTGCTATAAAAAAAATTGTCAGAAGTTACAACAGTGACTTCACCATCTGTAGATTTAAGTGAGTGTTGTGTCAGTCAGAATCTTGTACTTACCAATTAAATTAGTGTAGGGGAAAATTCTACTCTTTTTTTTTTTTTGAACATCAAAAGATTATTGATGTAAAAGAAAACCAGTGGTTAGAACTCCAGACTTCCGCTTCAGGGGACATGAGCTCCACCCTTGGTGGGGAGGGGGAGTACTAAACCCCTCGTGCCTCAGGGCGAGGCAAAAAGAAAAACCAAAAGATTTTTTTAAAAAAATAGAAGAAGACCAAAAAACCCCCAGATATCTCCAGTTAAGGAATTTAGTGCTTTTGTCTGTGTGGGAAGATGCAAGAGTCTGAACTCACTGAACTCATTCCTCTGATGCACACCTCAGCTCCCTGAGGTCAGTGTCCTGTGCCTCTCTTCCTGAGTCTCCTTGGGGTGCGCCGTCACGCATGGCGTGGCTGCGGCAGTTGAATGCTGGCCGGCGGGCATGTAGTTCCTACCCTCAGTTTCCTCAGGGTGATGCGAGAAGTTCAGCCTCTCTGTGCCCCGATGCTGGTGCTGAGTCAAATCTCTGGGACAGAGTTTTGGGACAGGTGAAGTAGAAAAGGATAACTTTATTGCTTTGCCAGGCAAAGGGGGACACAGTGGGCTAATGCCCTCAAATCCAAGTGTCCCCACTTGGGGAAGACAGTGAGGAGTTTTATAGTAATTGTTCAAAGAGGGCGTGATTAGCTGGTGGACACCCTTCTGATGGGTCAGTGATGAGGTAAGTAGGAGTGCACATCGTCAACCTTTGGGTCCAACTGGTCTGGGGTCTACATTGCAAAAAAAAAAAACAAAAAACAAATGTAAATCAGTGGGCAAATAAACAGAGGTGAGCCAGAAGGACACTTTGATGTGAGCAGCCGTCGTCGGTCAGTCGGCGTCTGCAGCTGGCCAGCCCACTTGGACCCTGTCCTCATCGGGCTCCACACCCACGCTGCCCCTGCCTGTTTTCCTGAAGTCCCTCTTGTCCGTTGTCATTGATGGTGCTCCCCCTCATCCCCTGCTCCAGTGAACAGGGATGAAAAGGGAAAGTAGCCCTTCCAGGAAGAAAGAACATGGTTAGGGGCTGGGTGCCATCCAACTTCCTGATAGTTTCCAGTTAGGTTTTCACTTTATTAAGATCACACTGCACCAGTGTGTTTATTGATTCAGAAGACACAAGGTTTTGTTTGGATCTGTCAGGACCTTGGGAAACTTGACTTTTCAAGTTCAAAGTCTAGAGGAATGGAAGTTTTACTAATAATATGAACTTGAATTTGCGGCTTCCTTCAGTTCCCAGTCCTTGTGACCACTAGCACATTTCTAAGAGCTGCAGAGAAGCCTCTCAGAGGATCGTTGGCATTGTGAGCTCAGAGTCTCTGGGTCTTCCTTGACCACTGGGTTTTCTTACCGCAGGAGGACCTCCGGATGCAGGCAAGTGAAGAACTTTTATGCACGGGCCTCCCTGAAGATGGTCTGAGGAACAAAGGTATCCATTTCTCTCACATCCTTTCCTTTTTCCACTTGTTACACCATTTTTGTTCCCACTGAGAACATGAGGATTGTAGGACCCCATCTTGCACAAAGGACCGGCTGTAGCAGCTGTTGGTATTACTGCCCATGGACATGCTCGGAGGCCCCTGGTGTTATCCAATGGTGCCTCTTCTGTGACTAACTTTGCTTCCCACTTTTTCTGTAATGAGGCATTGACTATGAGTTGAACCTTAAAACTAGTGTGGAATCTTCCATTTGACTTTATAAAGCAACCCTGCCTTCCAAACGAGTTCACAT
This sequence comes from Bos taurus, assembly GCF_002263795.3. Lineage (NCBI taxonomy): Eukaryota > Metazoa > Chordata > Mammalia > Artiodactyla > Bovidae > Bos > Bos taurus. The sequence continues at coordinate 70,384,353 of NC_037344.1, read as the reverse complement.
GGACAGGGCAGGAACTACTGCCTCACAGGACATCCCACTGTGTTCATCCCACGTCCACTCCCCATCACCTTGAGAGTTTGCCAAGCTCATTTCTGTTACCTCATTTGCTCCTCAGGTTTTGCAGTGGTAAAGAACTCTGCCTGCCAATGCAGGAGATGCAAGAGACTCAGGTTTGATCCCTGGCTTGGGAAGATCCCCTGGAGAAGGGAATGGCAAACTGCTCTTGCCTGGAGAATCCCACGGACAGGGGAGCCTGATGGGCTACAGTCCAGGGGGTCGCGAAGAGTCAGACGTGACTGAGCACGTACACATATTTGCTCCTCAAAACAATGGTAGGATATGGGCCTCAGAGATACTACTTCATTGTGATTGATCTGTTCATTGATTAAGCAAGAAACCGAGGCCTAAAAGAGGGTGCTGAGCCAAGATTCTGTGTGTATCTGTTGCATAATTAAGATTAACTATGTAGAATAATTAGAGCTGCAAAAAAAAAAAACAAACAGCAAATATGTTTAATCACATGAACATTTTGTTACTGTGGAACAGCGTCAGATTTGATGATGCTTCTTGGCAGCCTGGACAGAAAAGGGGGTGCAGACCATCCCTGTGAGAAAGGACACTTGTCCTAGTTCATCCTCCTGCTTCCTGCTGCTGGAGTTTCTCTCTGTGGCTCAAAGGCCTTGCTGTCCTGTGGAGAGTAAAGCTCTGAAGTTGAGGATAGTCATTATCTTCCTGTAATTCACATTTTGGAGGAGTGGAAAGTTGAAAAATGAGCCAGTACCACACCCATTTAAAAGGCAACCAGGAAGCGGTCTAGACATTTGGGGCACTGACTTTTTTTTTTAATTAAGGTATAGCTTACATACAGTGAAATTCACTCGTGTGTGTGTGTGTACACAAACATGCAGTTGTGTAATCACATAAAAAAAATGGAACATTTCCATCTTGCAGGCTCCTTATCCTCCTCTCCAACCCCTCCAGTCCATTTTCTTTGTTCAAGATTGTGTGTTGGGTGTTATGTGTCCATTGCATTTTCATACAAGTTTAAGACTGTCTGTCAATTTCTGCAAATGTAAGCACCATTTAAACAGTTGTCACACGACTACAAATCCACGATGTTCAACCAAGGTTGCGAAACTCCTGTGCTGCTGAAACAGGCATACACCTCACAGAACACATTTCACCCTCCAGTGTGCCTAACTTGTAACAGCTTCCCTCACTTAATTCCTTGTTCTGCTGACATCTGTAACATACCTACCAGTCACCAGGGTCACCATGGGGTGTTCAGTACAGAGTGAGCAGTAAGATCCAATAGCATTTGTTGATGTCACCTAACTGTAGTCATTTATCGGCTCCACAAGTATTTACTGAGTGCTGTTATGTACCGGGTATTACGCTAGACAACAGGGAGGTGGAGATACCAAATCAGAGGTGATCATTCCCCTCGTGGAGCTTATGTTCTAGTGGGAGCTAGATCTGTAGGTTGATTTGCATCTTGCTTTGTCTGCTCAGTGCAGGCGTCCTGTTATATGCATGCAGCATACATACAGGCATATACACATATTTACCTCTATGTGAACAGCTTTGGGAGAGGGACAAAAAGTCTTTTGTAGATTAACAGGTTGGGGGAACTTCTTTATACTGCATCCTGTGCCTAGAGTTTCAGAGAACTTCTGGGAAGTAAAACTCCTTCATGAGTTACATTTACATCTTAGGTATTTTGTGTGTGTGTGTTTTAATGTTTCATAATGAAAAATTTCTCACTTACTCAGAAGAGGAAAGGAAAAAATACTAAATCCCTGTGAACCTGTCTCTCACCTTCAATTATTACCAACTCATGACCGACCCTGTAGGGCGGCAAGCCTTGCAGGTAATCGGGTTCAAGACTCATATTCCACTTACAGATTAATCTCTTTTACTTAAGGCTTTATATGTTACTATTCTATTTCAAAGATAATTTTATTTATTACTTATTTATTCGAGTATTAAGATGGTCATTTCGTAACATAAGCTATTTTAATGTGAGTCTGCTTTATAAATGCTTTAGGATGAAAGCTTCCTAAGACTGAAGTAAGCGTATGTCTCCCATTATCGTCATTTGTCCAGCTAGGTCAGTGTGTTTAAGTAAGTAACACATTTAAAGAAAGGATTTGTTCAGAATAACCTGTTTCTTTCAGGTACTCTTTTGGCTCTCTGTCATATTTTGCAAAGAAGAACAAAGCCAATGGTATTGTAACACTAACTTTGCAATCCTCTTTTGGAGTTGTTTTTGTTGCGTGATTAAATTTATGAAGTTAGAGCAAATGATTACACATTAATTCAGATTTATTTCTCTTGTGCAGAAGGAAATGTACAAATCACAGCTGAAACTCTTCTGACATCTACTGAGGAAGTCCAAGTTATGAAGGTCCATGGAACTAAGGTGGACGATAACAAAGGACTCGAGAATGGCCGTGTGAGTCAGGGTCTCTTGGCTGGGTGTCGTGGACACTCAGAGACAGACGAAATCATGACCAGTGCTGAGGTTTCAGAGTCCAGCACCTTAGTTTCTCTAGAGCCTTTAAACATTGTGGACCCTGGATTAACAGAAGCAAATCCAAAAGAAAAAGAATGTGAAGAAATAAGAACTTATCCTTCTTGGTTGTCATTGTTACCAGGGAACAGTGCTGTTTCCAAAGTGGACAGCAGGGAGGAAGAGTTACGTAAATTAAACCTCGTCTGTGAAGCCGATGACAATCACCAACAGGTCCCTGGGCACCACAGTGAGAGACACAGTTCTGCACATGACAGTCCCAAAGCCACGAGAAAGGTGGTTATAACAGAACCCTCAGAAGAAAATTCTAAAGTTTCCCATTTCACATCAGGTTTATCTGGTCCAGGATCCAGAACAACATCCTCAGAAAAGCGTGGTCTTGAAGGTGATGGCTTGCCAAAGGGATCTGCTGGAAAGACGCACAGTTCCTGTTTGGATGGGAATGGTCAAAGCCAGAACTTGTCTTCTAGAGAAGAACACAAACAGCCTTTGAACCCTAGAAGTGAAAGAGAACTCTTCCTTGTTAACACCAGGCAACCAGGAGAGAATTCTAGTCGCCACTGTTCTGGAAAAAAAGAGACTACTGTCTTCCCCAAAGAAAATGCCCACGATCACTACTGCCCTCGAGGCAGTCCCCATATAGGCTGCTCCAATTCCTTCCTACCCAGTTCTTTTACTAAAGCCATGGAAGGAATGCTTGAAAAAAATGATTTGAAAATCACTTTAGATGTTCACGGTAGCTTGGCAAACAATGAGGACCACAGAGGAACTTTTGCTGAAATGAGCCAACCAGGCACAGACTCTGAAGGGAGTCATTTTCCCTCCTCGGTGCAGATTGAAGAACCAGAACAGACAACTACCCTGGAGCCCAGTGTGCTGACTGAGAAGACTCACAGTAGAGACTGTGACTCCTTAGTCCGTACCCAGAGAAATCTAGAAGGCAGACCCCAGTTAAACCAAGCCTCACCTAATGGATTTTTAATTGAAGGGAAATCCCTTGTGAGTTTAACGCCAGAGGACCAGATAAATTCTATAAATGAGATGTCTAAGCCCAAGAAAGACATTACTCCATTGCCACCATCCCTAGAACTTGATGACAGGCCTGAGTCAGAAATAGCCATACAAAATGCCCAGGACCATGGTCCACATTTAGGTAAACAGAGCGCTGCCTGGGAGGTGAATAAATTTCCTCATGACAACAAACTGGTTGTAAACAAAACAGGAAGTGAATGTGTTTTAAATCAAGTGTCCCTTAATTCTGAAACCCACACAAAGTTGCCAAGCGACAAAGAGATGCCTGTGGCAGTGAGCGGGGGTTCCCGCCAGAGCCAGCGCCCTCCATCAGAGGATGGCACAGCTGTCACTGCCGGAACCCACCCCATTCCTGTGAAAACAAAGACGGAAGACATCTCTCCACCAAGTGACAGAACCTGTGGTGCCTCTTCAAACAGCAGATCAGAACGCCTAGAAAGAAAGACCGAAGCAGCTAACTCGGGAGTAGGTAGTCTGCATTCTGGACTTCCCTCAGATAAGAGCAAAGTGGCAGCCTTGCCTGTAGAGGTCTCAGTCCGGGAACGTCAGAGCGTTCCGTCTCAGGATCTCTCTAGCTGCCCTTGTGTGAAGAAAAACGTCCCAGAGGAGAGCAGGTGTGCTGCCCTGGAGCCCAGCAGAACGACCCTGGGCGTTGAGAACTGTCTGTTAACCAAGTATGAAGATACCTTTCAGCATATCGATCACCACTCCCAAGGGAGAGACAGCTCTGTGGAAAGCTGCAGCTGTAGAAAGAATTGTGCATCGGAGGAAAGTGAGCCAGGTGAGGGAGAAACTGAAGGCAGCCTTCCTGGAGGTGAGGCCAGAGATGAAATGATGGCAGGCACGTTAAACAGTGAAGCTCCAGACCAAACCACCCGACCATGCAAGGAAGGGCCAGAGGAAAAAGAACAGGACACACCCAAAGAGACTGTGTTCTGTCAACGTGATGTTTCTGCTCGTGTCGCACAAGAATTAAACCAACCCACAAACATTCCAAGTCCTGAAAAACTGTTTGGCCAGTTTCCTCCCATAATGTTCTCCGGTGTTAAGAACGTGAACCAAGCAGCTGAAACTCCCAAGCAGAAGGCAGATGACGCCCTCGGCTCCCAGGGTAACCCAGGCGGACCCAATGAATGCAGAGGTGAAGGTAACCCAGCTGAGGAGACGCTCGGCCGTGACCAGTGCAAGTCGCCCACAGAGCCTGACAGAGAGGCGAGCCACAGCCTGAAGGCTCCACCCGTTGGTTCAGGCAGTAACAGTTCAGCATCTGGCAGGAGCCCCAAGAAAGGGGGCTGTGGGAGGACTTCTGATTGTGCGGAGCCCACAGATGGGACAGCACATGTGGTCTCCACAGGCTGTAGTGATGAGCCCACAGAAGGCATTCTGGATGGAAGGGTTTCTGGTACTCTCACTGGGGGTGCAAGGCACGCCAGGGCAACGTCGCTGGAAGCCTCAGCGAGTACGCTGTCCCAGAGGGGAGCGCCTGTCGCTGCATTTATAGGAGTGATTGACCAGGAGTCGGATTTTCAAGATGCTGCTTCTTCTACATCAGACTCTCTCAATATTAAAAAATCATGTGAAGAGAAAGTATGGAGACCGGTAGAAGACTGTGAAATGGAAGTGTGTCCAGGCCCTTGTGTGCCTGACACGGGGTCTGTTGCAGATCATGAACCAGATGTAAGAGTATTGGGTAAAATAAATATGTCTTTAAATTACATTCATCATGAAGAGCAAGTTAAAGAAGCATCCCTGAGAGAAACACAAGGAACAATTGAAGGATCAAGACTAGAAATAAATCCTGAGCAAGACAAAGAAAATACCATTGGAATTTCTTCAGTAGAGTTGACATCTTCTGGACACCACGATGTAAACTCTGTCCCCTCGAGAAGCCCGAAATCCACTGAGATAATGCCTTTGCACCCATTGTCTCAAAAAAAATCAGAAACAATTATTAATAGTGAAGAAACTGACCCCCAAAACCTTTTTAAGCCAATAGACGGTGAAATGCCTTGTGAGAATAAGAACACCACAGTCCTGCCTGAGATGGAAGGAGGAGCACCAAGGAGTGAGAGTGAGCCTAGCAAAGAGAGCAGCACAGCCATTAGGGCGGAGAGCTCGCCTTTGATGCTAGATGCAGAAACTAATGTGAAAGGAGAAGACACTGCAGAGCAGCAGAGCGGGCCGTGGGGTCAGTTTCCTGCCGGGCAGGAGTCGCAAGAGATGGCAATCAGGGAAGGCGGTCTCGCTGATGTCCCAAGCCAGGCATCTCAGACCCACCTTAGAGCTCCGAGGGTGCCGGCTGACTCGGAGAGACGCCCAAGCCAGAAGGTTCTGAGCCACAAGGAAGAGGAGCAGGCACGCCAGAAAGAAGCACACACAGTGTTGGGACAGTGCACAACATCTCATACGTTGTCAGATGAGGGGCAGAGTCAGAGCCCACCTCAGGGTGGCGAAAATGAGCCCGCCTCAGAAACGGAAGTCACCTCAGCAAAGCCGGCCACGGGCGCCTCTGCCGTGGGGCCTCAGAAGCCCATTGACGTGGAGGAGGAAAGCTCGTGTCACCCGCTGAGAAAGGACACAGAGTCATGCACATGCCCCGGCCCCCGCACTGCCCCTCGGCGTGCTCAAGACCCCAGCTCCACGGGGCGGGAGGCCTTCCACGGTGCCTTTGGGAACACTTCTCACAGGAAGGGGGCGCTGCCCTTAAAGAAGCAGCCCCCCCGAACCTGCAAGAAAGTCTCCTGCCAGGAGCTGGTCTCCGTAGGGAGGAAAAGGAGTAGAATTGCACATTCTGCTTTCCTAAAGAGTTCCTCTGAGACCATCCCCACAAAAGCACACAGGTTTCTCACTTCCCGTGCCATGTCTGTACCTGCGTGCCCAGAGCCCGAAACAGCCCCTGCCAGAAGCCTTGTGAGCCACGTACCAAAGCTGAAGGCTGCCCCGGGCCCACCCTCGGGGGGCCTGAATGTGCGGATGCCTACCAAAGAATTGGCCTTACTCAGCAAGCTGTCTATCCTCGCCTCCAGACTGGTCCCCGCTGCCAGGACCCAGAAGCTGCGGTCCCGGCGGTGCTCCTCGGACCTTCTCCCCGTGGCTAAAAGCTACAAGCAGCTCCGATACCGGAGGCTCCTGGACGGCTTCTCCTGCAGCATGACGCAGCTGAACCCGTGTCTGGCAGCTGGTGACTGGGACAGAAGGCCTAGCAGTAAACCCCTGATGCTTTATTCGCTCGAAACTGTCAAAATGAGCTTCATAGATGTGAGTGACAAGATGCCATCGCTGCTGCTCGGTTCCGAAACCTTCCCGGTATCCTTCCGTGTGAAGCTGGGCCCTGAGCGCGTGGCCGAGTCCCCTAGGACTTTCCCCGAGCACTGTGCGCCCGCGAGACTCGCCTTAGGAGAGGCCCGCTGGGGCCGTTCTCCACCTCCCAAGTGGACCTTCTCCTTCTTCCTGGCCCAAGGCTGCCCTGGAATGGCCACATTCAGGGAAGACCCTGGCCTCTGCAGCCAGGCAGGCGCCCAGCCTCCAGTTCCCCTCCAGGACCGCAGGGCCACCGCCCTAGTCCAGACCAGAGGGGGCTGTTCCGTCCTCGGGCTCCACACGCTCCTAGCACTCTGCTCCCCGGGATGCTACCGGATCTGGACGAAGAAACGGAGCTGCGTCAGCCACACGCCTGCCATGCAGAGGCTCTTCATGACCCAGTTAACACAGGGCCTCAAAGGGCTGCGGTCTCCCGCCTCCATAGCTGACAAGGTCTTCTGCTCCCTGCCCTACTCGGTGGGCCGGGTGCTGTCCATCTGGAGCCAGCATGGGCCTTCCGCCTGCCCCTTGGAGATCTCTGCCCTTCCACCCTCTCACAGCAAGCGGCAGTCACCTCTGGGCGCCATGAGCAGGTAAACTCCATGCCCCGTCCTTTGCTGAAGTCCCGTGTTTGCATCCTCCCACTGGGGAGAGGGGAGGGCGCTCCTAAAGCTACAAGGCTCAGAGTCTGTGTCTGCATTGCCTGTTTATTGCCAGATCTCTGCTAAGAAAGTGCAGCAGTAATTCTGAAGTACGGGCCCCTCGAATTTTCCTGAAGGATCTGGATTTCCTGCAGAACCCTTTATTTGGTACCTTCCTTCATTCTGTTGGTTTAATTCTACGAACCGTTAAATCTTAAATCTCTCTTTTTCTTCTCTTGCCCTCTTCTTGCCAAGAAAAAATCGCACTGTGTGTTAAAGACTGTAAGTGGTGACTTGTGACTTGTATCTATGATCTGTTCACAGCTGTTAATACTCACTGTTTGGTGTGTAAAGTATACAGAAGTACTTTTTAAATTAATTATGCAGGCAAACACCCAGACTATTTATAAGCCTACCTCTGTTTCTTTCTGGAGTAGAGGAACTTCAAAGATTGGCATGTACATGTTATAGCTATAGAATTCATAGGCTTTTATGAACTGGGAAAGAGTTCTTGTGGTTTGACCACTGAGAACAGTTGAAAATAATTTCACCAATATCAGTTTGCCTTCTGATCTCTCTCTGCCTTTCCATTTAAGTCAGGCCACAGCCCTCCTGTCAGCCCACCTCCATTCCAGTGATGGGCATGGACATGTAAATTCCATGCCCTGGAGGCAGGTTTTTGTCTCCATGGGTAGATGGACGCTTCTCAGGTCTTCCCTGGGCTCTGACTGAGCATCCTTCCAAACCTGCGGGGCCCCACAGCCTTTCCCACCATCCTGCCACCCTGACCTGTCACTGTTTATTCTTGCTCCACTTCAGCCGCACCGTGTTACCGTCCATGCCTCTTCCGGGCCTGGAAGCTGCTTACAGTGCCGGCGGCAGTCACATGAGGTGAGGGCTCGCGGAGGGAGGGAGACGTGGGGCTGAGGGGGGTACTCTAGCAGCTGCTGTGGGTTGAGCTCGGTGCAGTTCTGGCCTCTGTTCTCCTTCTAAGCCTGATCTGCATCTCTCAGGTGCACAGGCAGAGGTTCAGCTTCAGGACTGTGTAACTAAAGTTGTGTGATTTGTGGGATCAGTCCCATTTACTTAAAAAATGAAAAAAGTCAAAATCAGGAGCCAGGTCATTGTACTGCAAGTCCCCTCAAGATACATCTCAGGTCTTGAGCCGATTTCAGTGCCCGGATGCTGTTGATCATATCCAAGCACAATTTGTTTGTTCAGTTCCCTAAATGTCTTCTTCCTGCAAGCACTCCTTGCCTTTTCCCATTTTTTTCCTTATTCACTGCATCTTCCAAGTTTCCTTATTCCACCCCAGGGAACTGGCTTGACCACATTCTTGTAGTTTATCACACATGCAGACACAGGCGTGTCCAGAAGCAACATGGGGACAGCCTTACGGGAATGTCACTTAGTGCCGGCGTGGAAGGTGAACCTGTCCCACATTTGCTTCTTTGTCTCTCTCTCCGCTGTCTCTCTCAGGCTAGAGCCTCCATTCCCTGCCTTGGTACCAAAGTCTCACCTGGTAACAGACTCAGCCGTCAGCAAGCTCCTGTTCTCAGCCTCAGAGTTCCCGGTTCCCGGGTTTGACGAGCTGGACGGTGTGACGGCCGCCTGCCCCCGACCACAGGGCAGCCCTCCAGACCAGAAAGAGGTAAACTTGGTGCGGTGGGCTCGGGTGGCAGAGGCGCCTCAGCTTCCACGACAGGTGCAGACAGCCCCCGGGTCTCCTTACTGCCACCTGTAGCTTCAGCCCAGTACCGGATGTCACCAGGACAGGGGCTCTTCCATTGGCCACTAAAGGGTGCCTGGGATCTCTTCATCCTCGTTGCTCTCCGGACCCTTTTTTCTTAATGACGCGTTTAACAACATTCAGAGAATTGAAGCACAGAGCAGGGGACTTCACACATTCAGAGATGAGTGAATGATGCTGTGCTTCAGTTTCTCAACATCCACTGTCTCCAACAGTTTTAAACTTGTGTATTGATCATCTTAGTATCTGAACTGCACGCACAGTGACATGAAGAGGGCAGTTGCTGAAAATGCTGTTGGGAGGAGTGGTTGGGGGAGCTCTGTCATAAAACTGCTTCCCGAAGCCACCTGTACACTGAGAAAGTAGTGTGGTGAGTGTCAACAAAGGGGCCTCTGTGTATTTAGAATGACTTACAACCTGTCTTTCTTCTTAAAAATAGGCTGAGCTGGAGAAGAGGCCGAAGAAAGTCTCACAGATTCGCATCCGGAAAACCATTCCTAAGCCAGACCCTAACCTCACGCCCATGGGCCTTCCTCGACCCAAAAGGTGAGCGCCTTCTCTAACACACACGGATGTATTTTTCTGGAAATTGTTTAGTATAATATAGTGGCCTTTTCAATGATCATATACTCTGAGCTTTTGTTATATCAATACTTCTAGGAATTTATCCAAAAGAATTTCACCAGTACTGTGGCCAGAGATTTGTGTGCAGGGTTCTGGGTCACTTCCTGAGCTCTCTGTGCCAGGTCCCTCTGTGTTTACAATCCCAATGCCTCCTCCAGGGGTGCTGGGAAGTCGGCACTGCTGTTGTCTCCAGGCTTAGGTGCCGGTGCCAGGGCTCAGTGGCTGAGACACCTGTGTTATGCCGGAACTTCTGTCCTGGCCCTGGTGGCTCCTATCCCCACAGGTCTCACTCAACCGCACAGCCCAGACTCACGACATTCTGCACACAGAACTGGAAAGCGACCCACAAGTTATGAGAGAAGTCTTTTTTTTTTTTTAATGCTAGATCCGTGTTATGGTACAGAGATGATTTAAAATTTTGGATTCTAAAGATTTTTGTGACAGAGACGATTGCTCATCCCTAAAGAGCGAAGTGAAAAGAAAACGGTTACTAAATTATGTATTGGGCATGATTCTGGATTGTGTATTTGACATGACTGGAGTTTGGGGATGATGTGCATTACACATATGTGCTTCCCAGGTGGCGCTAGTGGTAAAGGGTCCACCTGCCAATGCGGGAGATGCACGAGACCCGGGTTCGATCCCTGGGCCCAGACGATCCCATGGAGAAGGGAATGGCAGCCCACTCCAGGATTCTTGCCTGTAAAATTCCATGGACGAGGAGCCTGGTGGGCTGCAGTGCTTGGGGTCACAAAGAGAGGGACACGACTGTGCATGTGACACACGCACACACACACAATGAAGACACACACATTTTTATAAGATGTCTAGTTACATTTCCTTTGGGATGGATTTCACGCATTCATTTCTCATTGGCGAATTGAAGCCTGGGTCCCTTGATTAACCCAAAGTAAGTTATTTCACCCTCCTGAACATCAAGGACTTACCTGTAGAAGGTAAATAAGAATTCCCAATATTTAAAATTGTTGTACAGTCCAGTTGAGAAAAAAATGTATCTATTTTATTGCTTCACACAATACAGATGTGACAGTTAACTGTTACTATGATTGACGTTCCGCTTTTCCCACTTGGTTTTATCTTAATGTGTTGTATCCTATAGTTCTTTTATTGATCATCCTACAATGTCTTTTCTTTCTTTTTTTTTTTTGCAATGTCTTTTCAAGAGAAATTTTTAAAGTATTTCAGATATCCTGTGTTGAATAGTCCTTTTTATTAGAACAAAATAGGGTTCAGAATTATGATATCCTATCTTCAATTTTTTGGTAGATATAAGTTCTAGAAAACCTTATTCACCTTATTTAGATAAGTAGTAGGAGTGGAGAGAGTTTTAGTGGAATAGTGACATTCAACCCTTTCAAGTTCTGTCAAGTAATATTAAAAAATACCTCAGTGATCTATCATCAAATTATATTTAATGATTTATCACTTAATTTTTTTTTGAAAGCAAAGAATTGAAAAGTGCTGACTCCCTTGGGTTCTGTTACCCAGGCTTTGCAGGTAGGCAGTGTCTTGGTTTGTGGGACGTGACCCAGGAGGATCTGACCAGTATCAGATGGCTAACAAATTACATGCTACTTTGTCACTTAGAGGTACTTTATTTAATCCTATATAATGAGTGAGCTTGAAAACTAGGATCTTCAATAAGTCTTTACCAAAGACATTTTGATTAAGATGCTTTTATTACTTCAAGTACACTTTTATGTCTTGAAGATGCTGATTTAGTGCCTTAAACTTATGGAAAGTTTTTGACATGTAACTTAATTAGCAAAGGCATATTTTATTTTTCAAGCCCATCAGCCGGATCAGTCTTATTTCCTTACTTTTCTGTTTTCCAATTCAAATGCAGTCGTCCCTCAGTATCCTCGGGCAAGTGGTTCCAAGAGCTCCTGTGGATACCAAAATCCATGGATGCCCAAGTTTCTTACATGAAACGGCACAGTGCCACAAATACGGTCTCCCCTCCACGCCCAGGGCTATGAAACAATAATTATGTTAATATTCACCTTCAAGAGAACCATACAGACCATTGAGAAATAAACTATGGAATACATCTTATAGATTTCTAAAAGTCATAAGACAAAGTTTAAATCTATGTATAAAAATTTCCTGTTATTGAATTTATAATAAAGCAATGTGATTTGTAGCTAAAATAATAAGTTACAAAGAGAGGACTATATAACAAAGCATGATGTTGCTTCAGTACATGTGTGCACATGCAGGAATCAAACTGTGATTAGACTTTTAGGAACAACTAATCATGGGAAAAAAAAGATCCATTAATTAATATAAAATCTCATCACTTCAATGTAGGGTACAAGTGTATCACTGCAAACCAATTGTCATGGCAGCTCATCATATAATTTTTGTTGTTAACAGAAAGTAGAAGTTGTATTTTATAAGATGAAGATTGAATAATTGACTTAATGTTTCTGTATAACATTTGATTAAAATTCTTCTAAGTTTTATATACTTTATCTTCAAAAGTTTGATAGTCCCAGTAAACATTTCAGTTACTTTTTTTTTTTAAGAAGAAGAATCAACTATTAAGTCCAGCTTTTCTAAGTGATAACAGACTGAGTGTTGAGAATAGTTTGAAAAAGACATTGTGTACAGTTAAACTTTTAGTTTTTGGTGTTTGAAACTCTCTTTCTTAAATAGGCGTTGTCTGATGATAGTCAGGAGGTGAATGAAACAAAGTCCCTCTGAGAGCTCCATCCCACACTGAATCTGAAATCCAGATATCCTTATACCAGACCCAGTCTCCTCTCGATAAAGCCGCTTCATGGAACCTTGTGTTAAGTGGGGAGAGACACATCCCAGACAAGTTTACAGTGACTTCATTAATCTGTAAAGAGGGGTTGGTGAGATCAGTGATTTGATTCCGATACTAAGGTAGAATTCAGGGTGGATGGGACTGTTCGGGAAGAATTTGTGGGAACTTATGCATGAGCGTACGGACACTTCTAGATGAGTCATGAGCAGGAGATTAGAGTTCAGGAGGTTGATTACGCTGGAGCTGAGTTCCCGTGTGCTCTCTTGAAAGTCTTCCAGTATGCCGGTGTGAGGACCCGTGGTGTAGCAAAGCCTTAGGGGTTTTACCTTAGTATCACATATCAGTCTGAGTCCATTCAGAGATGGAAACCGCATGGTATGTTAAACAGGGCAAGTTTAATATTAAAGTGTTAAACTATAAATATAACAGAAGAGTAACCATAGAGGTGTACAGAGAATTTTCTCTAGTTCCGGGGAGCTGCTCTTGGTTGCAGTGGGCAGGCTTCTCATTGCACTGGCTTTTCTTCTTGCGGAGCCCAAGCTCTAGGGCGCTTGGGCTCAGTAGTTGCAGTTCTGGGCTCTAGAGCACAGGCTCAGTAGTTTTGACACATCGGCTTAGTTGCTCTGCGCCATGTAGGATCTTCCCAGACCAGGGATCGAACCTATGCCTCCTGCATTGGCAGGCAATTCTGAGCCACCAGGAAAGTGCCCCGTACAGAGAATTCTGAAGGGCATCTTAGGGCCCTCACCTCAACTGGAGTCTCATTTTGTTGCAGAAGGTATGGTTGCAGCCATCAGATGGCTGGGTTGCTAACACTGGAGCTGGGTGAGCAGGAAACAACAGCAGCCTTGTGGGACACGAGATGAGGCTGGAGGGCTGCACCCAGGGTGTTGGGGTGCTGCTGCAGTTGCGTGGCCTACAGTGGGGGATGCTTGCTCCAGGGGAGTCACAGGAAATGACCCCCAGGAAGTTGGGGTCCCACCATGTGCTTCTGTCCCTGAATGCCTTATCTGTGGTGCAGTGGTCACCAAACTAGTGCTGCAGGAGTCCTTGGAGGCTGCACACTCTGGCTCTTCAGCTGGGACTGAGCCCCTCCAAGTGTCCCCATCTGACTCCACCTCAGACACCCCAGTACACAAACACCCACGATGGACCATGTGGCAGGAGCAAGAAAAAAGCTCCCTTCCTCCTCCAGTGTTCGTCTGGTGCCTTCTTTTGCCAAAGTCCAGCACTGTACTCACTGTGGAAAAGAAACGTGTAAGGAGGCCAAGATTCCATGATCACAGAGCAGGTACCGAGGCCACGTTCTGAGCTGAGAAGCAGTAATTTAGTAACTGGTACATTCCAGTAAACAAAATTTAAAGCAAATACACTTGACCAGGCTCTGTAGTTTTAGGAAGAGATATGAATGAACGGGAAGCCACGTATTTAACGTAGGTACAGAACTAAAGCATGAATAGCCTGGAAAATTCAGCAAACAAGTGAAATAAAAGAGTACTAGTCTTGGGACTTCCTGTGTGATCCAGTGGTAAAGAATCTGCTGCCAATGCATGGGACATGGGTTCGATCTCTGGTCCAGGAAGATTCTACTTACTGTGGAGCAACTAAGCCTGCAAACTGCAACTGCTGAAGCTTGCATACCCTAGAGCCTGCATACCACAGCCACTAAGTATGAGTGCCTAGAGCCTGTGCTCTGCAATAAGCCACTGAAATGAGAAGCCCATGCAACACATGAAGAGTAGCTCTCACTCGCTGCAACTGGAGAAAGCCTGAGCAAGACCCAGCCCAGCCAAAAATAAGTAGATTTAAAAAAAAAAAAAAAAGAATATAGTCTTAAGAGATCTTAAAATATGTTGTAAAATCTCAGCAATTTAAACAACATGATGCCAGGGCTTGCCTGGTAGCACAGTAGATAAGAGTCTGCCTGCTAACACAAGGGACATGGATTCAATCTCTGATCCAGGAAGATCCCACATGATGCAGAGCTGCTAAGCCCGTTTGCCACAACTACTGATCCCACGCTCTAGAGCCCGCAAGCCATAACTACTGAAGCCCACGTGCCCTGGAGCCCACGCTCCACAAAGGAAGCCACCACAATTAGAAGCCTGCGCACTGCAATGAAGAGCAGCCCCCGCTGACTGCATTAGAGAAAGCCCAAGTGCAGCAGCGAAGACCCAGCACAGCTAACTGTAAAGCTGTGTGTATGGTAAATAATCCGCCTGCATGTTGATGAATAGCAGAAACCAACACGATACTGTAAAGCAATTATCCTTCAACTAAAAAAAAATTAAAAAAAAAAAAAAGAATCTGCCTGCCAGTGTAGGAAATGCAAGGGACCAGGATTGAGTCCCTGGGTTAGAAAGATCCCCTGGAGTAGGAAATGGCAACCCACTCCAGTGTTCTTGCCTGGAAAATTTTATGGACAGAGGAGCCTGTTGGACTACCGTCCATGGGGTCACAAAAGAGTCAGACATGACTGAGTGACTAAACACACATGTACATGTCAAAAAGTAAATAAATATGGCAGAATGGAGAAGAACAAAACAACATGATGCCAGAGGATTAATATACAAGCTTGTAAAACAAAAATAGGGGTCCATAAATAGACACAAAAAGATAGAGAAATTTAATACGTAACAAAGGTGTCCCCTCAAATCAGTGATGCAAAGATGGGCTAATCAGTAAAGTGCTACTGGGACAGCTGGGCAGCCATTCTAAGAATAATAAAGCTGGGTCTCTATCTTAGACCTTTCACCAGAATATATTCCACATGAAATCAGACTTAAATGTAAAAAAAAAGAAACTTGAAGAAATCAGAGGAAATGGTTAACTATAACAAAATTCAGAGTCAAAATAAAAATCTGAATAAGCTATTTCATAAAAATTGTATCTTTCCTGCTGGGGAAAAAAGAAACAAGCTATAAACAGACAAAACACAAACTCATATATACAGGGGACTATTAGCCATAAAAAGGAACACATTTGAGTCAGTTCTGATGAGGTGGATGAACCTAGAGTCTGTCATACAGAGTGAAGTAAGTCAGAAAGAGAAAAACAAATATCACATTTTAACACGTATTTATGGAATCTAGAAAGATTGTTCTGCTGAACCTATTTGCAGGGCGGCAATGGAGACAGAGACAGAGAGAACAGATGACAGGGCGGGGAGGAGAGCTTAGAGTCCAAAGACAGAAAGATGATCTGAAAAGAAGCCAGGGCGGGGAGGAGAGCTCCGAGTTCCAAAGACAGAAAGATGATCTGAAAGGAAGCCAGGAAACTTTGTAAACGTAGACACCAAAATCTTCAAATACTAGCAAACTGAATCCAGCAACATATTTGAAAAAATGGTTATACCCATGACCAAGTGGGTTTTATCCCAGGAATGCAGAGTTAGTTGAACACAGGAAATCAATCCGTGTAGTATACCATGTTAATAGAATAAAGGAAATTTAATTAACAAAATAAAGAGATAACATGGTTAGCTCATTAGATGCATAATTACAAAATCAAAAGGCAACGTAGAACACTGCTAACGTTTAAATTGGGACAGTATTGATTAGACTTAGAACTTCCCAGGACCTTGTGTTGTTTGAGAGAAGGGTAAAAATATTACTGCACTTCAGTTTCTAAGTTAAATATGCTAATCAAAATTCTTGCAACCGCTAAAAGAACAGAAGATGTGTAATTTTTAAGCCAGGAGGGGAGGGTAAAAAAGAGAACAGTCAGTCAAAGAGA
This sequence comes from Bos taurus, assembly GCF_002263795.3. Classification (NCBI taxonomy): domain Eukaryota; kingdom Metazoa; phylum Chordata; class Mammalia; order Artiodactyla; family Bovidae; genus Bos; species Bos taurus. The sequence goes on along the minus strand of NC_037344.1, from coordinate 70,367,944 downwards.
AGAAACATTGAAAAAGTAGGAAAAAAAGAAGCTGTAAGCTAAGATAATAGGTACAGATCCAGTTATATCCCTCCCAGGAAGTATAACTGAACTGAATCTCACAAAGTTAAGATCAGCAGCATGAAAAGGAAGATCCAGGATTCATGGTTCACATGAGACATATCAAGAGCTATTGGAAAGTAAAAGACCGGAAAAGGATAAAGTTGGGAAACCAATCCTGTTGCTCTTAGGAGACCGTGAAGGGACTTTCCTGGTGGTCCAGTGGCTAAGACTCCAAGCTCTCAATGCAGGGGGCCTGGGACTGATCCCTGGGCAGGGAACTAGCTTCCACATGCCGCAACTAACCAGCAGAGCCAAATAAATAAATCTGTTTTCTTAAAACCGAGACCATGAAGAATTTATACCTTTTTCTCTTTTCAGGTTAAAGAAAAAAGAGTTTAGTTTAGAAGAAATATATACCAACAAGAATTATAAATCTCCTCCTGCAAACAGGTAGGTACACACAAGTAGGAAATAATAGATTGGGAGGGCTTCTGAAATGATCGACGTAAGTCTCCAGTCTTTTCACTTTGGAATGGGTTTTATGTTCAGTTCTTCCAGTACCGGATCTCAAAAATAACTAGGATTGGTATTTTCAGTGTTCGCTTGAATTGGAGTCAGCAGTAGGACAGGAAAGAAATGTGTCAGGTTGGTCATCCTCTTTTCGTTTGTACTTGTGTCTTCAAGACTAAGAATCATTGATCTACAGATTTGACTCCAAACCCAAATACAGAAGACATTTCACTTACTTGGCTTTGTGTGGGTCTAAATTCTATTCAAATCGTTAAACGTGTATTGCATTCCTGTGGTGTCTAGGATGAAGGAGGAGAGTTTTATCCTATAAGATAGGATGAGCATTTGCTATGAAGCTTTTGTCATATAATGCTGTTCATTGCAGCATTGCTAAATATTGGGTTGGCCAAAAAAGTTCTTTTAAATTTGTCCATACGATTTTACAAAGCTGAACAGACTTTTTGGCCAACTCAATAATAGGAGAGGGTTGGAAATAACTTTAAAAATACCCATTACTAGAGTTCTGACTAAATTACGATCCATCCTGACTGTGGGTTACACCGCACAGCCACTTAAAATGGGATCCCTGCGTACCCAGCTGGGGCGCTCTTAAAGGTTATTGCTAGTCAGAGCGGCACAGCGCACAGGAGAGCCTGTGGTCTGCTACCCCTTGAGTAAAGAGGAACCCAGACTGCTGGATGGATGGTGCCGTGAGTTGGCAAACTACAGGCCAGGTTCAGCCAGCTGCCTGTTTACTTTCTTTTTTTCCAGTCCTATGAGCTAAGAATGATCTCTGTTCTTTCAAAGGACTGTTTAAAAAATGAAAATAAATATGTAGCAGAGACCCAAGTGGCTCATCAGTTTTTAAAATGTTTGCTACCCAGCCCTTCACATATCAGGGCTGACCTCTGCTGATGGCATGTTCACCTGTGCACGTCTGTATGCTGAATGACTTTGGGAGGATACACGAAACACTGTTGCTAGTGGGGTGGGGGTGTCTTACTTTTATTCTTTACCATCCTGTCCAATTTCTGTTTCTTCACTATGTGCTTGTATTCAGTTCAGTTCAGTCGCTCACGCGTGTCCGACTCTTTGCAACCCCATGGCCTGCAGCACACCAGGCTTCTCTGTCCATCACCAACTCCTGGAGCTTGCACAAACTCATGTCCATAGAGTCGGTGATGCCATCCAACCATCTCATGCTCTGTCGTCCCCTTCTCCTGCCTTCAGTCTTTCCCAGCATCAGGGTCTTTTCCAGTGAGTCAGCTCTTCGCATCAGGTGGCCAAAGTATTGGAGTTTCATCTTAGTATCAGTCCTTCCAATGAATATTCAGGACTGATTTTGCTTAGGATGGACTGGTTGGATCTCCTTGCAGTCCAAGGGACTCTCAAGAGTCTTCTCCAACACCACAGTTCAAAAGCATCAGTTCTTCGGCACTCAGCTTTCTTCACAGTCCAACTCTCATATCCATACATGACCACTGGAAAAACCATAGCCTTGACTAGACGGACCTTTGTTGGCAAAGTAATGTCTCTGTTTTTTAATATGCTGTCTAGGTTGGTCACAGCTTTTCTTCCAAGGAGCAAGCGGCTTTTAATTTCATGGCTGCAATCACCATCCACAGTGATTTTGGAGCCCCAAAATATAAAATCTGTCACTGTTTCCATTGTTTCCCTGTCTGTTTGCCCTGAAGTGATGGGACTGGATGCCATGATTTTAATTTTTTGAATGTTGAGTTTTAAGCCAACTTTTTCACTTTCCTCTTTCATCAAAAGGCTCTTTTGTTCTTTACTTTCTGCCATAGGGGTGGTGTCATCTGCATATCTGAGGTTTTTGATATTTCTCCCAGCAATCTTGATTCCAGCTTGTGCTTCATCCAGCCTGGCTTTTTGCCTGATGTACTCTGCATACAAGTTAAATAAGCAGGGTGACAATATACAGCCTTGACGTACTCCTTTCCCAATTTGGAACCAGTCTATTGTTCCATGTCTGGTTCTAACTGTTGCTTCTTGACCTGCATACATATTTCTCAAGAGGCAAGTAAGGTAGTCTGGTATTCCCATCTCTTTAAGAATTTCCCACAGTTTATTGTGATCCACAGTTAAAGGCTTTGACATAGTCAATAAAACAGAAGTAGATGTTTTTCTGGAACTCTCTCGCTTTTTCTGTGAACCAGTGGATGTTGGCAGTTTGATCTCTGGTTCCTCTGCCTTTTCTAAATGCAGCTTGAATATCTGGAAGTTCATGGTTCACATACTGTTGAAGCCTGGCTTGGAGAATTTTGAGCATTACTTTGCTAGCATGTGAGATGAGTGCAATTGTGCAGTAGTTTGAACATTCTTTGGCGTTGCCTTTCCTTGGGATTGGAATGAAAACTGACCTTTCCCAGTCCTGTGGCCACTGCTGAGTTTTCCAAATTGCTTGTATTACGTATTCAAAGTGCTTGTGTTACATATTCATATATATATATATATATATATATATATATATGTATGTATTTTTTTGGTCATAAAAAAATAAAGCTCCAGGCCAGAGACAGGAGCTGAGTCAGGAGGAGTGAGCCTTCAGCATAGATGGGGAGGGTCGGTGGCCCCCCAGGTCTGCGTGTCAGTGATCCTGTCTTGTACTTCACCTTTAGGTGTTTAGAGACCATTTTCGAGGAACCTAAGGAACGAAACGGTACGCTCATCTCCATCAGCCAACAGAAGAGGAAGCGAGTCCTAGAGTTTCAGGATTTCACAGTCCCTCGGAAGAGGCGTGCACGTGGAAAGGTCAAGGTAGCAGGCAGCTTTACACGGGCCCAGAAGGCAGCACTGCAGAGCCGCGAGCTGGACGCACTCTTGATACAGAAACTGATGGAACTGGAGACCTTCTTTGCCAAGGAAGAGGAGGAGCAGGAGCAGTCATCCGGCTGCTGAGTGGCGATTCAGGTTGGGGGTCTCGGCTTCAGACTTTTCTTGGCCTCCTGGAAGAGGATACCTGATTTTGCCCTCCCACCTAAACCCCTCAGAGCACAGGCTGTGGATTTTTACCTCCTTCCGGGTGCAGCCTCTGTTGGAGTTGGTGTAGGAAGGCCCTCCAGCTTGTACTGCTGAGCACAGAACCTCAGGAACGCTCCCTTTCTCTTGGAAATGGCCCCGGATGACGCCGGCCTCCTCACCCCATTCTCTGCCATCCGTGGAGGGGCACGCGGCACCCCTTCAGCAACACTAGGTTTCAACGACTCACAGCATTTGCACGTCCATGTGAAAGTCCCACGTCGTTTATGGTGGTGCTAGACCAAGATCATTCAGACATGTGGCCTGGGGAGAGAGACCTGGCGTCCTGTCCCATGAGGTCTCACTGGCTCACTTCAGTAGTTGAGGAAAGACGAGCTGTTGTGTTTTCTAATCCTTTGAGTCCGTCTGTCCAGAACCAGGGGTGTGTGTGTGAGTGTGTGTGTGTGTGGCTTTTCCCTATTGTCTTTTCCCCTCTGTGACTGTGGGTCACTAGTGCCAGAGGAGCCCGTCCAGGGTCCATTTGAAGTAAGTTGCACTTTTTAATGTTGTGGTGTTGATTAATTTGTTTTATTTCCCTCTTTTTTTTTTTTTTTTTAAATTTTTGCTGCATGTTTGGAGCCTTTAAATGTGATTTTAAAACGAATTTTTTAAGACATCAAGGAGAAAGACAATACACATCTCCAGAACACACGACAGGCATTTGACCCGGTTTGTTGGTGGGTGGCCAAGAGCCTTCCTTTCCCATCAACGCGTTTGGGCAGCCTCTTCCCCACATGCAACTCGGGGCATGACTGTTGTAACTCATCTGGGTTCTCATTCTCGGCCACTAACTAGATGTATTTATTGTAATGACGGAAGTAAGAGCAGATTTCTCTCCTGGTCATTTAACAAGTCGGAAAGTTGGGTGTGGTCTCAGCGGGTTTCATCTGAAGTGGTGTCCATGACAAAGGTCCACAGCGGCCCTGGTGGTGACGAAGGCCAACCCAGAGTGTCCACAGCTGCCAGACCTGCTTGGTCCAGGGGGAGAGGGGGCCAGCCGAGGTCACGGAGTTCACGGGCAGCCCCGTCCAAGGGCACCTTGCTGTCCTCTGGGCTCCTGCGTCAGTGCTGCTGGAAGCCTGGAGGAACGTCAGGAAGGTCTCTCAGCTTCTCTGTGTGCACCCGAGGAGTGTGTGGACGGGGGAGCGGCCGGCTGCTGTGTGAGGCCCCCAACCCAGAGGCTTCGTCCCATCCCACGTCAGGCCTGTGTGCCCTCACCCTGCTCCCCCTTCCCCTTCCCTTGAGTTTTATCTTTTCTTTTCATCTCTGTCTCTGTAAAAAGAGTGCAGAGAGTTAGCATTCCTTGGCTGGTGAGCCAGACCCTGAAAACCCAGCCCAGGCGCCGGCCGCCACCTCCACCCTCCTCCGGGGAGCAGTGCTGGCCAGTGGGGACGTTCCCAGGCAGCCTGTGAGAGGGCTGGGTGGTCCCATCCTGGATCATGTCTCTTGGGTTCCTTTTGTTGCCCCGTGAGTCAGCGGGCGGGGAGATGGGGTGGGGGGTGGGGGTCTCTATGTGCCTTTCCTCTGCAGGCTGATAGTCTGTGCCTCACTGGAGCAGAACAGACAGTGTGAGAAAAGTGCCACATCTGTCTCGTCGGCCCGCTGCCTCAGGCAGAGCTTTCAGGAACCGAAGTACCGGCCTGCTGACCCACGGAGGCTTCTCAGGCCATGGCCACGCAGCATCGGAGGAGAGTCAGGCATTCACACCGGCCGTGGACAGTGCAAACCAGAGGCTGCCACCGTGCATCCACTTTGCTCAGACTGTGTACACATGACCTGTGTGTCGCCTCAGCACCTCTCCCATCCTGGGACAGGGTCCTCAGACACAAATGCTTCTGTCCATCTTTTTGCTCAAGGGAGTAGGGATGAGTTTGTGCCCACGTACGAACATTTTTAGGGCGCTCCCTCTGGACAAACTCCCAGCAAATGAACAGAACCCTGTTTGCCAGCTCCGTCGCCAGTGTAGATGAGTCCACCGTGGGGCAAACGTGGCAGACTGAAGTGGGTGCGGCTGCAGTTTCACCAGTGTTCTGGAGATCCAATTTCAAGTTTGCCCTTTGCAGGCATGGCACCTGTCAGGGCTGGGAGCGGGGTTTGGAGCTGCAGCGTCTGGAGGGGAGGCATGGAGGAGGTGGAAGCCGGGTTCCTTCCTGTCCTGGGAGTGTAGGAAGTAGCTTCTCTGAGGCCAGCTTCCCCTTGTAATTTTCGGCCTGCCTCTGGTCCTGCCTCATTCCGAAGTTAAGAAGGGGCCCCCGCTGCAGACTTGAAGTTGCTTGCCTGAATCCACGTCAGGTTTTAGCTGTGTTCAGCCGCACCTGTCTTAATGTCTAACAGCTGCAGCACTGTCCGTGGTCCTAGGAGCTATGCCACGTGCCACCAGTTGGCTGCTGGCGCCACCTGCCCAGAGCCTTGGGAGGTCTGGTTCTGGGCTTGGAGTTGGTAGTTTCCATGGATGGGGACTTCCCACCCCACCAGATTTAGTGATTTTAATATGGGAAAGAGAGGAGAAATCTCAGGTCCAATCAGTGGTTCTGCCCGTTGGCTTTTCACTGACCCCTCAGCTGTGGTTTTCTCTGTCAGTTTCTGGCAGTATTGGCCACCCTCCCCCTTTTTCTTCTGGTTTCCTTTGCAGCTTCATTTCTCTATCAGTTTAAATGTACCTCATCACCCACTCAAGCAGATTATGTCCACTTTTTCACACTGACCTTACTCTTAAGAGCTACAGCCAAGGAGGGTGCAGTGCAGAGACATGTAGCGTTTGCCTTACTTGGAGCCGGAAGAGCTCAGAAACTCATGCTGTGAATCTGGAACTCAGCACTCCCCCTCGAGCTGTGAAAATCAGACACTTTGTCACAATATTGCCTGGAAAGGCCTTACCAAGGGCACCAGAGCCAACCTGAGGTTAACTGCAGATCCCACCTTCTGGGCTCAGTCCTCCCCGTGGGGCTGGTTCTCTGCCTGCCAGGCCGAGGGTGGCACAGAGGGTGCAGGGCAGGGCCATCAATCCAAGGCTCTTGCAGCTGGTGGAACACAGAGCCAGTGCTCGTTTCCAGGGCTAGAATTTCATCTCATAATGTACGTCGAGATCTGCAAAAGACCAACTTGTAGGCGGTGGTACTTTCCCCCGTTCCCTGGGGGCCGAGTATGCAGTCGGTGCTTTCCTTAATTACCTTGTGTTCTGTTTTCTGTGCGTGTCCCCCGACCCCAGTATCATGGAAAGGACCTCTGAGACAGCATCGTGGGTGGCTGTCCCCAAAGTCTGTGGTTGGCCAGAGGCTCGTAGCCCCCTACCTTGGATTCGTGCACGGGGAGGGCTCCTTGCCAGAGCCAAACTTCCTGTATCAAAAGTTGGCCAGGAAGAAGGCTTCATTTTACTAAAATCAAAGTGTGACACTATCATCTAGCCACACACTGAGCAGCAGAGGCTGTTTATTCTGATTGTGAAGCAAGGGTCCCTGCATAGTCCGCCCTCTGGCACTGCACCCTGTCAGATTGGATCCTTGTACATCGTGTGTCTTCTCGAGCCCCTCTCTGGTGCTGAATTGGATTTTAATCCTTGGCGAGAGACCTCAGCATCTCCTTGGGCTGGTCTGGGCCAGTAAATAGCCGCCTGAAGTGTTTATATAATTATCATGGTCAATAGTTAAGTGAAATTTGTACATTTTTGGTAACTTGGCACACACAATGCCCCTGCAGTTCTTTTCTGTTCGGTAGTTTGTGACTAAAAATCCCACTGTTATGTGTGTTAATTTATGAAAATAAAAAGATTCTTTTTTTTTTTTTTTTTTGAAAACCTTTCAGATAACTCTCAAGGCTCCTCTTATGGCTTCATAAGTTAAATTTTTACCTGTAATATAATGAGGTTGCTATTTATTTTAATAGACATTCCAAAGTTACATATATCACAACAAACATGTTTCCTCCCAAAGTGGTCACCACTTTTTGAGGACTGGCCTGTGCTCAGGGCATGTGTAGAGCTCCACCTGTGGGTGGCCTTCTGAGCCAGTTGTGCAGCATTTTAAGTTTACTCAGGCGGTGGATCATTTTGAGGGGCTTCAGTATCTGGAAACAGCTAAGACTCCTTGAGATTCATGTCACACCCCGTTAAGTTGGGTAGGGAAGCTGTGTGTGTGGTTTTTGAATAGTGCTGGTTTTGTCACATGGCTGGGAAATGAAAAAAGCAGTAACAAGTTCAGGTCAAAATAAACATCAAATATTAGTAAGATGTCTGGAAGAAGAGCTTAGCCTGCTGAGGAGGCTACCTGGGAGAGTATAAATATGGTGGAGTACATTCACTTACTTTTAAAAAGGCCTTGAAACAATAAAATGAAAAAAAGGTCTTGCCTTCTATCACATATCCTTCCCAATTGTACGTGAGTTTAGGCTGCGAGTCTTCTGATTCTCAGCTCTGTGTTTAACCAGTGGAAACTCAAGAGAATAACTGAATACAACGCTATTTACCATCATGCTGATATGTTCCAGAAAGAAGCAAAATTCCTGAGGATATTCTTCATCCAGAGGAAAAGCAGTGCCCAAGTCTTTCTTCCTGGCCTTTTTCCAATTCCTGGATTTCTGCAGCAAAGATCTCTGTCCATGTGGTCTGTCACCTTCAGGGAGCATCCTGCCTGGCGGATGTGCTTGTGCTGGTTAGGTTTCACGGTTACTTAGAGCAGAGTCCTCCCCACACCTTTTCTTCCTTTAGAAGGAAGAGGCCCGTCATCACCTGAGGCAGTGTTACTAGTTTGGTCCTTTATGTCTGGCTGTGCTGGGTCTTTGTTGCTTCGCGGGCTGTCTCTAGTTGTGGCAAGCAGGATCTACTCTCTAGTTGCGTGGGCTTCTCATTGCAGTGGCTTTTCTTATAGAGAACAGGCTCTAGGCACGTGGGCTTTAGTAGTTGGGGCACACAGGCTTAATTGCCCTGTGGCATGTGGAATCTTCCCTGGACCAGGGCTCAAACCCATGTGCCCTGCATTGGCATGTGGTTTCCTAACCACTGGACCACCAGGGAAATCCCCATGTTACTGCTTTAGTATCCCCACCACAGAAGCATGCCTTGATAGGGCCTCTTGAGAGCAAGAGGTCCAAACTGATGGAAGAATCCTCTACTGTGGCCTGCCCCCTGCGTGTGATGGAGACCTAATTTCTGCAGTTCCTTCTGGGACTTTTCTTGAGGAGGGTTTTAGAAAATCCCCAGTTCTTCAGGTAACTTCCAGGGTCACAGGTGAGTCTTTTCTAACGGCTTTTTCAGGCTTACTCCGTCCTCTTCCCTCCTCGCTGTCAGCCAGTACTTCTGCTTGGGCATTTCCCTGGGGTGGGAGCAGTTTGACCAGGACTTGCACGCAGACCCTTGGCCGGTGCAGGCATGGTCCTCCCTATGATGTATTCACCCAGCATCCTGGTGCCCAGAAGGGTTTTCTCCCACGTGATGCCCACAGACACTGTTCAGCTCTCTGCCTTCCCAGATCACTCTTAAAAGTGTACCCTCCCCCCACCCCCAGCTCCTGGTAAATCCTCTTTCCGATGCTTTATGTGTCTAGCATTTATAATTTCCTCCCTGTATCTGTTCATCCCTGTAAGGTAGGCTCCTCTCTGGTCCCTCTTGAGACCCCTCAGGCACCTAAAACACTGCCGCCTTGTTCAGTAGCCAAGTGGTGTCCGACTCTTTGTGACCCCATTGACTGCAGTATACCAGCTTGCCCTGTCTGTCCTTCACTCTCTCCCCGAGTTTGCTCAAGCTCATGCCCTTTGAGTCGGTCATGCCTGGTATATATTATAGGGGCTCAGTAAACACTTGATTGTGAATGAAAGGTCGCCTTCACTAACAGAACCTATTGTTTGACAGGCCGGCTGAGGTCCTCTCCATCCTGCCGATTCTGAGTATTTGAAGACCTCATGACTCTCCTCCCTTTTATTACCCTTCCAGGGACCTGGTTGGTGGCTGCACAGCAAGTGAACTGGGGCCCTTTCCCGGCGCGGCCACACCCACTCTGACCTCGCGACGTCTGATTGGCTGTAGCTCACAGGTGGGGCGGGGCCAGCGAGATGTTCTCACCTCCTGTGGGGTCGCCTACCTTCCACGTACCTCTCCGCAGCCCAAACTGGAGCCTGCATCCCTGGCCCTGGGCACGGACACGCCGGGATGCCGAGGGTGGAGGCTCCTGCAGGCAAGAATCGTCTTGAGAATTTTTCTCCCTTTTGCATTTTAATGTCAGACTTTGGGAGAGGGTAAAATGGTCCTTGGAAGAGTACAAACACGGGGCAAATATCCCCAGGTACTGCAGTGGTTGATGGGTTTCCCCCTACTGCCACCAGCCCGAAGTGATCTAATTTCGCCGTTGTCAGAACCACTCACTCCCTTGAAATCCTTCCCCAGTGTTCCTCTCTCCCACAGTAGCGTTTACTGACCCCCAGTGCCAGTAAACCAAGGTAATGGCACTGTTCATTACCTTCTTGAATCCTCACAACAACCTGATGAGGTAGATGTTTTTAATCCCCCTTTGTGGATGAGGAAGCTGAGCCTTAAAGACTGACTGACGGCGCAAGTGCTTGCGCCGAGGTCTCTTCCTACACCACCCGGTGCAATCCACCTCTGCTAGCAAACCCCACCCCTCGGCCCACACCTGCCTCTCCAGCCCCGCCCCCAGGCGCTCCGCCCTCTGGTTCTTCAAACCCTCCTTGCTGCCTCTGGCCTTGATGCTTTTGCACAAAAAGCTGTACCGTCGGGTGCACATACTCTTTCTTCCACCCCTACACTTGACTGCCTCCACGTCTTCGGGTCTCTGGAGGTTTTTGCCTACGGCTCCTTCCCTGTTAGGCGCCTCTCAGCTGCTTCCTCAGCCCACACACTCCCCCATGCGCTCAACTACCTGCACTGCGATCCACCCCCTCTCCACCCTGTGAGCTTCAGAGGAGCCCGACCGAGTACATTTATCTGCCTACAGGTCGTGCACCACATTTAGGTCCGCAACACACCTTCGGAAGAACTTTCATGATGTTCTCTAAGAGGCCAGGTGCTGGAGGTGAGGCCCGGTGAACCTGCCGCCCTCCTTACAGCCTCCTCCTCACGTCAGCAGCTCCTTATGGGTGTGTTTGTTTCCGTCACTGCCTCTTCTGTCAACTCCTTTCCCTCCCTCTCTCTTTGTCCAGTAAGTACCCCTCTCTTCTCCTCATTATATAGACACAATCTAGAACTGATTTATCATCTTAAACATTTATGGGGACATCCTTGGCAGTCCAGTGGTTAAGACTCCACACTTCCAATGCAGGGGGCACAGACTGGGTCCCTGGTTGGAGAACTAAGATTCCATATGCTGCATGGCTGCAAAAAAAAAAAAAAAAATATATATATATATATATATATAATTGAACAGAATCCCAAATTAGGCACATGCTGCCTTAAAATCATAGAACTTCATAGCTGGAAGGAGGCCTTGAAGCTCTGATATGTAAAGATTTTACATCCACACACAGACATATATATTCTTAAATTTTAAGGGGGTTGGAACATGTTCATATGTATATACATATACACATATATATGGAGAAGGGAATGGTAATCCACTCCAGTTTTCTTGCCTGAAGAATTCCATGCACAGAGGAGCCCGGCGGGCTATAGTCCATGGGGTTGCAAAAGAGTTGGATACGACTGAGCAACTAACACACACACACACATACATATATATATATATACATGTATGTATATATACACACACAAAGATACACACATACTGAAGATGTCAGAGGTTGTATACGAGTGTCTTTTACTTTGCTTTGTTGTTGTTTACTACTGAAAAGTGCTGATCACCTTCCCCTGTAGAACTGTGCTAGAATTTCCATGTTGTTGTTCAGTTGCTAAGTCATGTCCGACTCTTTGAGACCCCTTCAACTACGGTGCAATTTCCAGGCAAATTGGAACCTTCATCACTACTGATGGGAATGCAAAATGGTACAGCCACTTTGGAAAACCTTGTGTCAGTTCCTTAAACAATTAAACTATTGTTGCTGTTCAGTTGCTCGGTTGTGTCCAACTTTTTGTGACCCCATGAACTGCAACATGCCAGGCATCCCTGTCATTCACTATCTCCCAGAATTTGCTCAGACTCATGTCCATTGAGTCAGTGATACCATTCAACCATCTCACGCTCTGTCCTTCCTAAAGAATTTCTATAGCAAGTTTCTATGCTGACAACCAACGTGGATCCTCAGATGTGAGATGAGGTGCTGAAAGCCATGACTTCCACTCCTCTGGGCTGGCCGGGTATGTGCTTGTCCCTTTGCCCCTCTGAACTTGTCAGCAAGCCTTCCCTGGCCTTTTCTACAAGTATTTCCAGCTCTCCAGCAAGCCCTCTGTGTCTTTCCCCACCAATCCCAGGACAATTAACCTGATCAATATTCCATTGATTCCAATCTGAATTCTTGATAGTCACTGAATGTCAGAGAGCATAGACCATCCCATGGAAATAATTTTCCATTTTGGTGAACTATATCCAAATCCCTTCTTACATTTTTTCTTTGGGAGGCTGTGGCTAGCTCCCATCTCTGATGATGCCAGGACAGAGGCCCCCATGCAGGGTGCTCTAGACAAGATTTTAGACAACTTTTTCTGTGAAGGGTCAGACAGTAGCTATCTCAGGCTTTGCAAGCCATATGGCCTTTACTGCAGCTACTCAGCTCTGTGGTTGTAGCAGGAAAGCTGCTATAGATGCTATGTGAACAAATAGGGGTGACTGTATTCCAATAAAACTCGATTTACAGAACAGGAAGTGACACCTCATTTGCCAGCCTTCACTCTGGAGGATAAGCATCTCTACCTGGACTCAGGAAACTCCTCCCCCCTCGGATTTTACCCAGGGACTCACCAATACAATGTGTTTCTACAGAGACGACTTAAAGGAAAAATGAGATGAAACAAAATCTGACAACACATGAAATTGGTATAATTGTCCTGACCAGAGGAAACCATTGTCAACACATATTTGGAAGCTTCTAGTCCAGTGCATGTCAAAGGGTTGCTGGAAAGTAGCCAGGGGGGTCCGGAGCAGAGGGTTCCATCTGACCATGGTAAAGGTCCTCAAGTCTGTCCCAGGCAACTACAGTGTTTTTTCCTCCTTTTTATACCACCAGGACCTGGTGTGACAGTAGGTGGGGTCCTAGGAGAAGGGTCGTGTCTTTTACTGTACGTGGGGCCTGGGCAGGCCACAATGAAAACGGGAGATCCTGTGTACTGCAACTAAGACCTGGTGCAGCCAAATGCCTTTTTTTTAATGGAGCTAGAGATGAATCCATGTACCTTTGGACACCTTATCTTTGACAAAGGAGGCAAAAATATACAATGGAGAAAAGACAAACTCTTTAACAAGTGGTGCTGGGAAAACTGGTCAACCACATGTAAAAGAATGAAATTAGAACACTTTCTAATACCATACACAAAAATAAACTCAAAATGGATTAAAGATCTAAATGTAAAACCAGAAACTGTAAAACTCCTAGAGGAAAACATAGGCAGAACACTCTCTGACAATCATGTCCAACTCTTTGCGACCCCATGGACTGCAACACACCAGGCTTTCCTGTCCTTCACCATCTCCGGGAGCTTGGTCAAACTCATGTCCATTGAGTCAGTGATGCCATCCAAACATCTTATCCTCTGTCGCCCCCTTCTCCTGCCTTCAATCTTTCCCAGCATCAGGGTCTTTTCTAATGAGTTGGCTCTTCGCATCAGGTGGCCAAAGTATTGAAGCTTCATCTTCAGCATCGGTCCTTCTAATGAATATTCAGGATTGATTTCCTTTAGGATGGACTGGTTTGATCTCCTTGCAGTCCAAGGGACTCTCAAGAGTCTTCACACCACAGTGCAAAAGCATCAATTCTTCAGCATTCAGCCTTCTGTATGGTCCAACTCTCACATCCATACACGACTACTAGAAAAACCATAGCTTTGAGTAGATGGACTTCTGTCGACAAAGTAATGTCTCTGCTTTTTAATATGCTGTCTATGTTTGTCATAGCTTTTCTTCAAGGAGTGTCTTTTAATTTCATGGCTACAGTCACCATCTGCAGTGATTTTGGAGCCCAAGAAAATACAGTCTGTCACTGTTTCCATCATTTCCCCATCTATTTATCATGAAATGATGGGACCAGATGCCATGATCTTCGTTTTTTGAATGTTCAGTTTTAAGCCAGCTTTTCACTCTCCTATTTCACCTTCAAGAGGCTCTTTAGTTCTTCTTCACTTTCTGCCATAAGGGTGGTGTCATCTGCGTATCTGAGGTTATTGATATGCTCCAAAAATCTTGATTCCAGCTTGTGCTTCATCCAGCCTGGCTTTTTGCATGAGGTACTCTGCATATAAGTTAAATAAGCAGGGTGACAATATACAGCCTTGACGTACTTCTTTCCCAATTTTGAACCAGTCTGTTGTTCCATGTCTGATTCTAACTGCTGCTTTTTGACCAGCATACAGGTTTCACAGGAGGCAGGTAAGGTGGTCTGGTATTCCCATCTTTTTAAGAATTTTCCAGTTTGTTTTGGTCGACACAGTCAAAGGTTTTAGCATAGTCAGTGAAGCAGAAGTAGATGTTTGTCTGGAATTCTCTTGCTTTTTCTGTGATCCAATGGATGTTGGCAATTTGATTTCTGGTTCCTCTGCCTTTTCTAAATGCAGCTTGAATATCTGGAAGTTCTCAGTTCACATACTGTTGAAGCCTGGCTTGGAGAATTTTCAGCATTACTTTGCTAGCGTGTGAAATAAGTGCAATGTGTGGTAGTTTGAACATTCTTTGGCATTGCCCTTCTTTGGGATTGGAATGAAAACTGACCTTTTTGAGTCCTGTGGCCACTGCTGAGTTTTCCATATTTGCTGGCATATTGAGTGCAGCACTTCAACAGCATCATCTGTTAGGATTTGAACTAACTCAGCTGAAATTCCATCACCTTCACTAGCTTTGTTCATAGTAATGCTTTCTGAGGCCCACTTGACTTTGCACTCCAAGATGTCTGTCTCTAAGTGAGTGACCATACCATCATGGTTATCTGGGTCATTAAGATCTTTTGTGTGTGTGTAGTTCTGTGTATTCTTGCCACCTCTTCTTAATATCTTCTGCTTCTGTGAGGTCCATATTGTTTCTGAGCCCCGGGTGAGCCACTGGGGAAACCCAATTAAACTATACAACTCAGCAATTCCACTCCTAGGTATATACAAAAGAGAAATGAAAATATATGCCTATACAGTAAACCATATATGAATGTTTATAGCAGTATTTTTCATAATTGCTAAAAGGTAGAAATGATTAACTATGACTGGATAAAGAAATGCAGTCTATCTATATAATGGAATACTATTCAATCATTAAAATGTGGTACTGGTACATGTTCTAAAATGGACAAACCATGAAAATATGCTAAGTGAGAGAAACCAGTTATGCAAATGCATATATGATATGATTTCATTCATATGAAAATGCCAAATAGGGAAATCTATAGAGACAAAAAGGAGATCATTTATTGCTTGCATGCTCAGTCACTTCAGTGATGTCTGACTCTTTGCCACCCAATGCACTGTAACCCACGGGCTCCTCTTTCCATGGAGCTTTTCAGGCAAGGATACTGGAGTGGGTTCCATTTCCTCTTCCAGGGAACTTCCCAACCCTGGATCAAACCGGGGTCTCTTGAATTGGCAGGCGGATTCTTTACCACCAACGCCACCTTGGAAGCCCCCGTTCAAGAAATGGCAACCCACTCTAGTATTCTTGCCTGGAACATCCCACAGATAGAAGAGTCTGGTGGGCTGCAGTCCATGGGGTCGCAAACCAGTTGGACACAACTGAGCAACTAAACAGCAGCAAGCACTTCACGTAAGTGGAATTAAACAATATGTGTCCTTTCGTGACTGGCTAATTTTACTTACCATAATGTTTTCAAAGTTTATTCCTGTTGTAGCGTATATCAATACTTCATACTTTTTTTTAATATTTACTTATTTTGCTGTATTGGGTCTTAGTTGCTGCTCACAGATCTTTTTTCCAGCATAGGAGGTCTTTCGAGTGGTGTCTGGGATTCTCTCTCTAGTTATGGCTTGGGGGTTCAGGGGTTCCAAACTGTGGATTTATTAATAGCTGCCCAATAGCATGTGGGATCCTTGTTCCCCAACCAGGGATTGAACCCATGACCCCTGGGTTGGAAGGAAGATTTTTAACCACTGGACCACTAGGGAAGTCCCTTCATACATGTTTTTATAGCTGAATAATATTCTATTATACAGACATATCACATTTTTATTTATTCATCTATTGAACCATTTTTTTTTTTTTGGCTATTGTGAATAATGTTACTATGAACATTGGTGTACAAATTTCTGAGTCTCTGCTTCCATTCTTTTAGGTTATACCTGGGTGCTTGATTGGGGCTTCCCAGGTGCGCTAGTGGTAAAGAACTCAGTTAGGAAGATCTCCTGGAGGAGGAAATGGCAACCCACTCCAGTATTCTTGCCTGGAGAACCCCATGGACAGAGAAGCCTGGTGGGCTACGGTCCATAGGGTTGCAAAGAGTCAGAGTGAGCACGCACACAGGTGCTGGATCATATGATAATTCTGTTTAACTTTTTGAGAAACCACCAAGTCATTTTGCATAGCAGCTGTACCATTTTACATTGTTACCAGCAATGCGTAAGTGTTCTGATTTTTCAAAATCCTAGCCAACACTTGTTATTTTCCTTTCTCTTTGATTATAGCCATTCTAATGGGTGTGAAGTTGGTATCTCACTGTGCTTGTGATGTGCATTTCCCTAATGATCAGTAACACTGAGCATCTTTTATTGGCCTTTGGTATATTATCATTGGAGAAATGTCTGTTCAAGTCCTTTGCCTATTTTTGAATTGAATTATTTGTTGTTGTTGTTGTTGAGTTTTAGTAATTCTGTATATATTCTGGAGACCATACCCTTATCAGATGTGTTTGTTTGCAAATATTTTCTCCCATTCTCAGGGTTGTCTTTTCAATTTATTGACAGCGTCCTTTGATGCCCAAAACTTAAATTTTGATGAAATCCAACTTTTGTTATTTTGTTGTTGCCTATGCTTTTGATGTAATATCTAAGAAATCACTGTTGAATTCAATGTCATGAAAATTTCCCTTGTTTTAAGAGTTTTATACAAGATGTAGTTCTTGGCTTTAGGTCTTTGATCCATTCTGAGTTAATTTTTGTATATGGTATAAGTGTTAGTCACTCAGTAGTGTCTGACGCTTTGCAACCCCATGGATTGTAGCCCGTCAGGCTCCTCTTTCCATGGAATTCTCCAGGCAAGAATACTGGAGTGGGTAGCCATTCCCTTTCTCCAGGGTATCTTCCTGACCCAGGGATTGAACCCAGGTCTCCAGCACTGCAGGCAGATTCTTTACCACCTGAGCCACCATGTAAATATTCAGTTTCCACAAATGCACTTCATTTTGAAATAATCTCCCTCTCCCACTTCTTTTTTTACCCTGGTTTTGAGTTACTACTCTCAATGAATAGTAAAATCCATTCTATACTCCCCACCTGCTTCAGACTTTTGAAAACCATAAAGGGAAATGTCTCCTCTTCAATAGGAAATCCGATGCCTGTTAGGCTCCCTTTAGAGCCTGGTTATGTCCTAATTGAGCATAACCAACCATGTAGAAATGTCAGTAATTGCAGGCACCAGGCAAATATCAAATGCCTGGTGAAGACAAGTACAATTAGCAGCTTAGGGAGGAAAAAGCGGAGCTATATTCCTTTAGTTTGGGGACCCATATTCAGCCAGATTCTAGGCAAAGGGCTTAAAAAGAAGAATGTTTAGTTCATGGGTTTTGGAACTAGAGATGTATGTTCAAATTCTAGCTTTTCTCTTTTATAGCAGTATGCCCTTTAGCATTCTAGTGGTTAGCTTTCCTGAGCTCTGATTTCTCTATCTTTAAAATAAGAATAATTCTCAGAGCTAGCTGCCGAAGGCAGATACTATTAAGTCTATTTTCACTTAAACCTGAAGGTCAAGAAACTGCAGGAGCACTCGCTGTCACATCAGTTACCTCGTGCAACGACTAATTGCATTTCTAGGTGATCGAAGACCTCTGGTCTCTGGACTCCCTGATAGTACAGCGATGAGAAGTGAAGAATGAGACACCGTGCACGCTGAGTCATTAGCACAGAGCTTGGCACTTAAGAAGCGCTTACTCAACGGCAGCTGAGCTGTGGACGCTTTCAGATTCCCCACCCGTAAAATGAGCAATTTAGCTCAACTGATCCATTCTCAGACCTTGGGTGAGTCAGATTTTCCGGGCACATGCGGAAACGCACGTCAGAGGGAGGAAGGAGAACTGGCAACCCGGCGCCCAGGTCCAGGTTTAGCACAGTAGGCGCAGCCACCTTGCTCACCTACCCGACCCGGCTCTGCAGGTGCCTAAAGGGGCGGGCGAAGGACCTTAGACACATAGCCCCGCCCCCCACACGCACTGCGTTCTTCATTGGGCCCGAGAGTTCGAGACTCGTTACGTCACATGAGTGCGACCCGCGTATAAAAGAGTGGGGGGGCGTGTCCCGCCGAGAAGGAGGAGACAAGATGGCGGCGTCCGTGGGGCAGGGATGTCTGAGGTGGCTGCCCGGGGTCGCGTGGCGGAACAGGTACAGCTGTTTGGGGAGCCTGCCTCGGGGCGACGGACGGCCCGAGCCAAACAGGGGTCTAGAGAGAGGAGTCGTTTCTCTGTCGCGGGCTCGCCCTGAGGAATGCTCGAGTGGAGACGGAGCCACTCACCTTCACCTAGAGCTCGGGCGCAGGTGCGACTGCCTCCGCCTAGGACGGTCCGAATCTGGCCTAAACCTCTCTCTTTGTCCTTTCCACTCCACAAGGGACAAAAAAACAAAAATATAAACAAAAAGCACCCACTAAACCAGGTGAAATGGGCTGCGTGTCCGCCACTAGAGCCGAGGCAGGGCTGGACGCTTCTTTCTCTGGGAGTGGTATTGCTGGGAGGGGCGCCGAGATGTGGGAAAAGCACTGGAGCTGGAGTTGGGCGGCTTTCACTTTGGATTCTTGGACTCTGAAGTGAGAGGATAGGATTCCGTAATCTCAAAATAGTCCATGATGGAAATAGGGTCTCGGTTACCCTGGTGACTGTCAACTCTTAGAGGGGTCATAAATCCAGCCCTTTCTTTTTGGCGAGGTCGAGGCCCTGATAGACGGAGGGACTTGCTCAGTTCCACCCAGCCAGGTAGCAGCAGAGCTGAGACTCCTTCCCAGGTACCTCTGTGTCTCACGCAGGGACCTTTCCTTCAGGCTGCCCACCGTGAGGACATTCATAATTCGAAGTAGCTTATGTAAGAGCTAGCATGGGAGCATTTGGACTCTGGGGAAATGGATTAAAATGTTGGTTGCTGTAACTTAGAATCTGTCGCTCGGTGTCATTTCGAAGAGCTAAGATTTGCGAGACCCGCAACTTTTGTGTTTCGGACTGGCTTCATTTTGTCAGCGTGGACGAGGGCTTGCGCTGTGATTTTGGGAAGTAGAGACACTGGTTTCGGACAGAGAGGGAACAGAAAATGCCATTGCCCTGGCTAGGACAACTTCCCTCTTCTATTATTAACTACTCAGAAGTGGTGTAACTTCTCAGGAGAGGGCTCCACAGTGTGGTGATAACTGTTAGGATTTGAAGAAGAGGGTCTCTGTGGTTTTAATGTTGTTACCAGGTGTGCTGTTTACGAGTCAGTAGTAAAATGTGTCATAAGTTGGAAAGACTAAAAAAGTGACCCTCATGTTTTTGTTTTTGTTTTGTTTTGTTTTTGAAACGATGGTGAGGAAGGTGACTTCACCCACTATCTTTTAAAAAGGGAAAAAAGTCGAAACTTTAGTACGAGTATAGGTAGATACAACTGGATTTAGGGCCACTGGGTAGGAGGGGTGAGGATTTGGGTACAGTAATTCAGTTTTCAAAGCTGTTACATATCCAGATGGAAACTATATTGAGATGCAGAAAACCCCCAAAAGATACCATTTCCATGATTTTTAAGTAAAGCAGTGTCTGTTTGAGAGACATATATTTGAAAGCCTCATACTGCAGAGTTTTCCAGTAACTGAGTGATATGTGACAGGTGAGAAATAGAGAAAGTAATTATAAGTGATAATTTAGGACTATGTTTCCTAAATTTGATAAAAGAATGGAGTGGGTGTTTATTAGTAAAAGAGGTTCCCAGGTATATCCCCACAATGCTGCCAAATTCAGGCTCAGTAGGTGTAGGTTGGGGCCCTTGCAACTGTATTTTTTATGGGTGCTCTGGACGATTCTTTGGTTCAGGCACGTATGAACCTAGTGCCTAGGGGGTGCGTGGTTGTGCAAGACCTTCCTTCAGGAGTATTTATGACATTCCTGCCACTGTCAACTACAATGCCGGGGTGAGGGGGGAGGGCAGGAGAAAAGAGAGGAATTAAAAGATACAGGCCTTGCGTTGAAAGAACTTTACAGTTTAGTGGAAGAGAGAGGGAATACGGCTAAATAATACGAGATAGAACATGGAATAAGGCCTTAAGAAACCTGCCAGTTCATTTTCAGGAGAACTTTTCACGGCTCTAAAAAGCAGGAGGGCCATAAGGACTATAGTTAGTGTTACCACCAGAGGTGATGTTAAAAATATTTTCAAACTGGGCTTCCCTGGTGCCTCAGTGGTAGAGAATCTGCCTGCCAATGCAGGAGACATGGGTTCGACCCCTCTTCTGGAAAGATCCCACATGCCGTGGAGCAATTAAGCTCACGTGCCATGGCTGATGAGCTTGTGCTCTGGAGCCTGGAGAGCCGAAACTACCGAGTCTTAGAGCCTGTGCTCTGCAGCAAGAGGAGCCACTGCAATTGGAAGCTCGAGCACCACAACCAGAGAGTGGCTGTCACTCCCCACAGCTTGAGAACTTCGCAGCAGCAAAGACCCAGCACAGCCAAAAATAATAAGTAAATCATAAAATAGTTTAAAACTCTGACAGTGTGGACACAGACCAGTTAGGGTGAACAGTGGTCACAGTTGGTGCGGCCACCCCATGTGCCAGCTGAACCTCACTTGTGTTACTTTTGATAAGAGTGATATGTAGCTAGGTACCAGGGCCTGGGATTCAGGTTTTATGTGATTGTCTCATTTACTCCTAATGAGGTGGGTCCTGTTTTTAGAGGTGGAGAAACTGAGGCTTAGAATTAGTTAACAAGTGGCGGAATGGAGATCTGAGCCCCAGGGTCAGACTTAAGTGCTTAATAGTGGGCTTTAATTGCCTGCTTGCAGGAGGTACACGTGGGTTTACCATACAGAAGGTACATGTGATTGAACCTAGCCGTTCATTTCTCTGATGCTTAATCTCGCTGTTGAGATTGACGTCTAGGGGGAAAACAGACAAACCCCTGTATTTGTCGACAAGTACAGACAGAAATATGTGAATATATATAAAATCAGTTCATTTCAGGTAGTGAGAAGAAAAATAAAGGAAGTTAATTAAGGAGTTAGTGCTCCAGAGAGAGAACTCTTGGGCTTGTGGTCAGGAGGAAGCATTTGAGCAGAGAATTGAGTGAGGAGGGACTGAGCTGGAGGGGTGTGCCCCCCGGAGCAGACAGCACATGCAGAGGCGTGGGTGTGCAAGGGGGTGGATGCATGAGGAGAGGGGAAGTAGCAGGAGGTCTGGGGTTCAGAGGGCCACTTCTGTAGGGTCTGTTTTGAAAAGGTCAGTCTGGATGTTCTGTGATGAATGGGACACGGAGGCCAAGCAGGGAGACCAGGCTAGTGCAGCTCTTCAGCAGAGACCCAGTGGCTCAGGCCAGAAGAGAAGTAGGCAGATGAGGGTGTACTTTGAAAGTGGGGGCTTCGCGCCTTGTCAGTGGATTGAATATGGACAGTGAGAAAGAAAGGACTTGCAAAGGAGTTCTGGGGTTTCAGCCTGTGCGCTGGGGGAGTTGTGGTGCCTTTTTTCTGGGATGGTGTATTAATTATAGCAGTGTTGGTGTGGTAACAGGTAAACTCTAGCATCTTGGTGACTAACACAGTGAAAGTTTTTGTCTCTATCATATAAGCCCAGGCTGCTTTTCATCGTGAAGGCACCGTGATTTGAGGGCCCATCTCTTGCCATCGTAACACACGGCTGCCCAGGATCTGCATGTTTGTCTCCATCTAACAGGCCAGGAGGGGACCTGGGAAGTCTGAATGGTTCTCACAGTGGTTAGAACTCACTTCTAGGAAATCTCATCTGTTGGGCAGAGGAAGTGGGTTTAATAACCGGCTGGCTAGTCTCTGCCACAGATCAACAGCTCTGGGGGATGGAGCCGTTGAAGGGGAGTGAGGGAGGGTTGGGAATTCTGTTTTGGACAAACTTAGTTTGAGGCGTTTCAAAGTGAGGATGTTGGGTACCAGGTTGAAATATGGTCTGGAGGTCTCTGACGTAGCAGTGAGGAGAGTCCTCTGCATCTGGCTGTTTAAAACCAGACTGGGTGAACATCTCTAGGGCGACAGCCTGGACAAAGCAGGTGTCTGAGCCTTGGGCATGGCAGCTGTTTGAAGTTAGGGAGACTGGACAGACAGGAGGAAAATCAGGGCTCCAAAGGCTCTATGTGTTTCAAGAAGAGCAAGGTGTGAAGGCAGGCATTGAAAGAGACAAACTCCCAGTTAAAACTGCCTGAGTCCCAGGCACGCACGGCACAGTGTGGGGACTGCAGCTCCTGGGACTGTCTTGTGTATTTGAACGTTGCTAAGAGAGTACTTCTCATCACAAGAAAAATCTGCAAATACGTGTGGTGAGGGATGTTTAACTAGTTTTATTGTGGGCATCCTTCCTCAATATATACAAATAGGGAATAATATCCTCCACCTGAAACTAATATAATGTTACATTTCAGTTATACCTCAATTGGAGGGGGAAAAAAAAAAAGAAGGGGATCACCTGTGACAGATGCTGCTGAGAGGTCAAATAACACGATGTCCAAGAAATGTGAGTAGGGGTTGGCAGCGTGGAAGAGGTGACCTTGGCAGGAGACGATGTGGTGGGGACAAAAGCCCGGTTGAGTGGGATTAAGAGAGACAGGAAGGCGAGGAAGTGATGGCAGCGAACGTTGCTCTTTCTGCGCGCCCGCAGTGGCGTGGGCAGTGTTGTAAGATCAGAAAAAGTGTGGTGTTGATATGAGAATAAGAATGACCCAGGGATGAAAGACAATCTGATGCAACGAGCTATTTGCCAGGCACTTGTTCCAGGAGCTAGGGCTGCAGCAGTGGATGGCGAGACCTTGACATTGTTCTTGGGAAGATGTGAATGCAAACCAGCTACCTGGGTGCTGTGCATTGGGTTACAGTAGATAAACCACGATCTCCCACTTGTATCTCCCCTAACCAACGCCCCCCACCCCGGGGGGAGGGAAGAAAAAGCCTTATTCAACAGTCTGCAAGCATTCTTTGAGTTGGGGGCTCAGCAGCAGTTCTGGAATGCACAGTGCAGCAGTGTGCGCCACGCAACAATGCAGCCTTCAGTCAGAACGTACAGCGCTGGCTCTAATTCCACTGGGAAAGCAGAGTCTCAGGCGCTTGCTTTTGCAGTGGGATTGTCCAGTCTGAGAGATGAGCATTGTGCACTCTGAAAGGACATTCACCTACTGCAACACTCCCTCCTTTGTGTCAGTAGCTGTCCGTCCATCTGGCCTCTGAAGGGGTGGTGATGGTCAAGGTCCCAGACTTGTTCAGCATGCAGATCTTGCTTGCCTGTAGGAGAATCAGAGTCACCCTGTTAGCACCAAGCTGCGAGAGTGTCATTAAGGAAATTTCACAGGAGTAAATGAAGATGTTTAAATCTGATAATGTTCACAGGATATTTATGTAAGACATAACTACTAAGAATCCATGAATGTAAATATTACTGTATGAAAGTCATAAATGCCATTCTATTTTCCACAAAAATAGCAGTTTAGACATTTATAATAGAGTAAATTTATACTTTCATAAAAGACTCCAAAGGAAAAAAAGAAACCCTTACTAACAAGGACGTAGTTTCTTTACTTTAGATTTCAGGTCAGTATTTGGGAGAACTGAAGTGCTATCTGAATTGAAGGTGGGTTGTTTGCTCTTTGATTAAGGAGAGAGCCGGTTGTTTACTAAAAATTCATTAATGCTTTCCTTGCTCGCACAGTCACTTACTGCACTGGGGATGTGTCCTATTTCCCTAAGTAAAGAGGAAATGAAGAGCGACAAAGAATAAAATACCATTTCCTTACAGCTTGAAGCCATGAAAATGGTCATATTTTTTCTCAGAATGCTTGAAAACCCTTTTACCCTGTGAAAGTAGCTTTTGTGGCAAGATAGCCACAAATAATAATTTAAAAATTCCAAACAAGTTGAGCCTTCCAGACTCAAAGTAGATTAGAGTAGCTCAGCCTGATTTGTTTGCGTCATTCTTTCCCCAGGGTAAACATATAAAGTTTAAAAATTCAGGGTATTCTCTGGTGGTCCTGTGGTTAGAACCCTGTGCTTCCACTGCTGGGGCACAGGTTCAATCCTGTGGGCTTCGTGGCACAGCCCCAAAGCAAAACATTTAAAATTTCAGCACTTTATTAGGTTCTTTAATTAATAGGAGTTAGAAGCTACAAGGCTGTGTACAGCTGTTCTTTTGTGGTGAAGAAATGTATGCTTTTTGTGTAAGTGCAGCTTGACTGCTTATTATGGTCTTAAGAGTAATTCTTTTGTGAAAAAGTTTTAGACTTCAGAAAAGATATGAAAATAGTACAGAGAATTTCCAAATACCCTGTGCTCTGACTCCCCTGTTCAGCTGTATCTGCTTTATCACTCCCCCTTCTCTCCCTCTGTCTCTTTCTGTGAGTGTGTATATGTGTACACTTTCTGCTGAGACACTTGGTGCCCCTTTCCCTTTAACTGTTTGAGCCCTTTTCCTATAAGGACATTTTCTTACAAAACGGCAGTCCTGTGCAGTGGTCACAACTGGTAGATTAAGTGGATGCAATAGTATTATTGACTCTATAGATTGTATTCAAATTTTGGCAGTTGATCCTCTAATTTTTTTTAATTAAAAAAATGTTTAACGACTCCTTTTTGCTTGATTATAGGCGTCCTCACTGTGAAGATGCTGCCTTGAGCCACTTCCTTCAGTCCTTGAGGAAGCCACCTCTGAGAACCTTTTCCACAAGTAAGTAGCAATTTACTACTTACAAAAGATTGGACTTTGCAGGTGACACAGTGGTAAAGAATCTGCCTACCAATGCAGGAGGCTCAAGAGATGTGAGTTAGATCCCTGGGTGGGGAAGATCCTCTGGAGAAGGAAATGGCACTCACTCCAGTATTCTTGCCTGAAAAATTCCATGGACAGAGGAGCCTGGCGGGCTGCAGTCTGTGGGGCTGCAAAGAGTCGGACACGACTGAGCGACTAAGCACAGCACAAGTAGCACTTAGAGACGGCGCCGGCCTCTCGGCTTCAGTTCACTCATCAGTAAATTCACACAAACACAGCACCTATTTCACAGGGCTGTCGTTAGGATCAGATGGAATTGTGCCTGTGAGGTGCTTAGAGTACCTGGCACATAGGTACCACTGAAGCTTTAGCTGCTGTTATCTGATTATTTTTACTGGGTGCATGTGTGGTGTTCCATCACTTGACTGTACCGTTTAGTGTTGGACATTGAAGTTGCTTCTAGTCTTTTGAGCTGTGGTGTTGGAGAAGACGCTTGAGAGTCCCTTGGATGCAAGGAGATCCAACCAGTCCATCCTAAAGGAAATCAACCCTGAATACTTATTGGAAGGACTGATGTTGAAGCTGAAATTCCAATACTTTGGCCACCTGATGTGAAGAACTGAGTCATTGGAAAAGACCCTGATGCTGGGAAAGATTGAAGGCGGGAGGGGAAGGGGACGATAGAGGATGAGATGGTTGGATGGCATCACTGATTCAATGGACGTGAGTTTGAGTAAGCTCCGGGAGTTGGTGATGGACAGGGAGTTCTGGCGTGCTGCGGTTCATGGGGTCGCAAAGAGTTGTACACGACTGAGCAACGGAACTGAACTCTTTTTCTATTACAGACAGTTCTGTAGTAACATATCTTTATGCATCCTCAGGATAAATTTGGTGACTTAGAATTGCCGACTAAAAAGGTTTGTGTATTTTATAACTTGGTATTTAGACCAAATTGCTCTTCAGAGAGGGTTGTCCCAGTTTACACTCCTGAGCAGAAAAGGCTCATGAGTACATCGGTTCCCCACACCCACCTCAGCACTGGGTTATGAACTTTTTGGATCTTTTAAGCAGCTGTTTAAATCTGTACAAAAATGTGCGTTGTTTTTATTATCTAGATACCCTTTTTATTCTGTTGTACCAAAAGCTGTTTTTGACTGCCAAGTAATCATACCTTGGGAATAAAATGAGATGGTTAATGAGAATAAAAACAAAAAGCTTATTATTAAGGTAGTTAAATAGGAGCACATCTGGGTGTTACTTAAGTAGGACTTGCGCGTGGGAACATGTAAGACTCACTTGAAGGATGGAGGGGAGCCTCAGAAATGAAGTCAGAATGTCGCAGATCTGCAGAAAAACTGCTTTTATAACATGACAAACACAGCGGGGAGGCATCAGGAGTGAAGGGCACCCTCTGCTTACTGCCTCCTGTTAGAGGAGTAAAGAAAGCCGGTAGAGAAAGAGACCTATAACTGAAGCAAGGACCGGTGTAGCCAAAGCGCCGAGGAGGGTGTGACCCGCCAGCCTGGGCCGCTGGCTAAGTGCCGTGAGGCTGCGTACAGCAGGTCTCTCCTCACCAGACAATCCAGAAAGAGGGAAAAAACTGTTTCTTGCTTTCTGACAAGTTTTTCTGGTCAGAGGTAGACTAGTTAGTTTAAGTAGTAAGGGTTCTTTAGGAATAATCAGAAGATGGAAGAGATTAATGACATCCATACTTGCTCATTAAAAAAAGAAACAGCAGGGAGGCGGTCCAGTGGTTAGGACTTGAAGCTGTCACTGCTAAGGGCCCAGGTTCAATACCTTGTCTGGGAACTAAAACCCCACGAACCTCTCGGCATGGCCAGAAAAAAAGAAAAACAAAAAAATCCAAACCCCTCTTCTCACTGTGCTGCAGTCTTCTTCACTTGCTGCCTTCACCTCGCTGCCCTTCAGATGGTCTTCAGATGGTCTTCAGATGGTCTTCTCCCTGTATGCGTGTCTGTCTCCAGGTTTTCTCTTTCTGTAAGCGGACAAGTCATATTATTAGAGCCCACTGTGGGGACCTTATTTTAACCTGATTCCCTCTGTAGAGACCTTCTATCCAAGAAAGGTGACAGAGGCGCTGGGGCTGGGACTTCAGCATATGAATTTTGTGTGTGTGCGCGCTCAGTCACCAAGTCGTCTCCGACTTTGTGGCCCCTGGACTGTAGCCCACAGGCTCCTCTGTCCATGGGGTTTCCCAGGCAAGAACACTGCAGTGGGTCGCCACTTCCAACTTTAGGGGATCTTCCCGACCCAGGGATTGAACTCAAGTCTCTTGTGGCTCCTACATTAGCAGGTGGATTCTTTACCATGGAGCCACCTGGTTTGGGGGGACATGATTCAACCCATAATGCATGTTGAGCATCTTTACATGTACTTTCTGGCCATTCCTATTGGAGAAACATCTGTTCATATCCATAGTATGTTTTTATTTTTTTGTTTACTCATTTTTGGTTGTGCTGGGTCTCTGTTGCTGCGTGAGCTTTTCTCTGGCTGTGGTGAGCACGGGCTTCTCACTGCGGTGGCGTCTTCCATCATGGAGCACGGGCTCTGGGCTGGCAGGCTTCAGTTTTGGTTCTCAGGCTCTAGAGCGGAGACTCAACAGTTGTGACGGACATGCTTAGTTGCTCCCTGGCATGTGGGATCTTCCCAGACCAGGGAGAGAACCTGTGTCTCCTACATTGGCAAGCAGATTCTTTACCACTGAGCCATGAAGAAAGCCCTTAGTATGTTTTTTAATTGGGCTATTTGTCTTTTATTGTTGAATTGTAAGAGCTCATGAGATTTTGCCTTTGAAAGAATACTGCTGTCCAGTCAGAACTGGGTCTGGGTCATAAAAGTGAGATCAGAGAGCCTGTCCCTGTCTGGCCCTGTGGGTAGCCAGCAGGGCACCCTGGGATACTTTCTTGATCTCTTTACATTTGACGTTTTCATCTTAAACTGTGTAGCTGTGGTGGCAGTCGAGGTACATCGTTGTTTCACGGGGAAGACGCGTGAGTCCCCAACTAGGTAGACTCTGGAGGCAGCAGCGTCTCCGCAGTGACTCACGGCTGCTCCTGCTCGTCAGATCTCTGGGGCCCCATCAGCTTTCCTGAGGGCTTGTCCCAGCCTTCCTGTTGGTGCTGTGTTTGCATGACTCAGTGCTGTCCCTTCTCCTGGCTCAACGTTTTCCTGTTTTTTTACAGATGCCAGGAAAGTCCACACGGCCCCTGCCCGCACCTCGTCCCTGCTGCGCCCCCTGCCCATTCTGGTCGCCACGGCTGGCGGGTATGCAGGGTACCGGCAGTACGAGAAGTACCGGGAGCGAGAGCTGGAGAAGCTGGGCTTGGACGTCCCGCCCAAGCTTGCTGGTCACTGGGAGGTAGGAACCGGGGAGCCGCCTTGTGTCCTCCCGGAGCACAGTTCCTGTCCCTCCGTAAATCACCCCGAAGTTAAGCCGTCTGAGAAAGCGGAATGTGCTTTCTTGGAGCTCATGTCTCCAGTGGGTTTGGGGCGATGTAGAAGTCGTGTCAGGCTTCCCTCTGTCTTCAGACTCAGCCCTGGTCTTCCCAAGGCCTCTTGAAATCTTGGGAGCTCATGCCTTCCCCTGGGGCTGGCGTCCTGGCCGTCATGCTTCCTCAGTCTGAGGGCGGGCCAGAAGAGTTGGACTTGTGTGATGTGGATACGTTCTCACCAGGAACCAGACTGCAATCGTCCAGTCTCTTTACCATTACTGCTCAAAAAGCTCCTGGGCCGGGAAGTGGGGGTGCGGTTGGGTGTCACAGAGTGTCGGCTGCGGTCAAGGGACGCCTGATGAACTCAAGGCGCCTGGGCTTCCCGCGGCACAGCGTCGCTCCTGACTCCTAGTGGACGTTCCGTCAACGCTGAAATTGAGTATAAAGGTGTGAGTTTAAAAATTGGTTTCTTTTCACCCTTAATTTAACAAATGAAATACCTGCACTGTGAGTAGACCCTGACCTGTGAAAGCAGAGACTTGATGGTATTTGGGGTGATGTGTGTGGGTTTCCCTGTGAGCCTCCCCATATCATTAATCCGGGCCGGCTGCCCCTGGCAGCCAGGGTCTCAAGTCCTGAAGGCTGGTTCTGTCTGTGCGCCTTAGTAGCTGTGTGGATTCAGACAGATCACTTTCCAAGTTTTCTGTTGTGGGGTCACATACTCCAGACTCCTTTTGGTGAGGGGTCGTTGTATAGTATGTAGTCACACTTGTTAAGTACGCTGAGCGCTGCGTATCTGTTGGTGGTGGTTTCCTGTGTAAACATATCCTTCTCCTTCCAACTAGTGAAATACTTGTGAGACTGTGACCCATGACCCCACTGGAGTGTTAGACTCACACTTTCTTCCCTCTGACCCTGAGCATCTGTCAGGCTGAGCCACCCTGTGACCTGCTCACCTGCTTTCAGGAAATCCCCACTCATTTCCAAGGAATCCCAAGAGAATCTGCTTGTGGAAGAAATCTGCTTCCTCATTCACAAAAGACCAACGTCAGTGTTTTTTTTTAGCATCCATTGTTTGTATAACTGGAATTCCTGCCACCTGTGAGTCAGTACCTGAAAGACGATTGTCTGTAAAGAGGACAGGGTTGAATTAGCTCATAAGCTCTGGGCTCCGGACAGTGACGGGACATGGGGGCAGAGCGGCCCGGTGCGGCGAGAGGCCTGGAAGAGCTGGGCTGAAGTCAGTCCTGCTTGCGCTCTCTTCCTCTGTAAATTTGTTGTTGGCTGTGCGGGCTCTCCGTTGCGGTGAGTGGGGCGGCACTTGGGCTGCTCATCCTGGTCTGTCTTGTGGAGGAGCACCGGCTCTGGGTGTGCACAGCTGAGTGGCCCCATCGCGTGTGTCATCGAACCCCAGCCCCCTGCATTGGGAGCGTGGAGTCTCAACCGTTGGACCACAAGGGAAGTCTCTCTTCTAAGAATTTTACGGCTTTAGGTCTGATGTTTAGGTCTCTGATCGTTTGGAGTTGTTTTTTGTGTCGTGTAAGTCAGTGTCTGACTTCATTCACGTGGATGTCCGGTGTGCTCAGCACTGTTGGTTGAAAAAGGCTGTCCTTTCCCGGTTGAGTGGTGGCGGCCCCTGTCTGTAAATCAGTCTCATTCTCTCGTAAATGACAGAGATGATGTTAATGCTCTGACAGAATGTTAGAAAACAGGACACTCTTGATTCCCCCTCCTTCTCACTAGATGACTTGTTGCGTAATCGTGGGCTTTAGTTTTCGTGTATTCACTTCCTGTCTATCTCTGTTTTTAAACGGATATACAGTTGACCCTTGAACAATGTAGAAATTGGAGGCACCAACCTCTGTCCCTGCAGCAGTCAGAAATGTGCATGTAACTTTACAGGCCACCCTTGGGGTACGTGGCTCCGTATCCTCCATTTGCATAGTTCTGTAGTGCGTATTTATTGAGAACACTGCTTATAAGTGGACCCGTGCAGTTCGTACCTGTGCCGTCCAGGGGCAGCTGCTCCTATTTTGTGTCTTTAGGTTGGTGCAAAAGTAAGTGTGGTTTCAGATCATGAATTTTAAATCATTATAATTAGATTCAAACACAATCTTTATTAATCAAAATAGGAACCATTACAATCAACACAATTTTGCCAATGAAAAATAAATTGATCTATTCCTGTAGTGTAAAAATCTGTGCTTCAGGATTTGATAAATTCTTGGAAAGCATTTTCTGCCTCCTGCTGGTCATGGAAACGTTTTCCTTGGAAAAAGTTGTTAAGATGATTGAAGTGGCGTTTGGTGAGAGGTCAGTGAATGTTCAAGAGGTCAGTGAATATTGCAGATGAGGCAAAACTTTAGCAAAATTCATTCAACTTTTGAGACGTTGGTTGTGCGAAATGTGGTCGGGCGTTGTCATGGAGAAGAATTGGGCCCTTTCTGTTGACCAGTGCCAGCTGCAGGCGTTGCAGTTTTGGGTGCATCTCATCGATTTGCTGAGTGTATTTCTCAGCACTGAGAGTCAGAAAGCTGTAGTCGATCAGATGGGCAGCAGACCACCAAATAGTGACCATGACTCTTTTCGGTGCAAGGTTGGCTTTGGAAGGTGCTTTGGAGCTTCCTGGTCCAACCACTGAGCTGCTTATCACTGGTTGTCATATAAAACCCACTTTTCGTTGCATGTCACAATTCTATCGAGAAATGGTTTGTCGTTGTTGCTTAGAATAAGAGAAGATGACACTTCAAAAGAATTTTTTAAATTTTCGGTCAGCTCATGAGGCACCCACTTATCCAGCTTTCTCACCTTTCCGGTTTGCTTCAAATGCCAAACGACTGTAGAATGGTCAATGTTAAGTTCTTTGGCAACTTCTCGCGTAGTTATAAGGGGATCAGCTTCGATGATCCTCTCACTTGGTCATTGTCAACTTCCAATGTCTGGCCATTACAGTCCTAATCTTCAAGGCTGTCGTCTCCTTTGCAAAACTTTGAATCACCACTGCACTGTATGTATGTTAGCAGTTTCTGGGCAAATGCATTTTGTTGCGAGTGTTCTCCACTGCTTTAAGATCCATTTTGAACTCACATAAGAAAATCCCTCGAATTTACGTTTTGTCTAACATCATTTCCATAGTCCAAAATAAATGTAAACTAAACAGCAATAAGTCATTAGCACAAAAAACATAAAGCGAGAAATGCACATTAAGATGTTGTATAACACAACCTCATTTAAGAATGTATTCCAGTATCAAACAGCAAATTTCAACAATGCAAAAACTGAAATTGCATTTGCACCAACCTAGTATGATGACTTTGCAGACTCCACGTAAGTACGAACTTTAAGTGACTCTGCTACTGTGGTGGATTCTGGTGCACTGGTGGTTTTCACTAGGGTTCAATGTTGAGCATGTCTTTGCACGTAGGCCTGTCCGCGGGCTGAGTGCTGGCTGTAGAGTTGCTGTCTGAAAGGGTGTGGGGACCTGCAGAGTTTGTGCTGTGTGTTTGGCATCTAAGCCTCTTGTAGCCGTCTGTGATAGGCATTGTCCATTAGGCATAGGCTCATCGTACATGAACCTCAGTGGGTGTTAGTGAAACCATTGTCACAGCAAACATCATTCCTCTCGTGTTTATTCCATACAGCAAATCTTTGCGCTCTTTCATGTGCCAGGCCTTGTTGAGCTACAGGGGGTTCACTAGTGAAGAGAACCGGAGTTCCCATCCTCAGAGAGCTGCCCTTATTAGGGGCTAAGACAGACAAGAAACAGGGACACATGGGCATGTCGAGGTGTTGAAACGCCATGGAGGAAGCACAGACAGGTACAGGGCACAGTGTCTTGGACTGGGCAGGACCAGGGAAGGAAGGAAGGAAGGCAGGCCCGCCCAGAGCCGTGTGGGCTCCCGGGGCATCTGAGGAGCGGCGAGAGCCATCCAGGCAGATTGGACAGAGCTCGCTTGTTGCTGTTGATGGGGAACAAGAGGCCCTGTGGCTGGAGGCCCGGAGGGCGGGAGGACCCAGGGCGCCAGCTCTGCCTATCTTTTGAGTGCACCCTGAGTGATGTGGGTTCTGATCCGACTGTCCTGGCTACCGTGGGGACAGGTTAGGGGACCTGTTGGGAGGCTCTGACAGGATCCCAGCAGGAGAGGTGGGGCCTGGATCAGAGTGGGAGCAGTGAGGAGGGGAAAGGCAGTCTATGCTGTTTTTTTATCGAAGTGTAATTAACGTAGAATGTAAGTTACAGGTGTACAGTACAGTGATTCACAGGTTTTAAGGTCATGCTCCATTTATAGTTCATATAAACTGCTGACTGTATTTCCGCGTCGTACAGTATATTCCTGTGGCTTCTTTTGTGCCTAATAGCTTGCCCCTCCTACCCCCAGCCCAGGGTCCCTCCCTCCGCCCCTGGCAACTGCTCTGCTGGTACCTGTCTGCTGTGCTTCTGTTAGCTGCGCCAGGTCATTGGATTTTGTAGACTGCACATTCAATTCTGGGTATGTTTTGAGGGGAGAGTGCACAGGATGCACTGCTGGGTTGGATGTGGGGTGGGAGTGGAAAACGCCTGGTGAGTTCTGACTTGAGCAGGTGGAGGGGAGGGAATGAAGAGCCTCCAGACTCACACTGTATTACGCTCTGTTGTCGGCTTTTCTCTGAGCGTGAGTCCCCATCAACATTTCTCATGTGTTTATTCTCTGCCTGTATTGGCTCAGTGTACTTGTCAGCTTAACATTTCAGTCTGATTGGCATGGACTAAGGAGCCCACCCTCCTGCGTCCCCGGTTGGATCAAGACACCTGCCCTCAGAGCCAGAGCTGTGGCTAGGCGAGGCAAAGACTCTTCCCCAAGTGCCTTTTCAGGAACTCATGATGTCCTTCCTGGGAAAGCTTTGGGTTCAGGGTCAAAGAGTCTGATCATTTTGGGCTGCTCAGGCCTGGTGTTTGGCCTCCAGGGGGAGGGTGGTCGCCCCGGGCCTCTGTGGAGAGGTGGGTTTGAGGGGACAGATCTGCCCGGGGCTGGAAGGCGCCCCCGCCCCCTGTGCCCAGAGTGTCGTGAGGTCTGTGTCTGTGTGGCGGCTCTGATTTCAGATATGCCCTGCTTGTGTCTCCGTAAGTGCAAAAGGGGAAACAGACCTTCGCAAGTGCTTCTTACCAAGAGGCTGAAAGGTGTGCCAGCAGGTGACGTGGGTGGCAGGTGTGTGGAGGGAGCACATAGGTGTGCCCACCCCAGGGTCTCCTGTCCCACGCAGGGTGGCATCTGGTGGCAGAAGCCTCCACCCCCAGGTTCTGGCACTTCTGAGGTGTCCCTTTCTGACCGGGCCTGAGGACAGGTGTGGTCATGTGGGCGGGGTGGAAAGGGTGGCCTTTGGGGCAGAAGCTGGCACGTGTCCTCCTCCTGCACCAAGGAGCTGACTCCATGGAGATGGGGCCCGAGGTGCAGGGTGGTGGTTGGCAGCTGCCTCTCCCACCAGGCAAGGAGCTGCTGTGTGGACAGAGAGGGGTTCTCAGGAGAGGCACCGTGTGCCAGCCTGGTCTGGGGCTTTTCTCCCCAGTAGTAGAATTTAGAGTTTTTCCGTGGCTTAAACAGAGTCTTCCAGTTTTTTATTGTGAGCATTTGAATAAGGCAGAAAAGTTGAGAGAAGAGTTACCCACACAGACCACTGAATTCATGGACATTAATGTTTCGCTGTATCTGCTTCATTTCTGCGTGCATTTGTGGACTCCCCTCAAAGCCAGTGAAAGAACATTGCAGATGTTGTAAAATGCAACTTCATCCCTCGACACTTCAGTCCACATCTGAGCATAGGATGCAGTTTGTTGTCTCAGCTTAGCCATGGGGTGTTCAGGGAGCGGTCCCTGTGTTAACATCGCTTCCTTGTTTCCGGCTCAGTTTAGTATCTTTAAAAGGAAGGTGCGGCATCCCAGCTGTGAAAAGAAAGAAAGCCGGATCAGCCTGTCGGTCTCCCACGTGGCCCGCCCCCACCCACCACCTGCACTTGGCGTCTCCTTTCCTCCGTGAGCCTGGACAGTGTGGAGCTTGTTTTACATGCTTTTAAACTTCCGGTAATCCTTCCCTCCGTGAGCCTGGACAGTGTGGAGCTCGTTTTACATGCTTTTAAACTTCCGGTAATTGTTGTAGCTTCTTTATTGTTCCTCTCTGTGAACAGGCTGCTTTTAAATGAGAATGACACAGGTATAAATACCTGGTCCCATGCTGGCAGGGGGTGGGTATTCAGTAAGTGCTATTCTGCTTCTTACCTCATAGGTGGTGAGAAGACAACTCTGGATGTTAAGATGGGCAGACAGTCCAGTTGGTGGGAAGCAGAGCTGTGGCAGCGCCTCCAGCCCTTCCTTTCCCCTAGCCTGGGGGGCACCTGTGCCTGGAGCCCTGAGGGGGCAGGGAATGGATGAGGCTGGGCTCCAGCCAGGAGGGAGCTTTCTGCTGGGCTTCCTTATCTTCTGCACCCTGTTTGCTCTCCAGGCAGCAGAGAAGTCATCGAGCTGGTGGGACTGCTGGTTAACACTGGAGAGCCCCACGGGAGAATTTGGCAGGGCTGTGAAAAGCCCTTGGATCAAGAAGTCACCCGAGGGCGCTCTGTGCTTGTCCCGGCTCCTGCCAGGCTGATGACCTGCTGCTGGCTCCCTGTGCCAGCTTTGGGACGCCGGCCATCACTGTTCTTCCTCAGGGGCCTCCACTAGCCCCGGGCAGTGAGAACTAACAGAGGACACCTGCCACTCCCTGGCCCCCTGGCCCAGCAGGGCACGGTGCTCAGGGTGTGGGGAGGGGCCGGTACCGTCCTCAGTGCTCTGGCCGAGTGGCTGGGGGCCTGCAGAACCTTGCGGTGGCGCTAGGTGGCACTCCCGCCCAGGGGAGTCCAGGCAAGGTGGAAATAGAGGCCCAAGTGTGGCTGGCCAGAGGGGCCTCACTCGGGGAAAGTGCACCTGCCGAGGGGTTTGTTAGTCCCAGAAACCATGTTGAGTTTTGTCTGGAATATGGTCCAGAAGGCATTTCCCTCCTGAGGTACGCGTGGTGGAGGGCAGGTTAGAAGGCGGGAGAGCCGGTCTCAGGGCTGGTTTATGAGTTTTCTAAGCACTGACCAGCCTGAGAGTTTCGAATGATTCCAGAGCTCAGGTCCACGTGGAGCAGCCCAGTTGGTCCTTTCACGGTGGAGAGCAGCAGTGCTCCGGGGCGCTCGGAGGATGAAAAGCTGGGCTCTTGGGCCAGGTTTGTCACACACACTGCCCCCCCCCCCCCCCGCCCCCGCTCCGTCGGGTCTGGGTGCACTGCAGGCTTTGGGGAAGCCGCGATGGTCTCCCCAGGTTTCTGGGTCTGTGTTTTTCTTGTTAGGATTGTGTATCAGCATCTTCTGTGCTTTAACTCCTTGTCCTCCCATCGTGAGTGGTGTTTGGCGCTCTAAGCTCAGAGGAGCCTGGAGACTCGCTGAGAATGCCCATGCCCCCCCCCCCCCCTCCCCGCCTGCCTCCCAGCTCCGCCCCGTCGGTGATGGGGGCCGTCCCTGAGGGAGGAGCCTCCGTCTTCTCCCTCCTCCCCGCTGAGATGCCCCAGGCTGTGGTTTGTTGGTGGATCCAGATGCTGGCAGGTGTGTGAGCTGTGTGTGCCACTGCGCCTTCTCTGCATCTGGCGCAGATGGCCTTGGCTCCCCTGCCATCTCCTCACAAGCCCTAAGGCTTCCTGAAGAGGAAGAGGCTCTTCTAAATGCTCTGGAAAGTGAATTCCCCATGGTCAGAAGATGCTGGGGTGGTACTGCGTGCTTTCTGTGACTGAGTCGTGGTGGTGGTGCACCCCTGAAAACTGGCTCATTCCATCCCATGTTGACCAAGTGTTTTTGGTGGGCATAGGGGGTAGGGTGCTGAAGCCTGCAGGCTGGGGCCCCACCATCCAGTGGGGCAGGAAGATAGGAGGAGAATCACCCCACAGGTCTTAATCCCTGCGAGGAAGCCTGCGTGCAGGGCTGGGCGGACCTTGCCCACTGGGCCTCCTGTGCTGGTCTGCACTGGGGGTTTATGTGTCAGGGTGTATCTGCCTGGAGAAGAGGGGTTGGGGAGGGGAAGCAGCCTTTGTCCTCAGGGTTGGGTGTGAGAAGGAGCGAGGGCTTCGCTGCCTTCTGTCAGCTCTGAGGGCTGGCTAGAAAAGGTGGCTGGAGGCTGAGGCCCGCACTGCGAGGAGGCCCGGCGGTGGGGAGGGGCGTGTGGGGGGCCGCGCGGCGCCCCCAGCCCCGGAGGCGGTCCCCTCTTCCTGCCGCTCCTCTGCCCCGCCCCGCCCCTTAAAGGGACCCTGGCCGGGGCGGGCGCGGCCGAGCCTGGTGTCCGGCCCCTGCCCCCGCCCCGGCGGCCTGAGTGGCTGCAGCCAGGCCCCCGCCCGCCCGCCCCCTGCTTCCGTGGAGCGGCGCCTCCCGGGAGTTCAGTCGCGCAGGCGGCGCGGACGCGAGCGGAGCCGACCACCTGCGGGTGAGTGAGCAAGGAGGCCCTCGCCTCCTGGGCTGTGGGTCGCCCCTTCCCACCGGGGATCTGAGGAGCACCCCGCTCCCTTCCCGGTCCTCACCGAGCTGTGGCTTCCCTGGCCCCACGCGGTGGGTCACGGGGCCCGGCGGATGAGCTCACTTCCTCAGCGTCTTGTAGCATCTCTTCGCCCCACAGCCCGGAAAAGGGAAACCCGGGCTGCTCGGGGTCTTTCCTGCGCCCAGTTTCCTCAGTGCTGCCGGGGGCTGGGAGTTGAGGGGAGGGAAGCGGGACCACGGGCCTGAGGGGGTGAAACCCGCCCTTCCCAGAACCCCACTCCCGGCTGGTGCCAAGGACTGTCCTGGAGAAGGTTGCTTTCCTTGAGGGGAGCTAAGAACGACTCCTGCCTCCTCCCTGCACCTCCCCTGAAAAAGGCGCATCTGGACCTTTCTTTTTGCTTCCTCTTCTTTCACCGGAGGCTTCCCCAAGATGGCTTACCCATTTCTCAGGGAGAATCCATTTTCTTGGTTCCCTACTTCTGACATTTTGTCACCTCTAGCCCTGGCACTCACGGAGGAATCGTTGGTGGCCCCACCTGGACACAGCTGCCCTGTGACTACCCCACAGAGCAGGCGTGTGCACCGCAAGTCAGGCCAGGGACACGTGGTTTGGGGGCACTGGGGGTCACCTGCCGAGGCTTCAGGCCGGGTGTCTGGCACCCAGGGAGCTTTCCATACGGAACACCCTCTGCCCCCTCTGCCCCCGGCTGACTTGTGCAGGGTGTGAGGGGTGGGCGGGGATGTTGCGGCAGGGCTAGGGTTCTGTGAACCCCAGAAGAGCTCGTCCTGACAAAGGTGAGCCCCTCCAACTTGGTCTTCTTGAGCCCGCCCTTCCTGCTCACATCATTGCTGCCCTGGGGTTGGGGCTCCTCTGTCCGAACTGCCTCCTCCGCCCTGTTCCTTCCGTCTTCCCTGTGAGAGCAAACTTCTGTCCTCCCAGAGCGTGGGTCTGAAAGGGAGGGGGGCCTCAGGAGCCAGGACTGCGGGATGAGGCTGCGCTAAGCTTTTGGGGGGAATGGAGGCGTGGGGTTTCCAAGCCTCCAGACAGGTGACCAGGAGGAGCAGTCCTTCCCCTTTCAGATGAGGGGACTGAGACCTAGACAGCGCCTGCCGCTGGCCTTTCCCAGCGTGCAGGGTGAGGGTGGCGGGGGCATCCAGGGTCACAGCCACCAGATGGTCCCCGTCCCCCACCAGAGCCACTCTGTCCACATGTTCCGCATGGCTGGCTCTTAGGCTGCGCAATGACTTTGAACTCCTACTGGTCCCAGCCCCATCTCATCCCACGGAGTGTCCTTGGGACTCTAGGGAGAGAGGGAAGCTGTCTGTACTTGTGTTTCAGAGTGCCCTCCTTGCAGAGTCCACATTCAGGCCTGAGTGCCCCAAGTTGCACTCAGGGAGCCAGAGAGAGAGAGAAGGCTCTGGCTTGGCCTCCAAAGGCCACTGTAGGCACAGAGGGCAGGGGGTCTCTGAAGTGGGAACACCCTGAGTGAGAAGGGTGGACCTCTAGGGACCCATTCCCGCCAGTGTGCAGCTCCCAGCTGGTTGGTGCTTGAGGGTGCTGGCCCATTTCTTGGGGGACAGCTGAACTCATGCCTGCTTCCTGGGGGCCTTTGGGGGGTGCACCGATGGTGATTTAGAAGAAATCTGACCCTGGTCTCAGTGTCCCATTTTAGAGGAGGCAGCAGAGTAGTGGCCGAGACAGGACTGAGGCATGCAGATTTCGGGCTCCTCAGGGCAGTTCTGGAGTGACTCCAGGATAGCAGTTCCTTGGGCTGGTCCCCCCAGAGCCCCTGGACTGAAGGCTCTGGGAGAGGATGCAGCGCAAAGGCACACGTGAGGATCTGCTTTGAGGGCCTGACGTTTTGGAATGAGCTGGGTTTGTTTGTGGGCTCCTGAATGTGCCTGACAACATGCAGAATCGGTCATGGTCCCGCCAGGAGGACAGTGAGGAAATCTGCCCCAAGGAAGTCTGGCTGCTATCCAGGCCCACAAGACTTCACCAGCCCCCACCATGAATCCAGTTTTCTAGAGGGGGGTGGGGCATGGCTGGTGAACCTGGTCCTGAAGCCTAGCTCCATGCTCAATCCCAACTGCCCATCTTCCCACTGGGCCTGCTTCTCTTGGGAGCCAGCAGGCAAGTTTGGGGCCTCAGGTGGGGCAGGCTTGCTCATAGGTGGGCAGGACGTCAGCTCAGGCCTGGCCCTCGGGCAGAGGAAGTCTGGGTGGGCACCCTCTGGCCACTCAGGAGGGTGGCCTGGGGAGATGGGTGTCCTGGTTTGAGATAGGGCAGAAATTCAGTTGACCATCCAGACCCTAGTCGGCCTGGTCCAGCCCCATGGCCGCGTACACCCAGGGAGCCGGCAGTTGCTGGACTTTCACCTTCAGCGAGGTGGGTTTGCCCTGGGCGGCAGACGTCCAGGTGGTCCGAGTTGGGGCCTCTTGCTCTGCCCTGCTCGGTAGCCCGGGCGGGAGCAGCCCTAGGCCCCCATGTGTCTTCCTGTAAAGATGCCACCAGGCTCGCGGGTCGGCAGTGTGCTGGGCAGACGAACTCGGGGCTGCGGAATGTTGCTCCCCTGCCCGCTAGCTGCGAGGCAGGCGCCCTCGCCCCACAGTGCCGCTCGTCCCCGGAGAGAGGGGAAGGCGGGGTGGTGGGCTTCCCCGAGGGCGCCCGGCTGCCCCTCTAATGAGGAGGAAGGGGTGGAGGCCGCGAGGAGAGCCACAGCAGGCCAGACGCCGGGTCCCAGCGCCGCGCCCTCATCCCTCAGATGCTACTTTGTCACCTGAAAGGAAAAATGGGTCAGGTCCTGGTGAGGGAGGGGCGGCAGGGCCGACGCTGGGTGCCTGCCCGGAGCGCAGAGCTCAGATTCCCGCTTGGGCCCGGCGGCGCCGAGTCCCCTCCCTACCGGGAGTGGGCAGGTGGCCAGGAACACAGCGGGGCGAGCAGGTCCGTGACCCGCGCCTGTCTCCGCAACAGCCCCGACTTCTCACCTGCGCCCCCGAGCCTTCAGACCGGACGGAGCCGGGGAGCGGTCCCCCCAGCCGCCACCTCTGGGGCCGAGGAGCGGTGACAGCGCCGACCCGGGGGGAAGGGAGGAAGGAGGAGAGACAAAGGCGCGCCGGCCCCGCCTCCTCGCGCCGCCCACCATGTGTCAGTCAGAGGCGCGGCGAGGACCCGAGCTCCGCGCGGCGAAATGGTGAGATGCCCACGGCCGCGTCCTAACCCCGCCGCACCCCGCCGCGACCTCCGGAAGGTCAGAGTTCACGTCCAGCGGCTCCGCGGTGGAGGTGGTGGCGGCGGCAGGGGGCTAGGGGACCAGCTTCCGCGGCTAGAGGGGCCCACTCCGGGGGGCCTGAGTCGGAGAGCCCGCTTCAGGTATTGGTGGGGGCCAGCGGGCTGGTGGTCCAGTGTCCACGCTGCGCCCCCGCCCCGCTTGGGCGCAGCTTCTCTGGGATTGGTCCCCGCACTCCTGCAGAGAGCAGGGTGGGCGGGAGGAACCTGGGGTAGAGGAGTGATGTGTCTGGCTTGGCTTGGCCCCTACCCATTTCGTGGACCTTTTTAAAGGGACGGGAGAGAATGATCGCAGAGGGTCTGGTGAGCAGTGCAGAGTCAGCAGATTCAGGGCCGCTGCTGAGCTGCAGGGCCCGGCCTTCGGCTGTTCTCCATCTTCTCTGCTTTCTTATCAGCTGTGCTGCCTTTGTTCCTTGGTTTGTTGAGCAGCTGGGGGCAGAGGACCGAGCTGCTCTGAGAGCAGAGGCGCAGATGGAGCCTGCTGCTCCAGCTGAGTGTAGTGTTTTTGATGAAACCGAGGCTCCAGGACATTCTCCGAGCGGGTAGTAGTGTGGTCTAAAGCCCACACTGGGGCCTTGAGAGCATCTAGGTCCTGGGTCTGTGGCACGGCGACCTGGGCCTCAGTGTCACGACTCAGGATAGAACTTACCCTGGTCTCTGGCTCCCCTGAAGCTGAGCCTTTGCTGACTGTACCGAATTAGGGCTGGTGGGGTCAGAGGAAGGCCCACCTACCTTTACTGGAAGGGGGGGCCTGGGTCAGGTGTGTGTGGCCCCAGCAGGCCTGAGGGTTGGCAGGGAGCTTCGCGCCACCACCCTCTGGATTGTCGTGGAGAACCTGAGCTGACGTAGAAAGACTGCAGGGGGGATGGAGCAGTAGCCGTGAGGGGTTTGTGTGTGTGCACCTGCGTGTGTATGTGTGATCTTACCAGGCCTGATCTCTTATCAGATGAGGAAGGAAGAGGCTTGGTCCGTGGAGAGAGTTACCCAGATCCTATGCTGCCAGAGGCTTGGGGGCTCAGCCTAGCTCTCCTTGAAGCCCACGTGAACAGAGCTGGCCTCAGGCAGGCGGGGACCGCCCTGTGGGCTCTGTCTACACTGCCTCCTTGGTGCTCGGCCCCACGGTCCGAGACAGGGCCCTCGCCAGGTTCAGAAGCTATTCTGAGCAGTCTCAGCTGACATGCAGGTAGAGAGACTGGGAGGTGAGCGCTGACAGAGGCAGCCCAGCCCCCGACTCAGAGTGCGGTTAGCGTGAGGAGGTCTGGCCAGTGTCACCAAATCCGTGGAGAGGCAGGCAAGCTTGCCGAGGGTGCGGTGGATGGGAAGGGTGGGGCCCCTGGTCCTCTGCTGACCTCGGTCGTGCGTGGACATGTGCCCTGCAGGTTGCACTTCCCTCAGCTGGCCCTGAGGCGGAGGCTGGGACAGCTGAGCTGCATGTCCAAACCTGCCCTGAAACTGCGCTCCTGGCCCCTGACGGTCCTCTACTATCTCCTGCCCCTCGGCGCCCTCAGGCCCCTCAGCCGGGTGGGATGGAGGCCTGTGAGCAGGGTAAGTGTGCGGGGGCTGCCGGCCCTGCCTCCCCGCAGCAGGCTGGAGGGGGGTGCCCAGTTATCTGGGCAGAGGTGGTGCTGTGGGGCCTGAGCCCTTCAACAGATGCTGTTGGAAGGCAAGTTGGTGGAAGGGCTGGGCTGGTCGGTGGCCATGTGGGCTGTGGACAGGTGACTGGAAAGGCCCATCATCCACGGGCTGCTCTCTCTGCCTGCATTCCTGCCGTGTAAGTGCTCTGTTTCTGGAAAGAACCCACATTGGGCATTCAGAAAATGGTGTCTGTTTCATCTCCTGTGTTCAGGCAGAAGAAAGCTTAGAGGTGATTTTGAGAAGAATCAAATTTCTGGACGCCAGAGGGCAGTTCATACACGCTAGAGCCTGTGTGGCCTCTTTGGGTAGGGATGCTTTTGAGGACCCAGGAGCCCCCAGCAGGGCCAGGTGAGGGCCCTGAGCAGCCCAATGGGTGTCACCAGGCTTGGAAGCTGAGGGTACCTATGGGGCACTGGGCATTAGGCCTAGGGTCATAGGGCAGCCCTGGGCCACCCCCACACGTGGGTATCAGCCGGGAGTGCAAAGAGCTGCTAACTCAGTGCCTCTTTAGAGGTGTTTAAAGTTGGGAGTGGAATTGCTTTTGCACCCTGGGGACTTGGTCTTGGCAGTGTTCAGCAAGCAGCAGCCACCAATTAAAGCAGGTCCTGCAGTGGCACCTGAGATTTAAGAGCTTGGGCTGGAGGGTCTGACTGAGGTGCAGAGTTCCCTCTCCTAGAGGAGCTTTGGGTGGGGACGGCTGTGTGGACTGCGAGGCCCTTGGAGTATAGGTGTCAGTGCCCGGTACTTCTGCCCGAAAGCCCCTATGCTCAGGGCAGGCTGAGCACGTGCACTTTGGGGTGTGGACTCGCCTGAGCACCGAGAGCCGATTGTTCCCGTGCTGGTCTGGGACGCTCGCAGCAGTGCCCACCACAGCCTGTGTGTGACCACATCCGATCCTCGTATGCCCGTCCCCATCCAAGAAACGGGGTGGGAATGCTGCAGGAAACGGGTGATACCTGAGCTACTGTGTAAAGACTTGGAAGCTCAGTCTGGTTCCTGGTGAGAAACCACCATGTCACAAAGCCCTCAAGGGTCCCAGCTGCTCGGGCCTCAGAGCTGGTCCCTGTGGGGGGGTCCTGGGGCTGCGTGCACGGCGTGGCACACTCACCTGCCCTTGGGGCCTGCAGGTGGCCTTGTACAAGTCGGTGCCAACGCGCTTGCTGTCGCGGGCCTGGGGCCGCCTCAACCAAGTGGAGCTGCCGCACTGGCTGCGCAGGCCCGTCTACAGCCTGTACATCTGGACTTTCGGGGTGAACATGAAGGAGGCCGCCGTGGAAGACCTGCACCACTACCGCAACCTCAGCGAGTTCTTCCGGCGCAAGCTGAAGCCGCAGGCCCGGCCCGTGTGCGGCCTGCACAGCGTGGTGAGGCCCGACCCACCTCCCGCCTCGGCACCTTTGGGCACACTGGGCCTGGTGGGCACTGCTTCCAAGCTGGACCCCCAGGGGGGCCATGGCCCTGTCCTCCACACCCTCCCCTGCAGCGAGCCTCTCCTGACCCTTCCAGATCAGCCCCTCGGATGGGAAGATCCTCAACTTCGGACAGGTGAAGAACTGTGAGGTGGAGCAGGTGAAGGGGGTCACCTACTCACTGGAGTCGTTCCTGGGCCCCCGCACGCCCTCAGAGGACCTGCCCTTCCCCCCAGGTGGGTCCTGGCCCTCGGTGCTGGGCGCCAGCAGGTGGAGGGGCGGGAGGCCTGTGGACAGGAGACCCTCTGCCTGCAGCTCAGGCCTCCCTGGAGCCGGTGTCCAGGTGGCACAGAGGGCTCTGAGCAGCTGGCCCACGTCTGCCCGCAGCCACGCCCCACAGCTCCTTCAGGAGCCAGCTGGTCACGCGCGAAGGGAACGAGCTCTACCACTGCGTCATCTACCTGGCCCCCGGGGACTACCACTGCTTCCACTCCCCTACTGACTGGACCGTCTCCCACAGGCGCCACTTCCCAGGTAGGCCGGGCCCAGCTGCCCCCGGGGGCCTCGGACGAGCGCCTCGGCTTCTTCCTGTCAGAGGCCGTGGGCTCCAGAGTTGGGGGCAAAGCTGGGTGTGGGGATGCAGGTTGGGGTCCAGCCTGCTCTGCATCTAGAATGACAGGCCAGGCAGGGAGTACACATGTCTGTCCCACAGGCTCCCTGATGTCCGTGAACCCTGGCATGGCCCGCTGGATCAAGGAGCTCTTCTGCCACAATGAGCGGGTGGTCCTGACTGGGGACTGGAAACACGGCTTCTTCTCACTGACGGCCGTGGGGGCCACCAACGTGGGCTCCATCCGCATCTACTTCGACCGGGTAAGCAGGTCCCACGGCCATTCTGGGCTCCCTGCACTGTCTCCTGTGCGGCCAGAGCTGCTGGGGCTGCGACTTCTAGGAAGGCGGGTCTCCCACCCCGGTCTAGAGGTGGCTGCAGGGGGAGGGAATTAATCTC
Organism: Bos taurus; assembly: GCF_002263795.3. Lineage (NCBI taxonomy): Eukaryota > Metazoa > Chordata > Mammalia > Artiodactyla > Bovidae > Bos > Bos taurus. The sequence goes on along the minus strand of NC_037344.1, from coordinate 70,323,851 downwards.
CGTGCTTGGCACTTGCTTCTGCTGAAAACCCAAGGGGAGCCCTTGTGTGTGACGGGCACAGGTGAACAGGCAGGTCATGCCTCCTCCATTCCTTCCAGCCCCAGGTCACAGCAGGTCAGGGGCTCTCAGCTCAGACCTGGCCCCTGGCCTGAGCTGCTGTTCCCACTTCCCTTCCCAAGCAGGGTGGGGGGCAGGGTGTGTCCACGGCCCACATGCTCTGTCCCCACCTCCCAGGACCTGCACACGAACAGCCCGCGGTACAGCAAAGGCTCCTACAACGACTTCAGCTTCGTGACGCACGCCAACAAGGAGGGCATCCCCATGCGCAAGGGCGAGCACCTGGGCGAGTTCAACCTGGGCTCCACCATCGTGCTCATCTTCGAGGCCCCCAAGGACTTCAACTTCAGACTGCAGGCAGGACAGAAGATCCGATTTGGGGAGGCTTTGGGCTCCCTCTGAGCCTCCTGCATGGCCGTGGCTGCTGAGGGTCCTTTCAAGGGGACTGCAGGGTCTTACCAGGCAGGACCTGGGTGACTTCCGTCCCTGCTTCTGGGGTGCAGACAAGGTCGTCAGAGCCCATCGTGCCTAGACCGCCGTCACCCCCTCTCCCACCCGAGGAGAAAGTGTGGGCCAGGATGATGGAGTCCCTCTTGGAGACTTTCTTACGTCTCGTAAAAACTGGCTCTTTGACCTCCCGGCCAAGCGTTCGGTTGGTCCCGATTTCCGTTCTGAGATACGCGGTAGTTAAGGTACCTTCTTGCTGCTCGTCCTGTCACTGCTTTCTGGCCTCCGCCTCTGCTTCCCCTGCACAGGGTGAGGTGCCTCCTGGCACTGACTGTGGGCCCCACAGCGGGGCCGGTAACGCAGCTGCTTTCTGTCCCTGAGTTTTCTCCACCTTGCTTGTTGGGAAAGGCTGTCTTCTCTCTTTGCACATGTGGCTGAACACGTCACCTGCCGAGACTCTGTCAGCAGCTTCCAAGGGTGGCCTTTGGTGGCTCGGTGCTTTGCAGGCCCTGGCGAGTGACCTTTCGGAGCTGGTAGGATCTATTATCGACCCCCCTAGTGGTGGCCCAGCTGGGACCAGGGGCGAGCTTGTGTCCCCTCCCTACATCCAGGCCTGTGTAAATATAAATATGCAGAAGTTGCTGCTATTGATCAGGGGCTTACACTGGAAACAAAGGAGCCTTGTTGATGTCTTTGGTGTGTGACGGAGGGGGGTGTCAGTGCCTAGAAAACCTGTCCCCAAGTAACAGATACTAACAAACAGGTACGAAGTCCTGAGGGAGCCACTGATGGGGGGCGGGGGGGAGGGCCAAGTTTCATGTTTCCTGGGGATGCTGTGAATTTCTCCTGCAGGAGAAGCCATTTGAACTTTTTCAACTGTATCAGTAGCACAGTATTTTTGTATGAAAAGTGGGAGACTTCTGAACAGTGATTCATTTAATTGCAACATTTTGAAATAAACTAAAAAACATTGCTGCTCTGCATTCTGTTCCTGGACGTGGTGACTAGCACAGAGCCCGCCGCAGGGCCTGGACCCGAGAGATGCAGGTGTGGACGGGCTGGCGCCGGGCCTGCAGCTCATGGGCCAGCTGCTGGATCTGCACCTCCACCTGGGGGGATGGGGGGCCAGCTGAGAGGAAGCCCAGCCCAGGAGCCATCCCAGCCGCCCGCGCCTCACCTTCTGCAGCTCCTCCTCAACCTGCTGCTCAGCTTCCTGATCCTCAGCCCGGGGCTCCGCCCTGCTCAGCTCTAGCCACCGCCTCAGGCTGTGTGCTTGCCGCTGGCAGGACCTGAGGGCGTAAGGCAACTGCTGCCTGGCTTTGCCCAGGCAGAGCCTGCAGCCTGGAGACAAGCACACCCGCTTCTGCTGCCATGGGCGGAGGCAGAGAGGCTCCCCCACCATCCTCAGCCTGTGCAGAGCAGGCCTTGGGGGACCCAAGCCCTTCCCTCCGATCAAGGCTGCTGCCCATGTGGAGGTGCCTGGGCGTGGGGGAGGCTGGCTGTGGACCAGAGCACACGCAGGGCACCATCCCGAATGAGTGACAACGTACCAGGCAGACCACCGGCTTCCAGGGGCACAGCTGGGTGTCAAGTTCTGCTCAGCTTTTCCTGAGCATTACGCCCTCAGGTCCCTGAAGGTGAGACCACCCTGGACCTGAGCGGGGCGCTGCTCTGCCTGCCTGCGGGGCTGTCCCCAGGGACACAGCGCCCCGGTCGGCCCCCTTGCTGGGTGGCACAAGTGCCGTGGTCTCACCTGAGGTTCTGCCTTGTGGTCTGGTAGTCCTGCAGCTGCTGCCGGATGCCCTCAAGCTCAGCCTCCAGGTCGCTGTGGCCAGTGCCCACAGGAGAATATGCTTGATTTCGGCCAGCCTCTTGGCTCAGTCCAGGATGAGCTGAGCTGCCAGGAGGGGTGCCCCCTCTCGAGGCACTGACAGGCCCCTGGTACACACCTTCAGGGTCAGAGCCAGGCCCAGGCCTGGTGCCCCTGAAGTCCCCAGGAAGGAGCAGACAGGGGCTGGGGACACCGGCCAGGGACGAACGGACCTGGGATGGAAGCCCAGGCGTCACCGGCTGGGCTGACAACTGTGAAGGAAAGATGAACACTGACCAGGGAAGCGGGAGGAAGGTGGGGAGCCGGGGTTCCCCACGCCTGCTCTGGCCTTGCCCTCTTACTTCCGCACCCGACCCCACCAGAGGGCCCCCACCACTGGAGCAGCCACTGCCAGCTGTACCAAGCTTTCACCCCTTCTAGCAAAGACCGACCGACCATTTCCCTGAGAAAGGTGCTCCAGCCCTCCTTCCCTCCTCCTGGTGACACCAGCCCCTGGAGAGATGCGATGCTCCCACCCCCTCTCCACCCCCTCAGGTCGCAGCCCTTCGGGCACAAGCTCCTGCGGGGCCAGCCCAGGGCACAATTGTGCCTCCTCACTTCCCCGTCCCAGCTCCTTGACTCTCACATCACAGGCCCCAGAGTCGCAACCCCTCCTCCCTGTCACCCCTTCGGTTCTCAGGGGGTTACCTCCAACCTGTGCTGCGAACTGTCAACTTTGATCTGCAGCCCTGACCTCGTTCCTGGAGGCCAGGCTCCATCTGTTGCTTTACCTCAAACCTGACAGGTTCAGGACTCACTCTTCATGTGTCACCTGGGTCCCCAGCCACGTCTTCCCTCTCGCAGTAAAAGAACTCATTATTCCCCTCGTTGTTCAGGTTGGAAACCCAGGAGCCATCCTGGACTCCTTCCCTTCCTCTCGCCAAACCCATCAGAGCGAGCCCTGCCTGCTCTGCCTCCCATGGCGTCCACGCACCGCGGCCCAGCCGCAGCACCTTCTGCTGGACCCGCGTCCACAGCCTCTCGTTCTCCTAAGTCCAGCTTCTCCCTGGGGCCTGCATGGCCCTCCCTGGTCCACAGCCTCTACCTCTGTCTGCATGTGGGGTTTCCTTTGGTCTCCACCTCCGTGTAAGCGTCACGAGCACAGGCCTTGGGGGCCATTCCCTGCTGTGTCCCCAGGATAGTGGCCCCTACACTGGGTACGTCTCCCAAGGCAGCGGGCACAGCTTTGGCTAAGGCACTGAGTATGCGAGAAAGCAGCAGCAAAGGCCAGACCAGAACACGCCCCAGGGGTCTTACCCAAACGGGTACTTGGGCCCCACGTGGCGCAAAGGAGGATGGGGGCAGCAGCTCTGGGCTGGGGTGTGCTGTGGGTGGTAGCTTCAGGCCAGGGGCGCGTGGCAGGGGGCTGCTTGGGTCCAGCACTGACCGGGCGGGGCCCACTGGCCGGACCTGGTGTGGGCCGCACTCCCACAGGGCCTGGGACCTGAGTGGCGGAGCGGTGGGAGCCGGTCAGGCAGTGCCCCCAGAGGAGCAGGAAGGAAGGGAGCCAGGCCCCCTTAAGGCACCAGGACTGCAGCACCTACCCCTGCCTGCTGAGGGGGCCACACACCAGGGGCACCTGGCTCTGCAAGGGCTCCACCAGGAAGCTTGGGCGTCGCGGCTGCTTCCGTGCCCAGCGGGCAGCATTGCTGGAAAGAAACAGGCTGTTTCTCCAGGCTGCCCAGGGCCTGGGACCTTGTGGGTGCAGTCATCCAGCCCGTCCTCTGAAATCTCTCAGGCAGACTGGAGGCCGGGTGAGGAAGGCCCTCGCCCCAGCTGCCTTCCTGGACGAGCAACTCCAGGGGCCTGCTGCCTGTGGGCGCCCCACCCACGCGTCTCACGGGAGCCAGGCACAGGCTGCAGCAGCGCAGCGTGCAGGGCCAGCGTGTCCCAGAGGGCACCCGCTCCTGGCTGTGCCGGGAGAAGTGGGGAGACTACCAGGCCTGGTGAGGAGGGGCTACCAGGGGGCCCATCTGGGAGGAATAGCAGCTGAGCCCCGGTTAGGGCCCCACAGGAGCGGGGGCAGGATTCTGCTGCACAGGGGGCTCCCAGTGGCTCAGCCGTGACCCCGGAGCCCAGTGTCCTTCCCATACTGTCCAAGATCTGCCCCAGGAGGAAGCGAGGAGAAGGAGGTGAGGGACGGGGCTACTCACAGCTCCAGGAGCTGGGGGTCCCCAGGGGCTGACGCCAGGCCATCCAAAGCTCCCCAAAGCCCACGAGGAGCTGGTAGCCTTTTGGTCTCCAGGGGGGCATCGCCAGCCCCGGCGGCAACGTGGCTAATAAGGGGACACTCAAACGTCACTCTTCTGCTGGGCTCAGTGGACACAGGGGACTGCGGCTCCCTGCCCCGACCCAGCGCCTTCTGTTTCCAGAGCGTGGCACAACGACGCACTGCGCGGTGGAGACTGTGGGCCGCCTGCAAACAGCCTCCGGTCAGGGCGGTGCTGTGCCGCCCGTGCCCACGGGGCTGGGGGGATGGGGACACCCCAGACCCACCTGCACCTGCTGCTGGGCGTGCAGCTGCTGCCGGAAGGCCTTCATGCCGGCCGCAAAGCGCAGGAGGCGCTCAACGCCCTCCCTGAGGAGCTGCAGCTGGTAGACCTGCACTGCCTGCTCCTCCCGCGCCTTCTTCCTCCTCGCCTCCTGCACGAAGCCCCGCCAGGCGGCCCAGGCCTCCAGGGAGAGGAGCGGTGAGGCCCAGCCGTCCTGCTGAGGCCCCCTCCCGCCGGCTGTGGCCTCTGCTGGGACGGGGAGCCCGTTACCTTCGCCTGCAGGGAGAAGGCCCAGAACCACAGGGCCTGCGCCGTGCGCTGCTGCTCGTGCCTCCTGTCCAGCAGCTGCGGGCCACAAAGGCAGTGTCCCCTTCAGGGAGCCCCCCTGCGCGGCCCCAGTCACCCTCAGATCCCTCTCCAGCTGGGTCCCGCCCTGCCTGCCCTGAGGCTGGGGATCGAGGAAGCTGCTCGGGAAAGAATGTCCAGGAGCTCCGGGGGCAGGACTCTGGGCTCCGGGGAGCAAAGAGACCGGACCCCTGAAGGGCCGCCAGGTGGGACACAGGACGCAGTCTGCCCGGTGTCTCCGCAAAGCCTCAGTAAAGACCTGAAGTGGGTTTCCTATCAATTTCTACACGTTACCCTGACATGTTTTCAACAGGACACTGCAGGAAGGGACTTGGCCTTAGACAGGTTCCCAGGGAAGGAAGCTGGCAGTGCTGGGCAGTGGTTGGCAGGGATGGGGGGGCCCCGGGAGGAGGGTGACACCAGCAGGAGCTGGAGGCAGGCCGGGAGGGAGCAGGACGGGGAGGGGCTTCTCCAGGGCGCCCACCTGTCGTCTCCACTGGTGGAAGTAGGCCCGGCTGAGCGTCTGGGCCCGGAGTCGGGCGGCCTGCCTCTGCCGCAGCTGGGGAGAAAGCACGTAGTGGGCTGTGGGCCGTGTGCCTGGGGCCGGCAGGTGCCCACACGCAGAGCCCCCGAGGGCGTCGTGGGCTCCAGGCCCACCAGCACCTCCTCCCAAGGGCCTCCTGCACAGGTGGGGTGTCCAGATGGCTCTGCAGTTCACCCAGTGCTGACAGGCGTGGTTCAGATTGAACGGGTTCTCTGCAAAGCCACTGTCCCTCCGGGGGCCAGGCTCCCGAGGCTGCGTCCCCCGCCTTCACTCACCAACCAGAAGGGCAGCCTTGCACCCACAGACCCCTGTCACCACCGTCCACACTGGCTGCTGGGAGCGCTTCAGCAAAGACCTTTCCTCACCCAGACAGCCCAGCCGCGCTGGGGAGCTCGTGGAGCTGCCCCCCGCCTCACCCTCTTCCTGACGCAGCCCTGATGGTGCGCCTTCCACCGGGCCAGGGCCTCCTGCAGCAGCTTCCGGCAGCAATGTCGCACTGCCCGCTCCATCTGCACCCTCTGCTGGGCAGCCCTCCGGCTTCGGTCCCGCCAGAGCCGAAACCAGGTCCTGAGACGGCCTGAGACAGACCGGAGTCAGTCAGCTCTCGTGGAGGACGCACGTGGACCCCTAGTGCTGTGCGTGCTAAGTCGCTTCAGTCGTGTCTGACTCTGCGACCCCATGGACTGTAGCCCACCAGGCTCCTCTCTGTCCATGGGATTCTCCAGGCAAGAACACTGGAGTGGGTTTCCAAGCCCTCCTCCAGGAGTTCTTCCCAACCCAGGGATCAAACCTGTGCCTCTTATGTCCCAGCACCGGTAGGCTCTTTACCACTAGCCTCACCTGGGAAGCCCTCACAGAGCAGCAGGCAACGGTGAAACTTAGAGGGTGGAGAACCTGGGTGAGACCACTGCGTGTGGACATGTCCTCTGTGAGGACAGCTCTGGCCACCTTCAGAGGCTGCGCACACCCTGACGGGAACCAGGGCTGTTGATCGCTGGGCCCCCCACCCCACCCGAGCCATAAGCCTGTGCACAGCAGCCGCAGGTGTGCCAAGACCCCTGCAGAGCCGCCTGCAAGCAGCTGCTGGGCTTGAGGCAATGGGAGGAAACCGAGGCTCAGCGGCCCAGGCAGCCCGAGCCAGGCACGGCGAAGCCCGGCTCTGCTGAGCGCATGCATCCTCTGACAGCCGGGCTCCGCAAGCAGGTGGGTCGGGGCCGCGCCCTGCGTGTCTGTCACCAGACTCTCTCGAGGGACCAAGCACTCTGTTCTGGTGCTGCTTTCCCTTTTGGAGTTTTTCCTTTTCTGTAGCCTGGAGGTGTCACATTAAGTGCTGCTGTTCCCCGGGTCCTGCTTTACACACGGACGTGTGAGCCTCACTGGACCCCCACGACCACCTCCAGGGCAGGTACTACCATTCCCACACTCAGCCGGCACACCGAGGCTGAGAGGAGGCCCTGCCTGAGTTACACAGCCATTGATGGGCATGAGTGCCCACGATCCCTTACCCCTGCTCCGTCCTCCTGCAGCCCCAGCCGAGCCCTGGACCACCAATGTGTGCCTGAGACTCAGAGGCTCACTTATGCCAAGAAAGAGCCCCATGGGTATGGCGAGCACATGTGCTGCGTGCTGAGAACACGGCATGTCATCAACAGCCCCCAGCGCCCCGCACCAGCCCTAATGGACACAGAAACTGAGGGCCAGCCACGTGCCACCAGCCATGTGAGGAAAGACGCTGCCGGCAGGCCCGCAAGGGAAGCAGCTTCAGCTGTGCCGGTCACCCCCCCACCGCGGTCGCCTGACCCAAACCGGGTGCCGTGCAGCACCAGTGCCAAAGTCCGCCCAGCAGAGACTGGGGGCGGGCTGAGCGCCGCATCTTTCCTGGGAATGACTAAAAACACTTAGCCTTGGTTTCTAGGGTGAGGGGCAGCCGTCCCAGCAGAGACTGGGGGCGGGCTGAGCGCCGCATCTTTCCTGGGAATGACTAGAAACATTTACCTTGGTTTCTAGGGTGAGGGGCAGTCTGAGGTCACAGAGGAGCGTGCTGGACCCTGAGATTCTGTCCAGGAGAGCATGGAACTGTGTTCATTGACACAAGAACCAGTCAGAACCAAATCTGAGTGGATTAGCTTTTGTCTCAGAGCAAATGCTATTAAGCCAATTTAACAGCTTGATCCATTTTCTCTATGGTCCGATTTAAACCATTTCTCATTCATTCTAACCAGCAGCTGTCTCCTCAGAGTGTCAGACGTGCCCCTGCAGACCCAAGGGTCCCTGTTTTCACATCTCTCTCCAGCAGCGGTCCCCCCAGGCCATTGGAATGGCAGGTCATGGGACTGCCTGGGGCCAGCTGGACAGTCCCTGCTTCCCAAGCAGACTAGGAAGCAGGACCCTGACAGGGAGGGCCCAACCTGACAAGCAGCTGTCACGGGCAGAACGTCCCCATCAAACTGCCTCCAAGACCCCATTCCAGCTCCAGGTCTTTACTTCTCTGTAGATCTCAAGCCTGGGCCTTTTCATTAATGGCAATTGGCTGGGAAAAGGATGTGAAGATGGACCAGTTTACTCCTCCCAAGGTCACATCCACCCCAGAACCTGAGCTAATGGTGTGTGGAGCAACTGACATCTGGAGTGGGGTGTGCCCTTAACCCAGTTATGACTGGTCTCTTAAGAAGAGACACAGACACGGATGATGACGTGAGGAACGATAAGGCCGGAGTGACAACATGTCTACAGCCTGAGGTGCAGCAAGGGTGCCCAGGAGCCACCAGAAGCCAGCTGAGCAGGGGAGGAGACCACCTCCCCACCACCGCAAAGCCTGTGGAGGGAGCACGGCCCTGCCAGCACCTTGAGTTTAATCTTCACAGGCCGCTCTTCAGCTTCCAGACTTTTGCCAAGAGAACGTACTGGTCACAACGAACACCCGCTTCCAACAACAGAAGAGACGACTCCACATGGACGTCACCAGACGGTCAACACCAGAATCAGACTGACTACATTCTCTGCAGCCAAAGATTGAGAAGCTCTATACAGTCAGCAACAACAGACCAGGAGCTGACTGTGGCTCAGATCCTGAACTAACTCCTTATTGCCAAATTCAGACTTAAATTGAAGAAAAATAGGGAGAAGCATTAGACCATTTAGGTATGACCTAAATTAAATCCCTTACGATTATACAGTGCAAGTGACCAATAGATTCAAGGGATCAGATCTGACAGACAGAGTGCCTGAAGAACTATGGAGAGAGGTTTGTAACACTGTACAGGAGACAGTAATCAAAACCATCCCCAAGAAAAAGAAATGCAAAAGGCAAAATGGTTCGAGGAGGCCTTACAAATAGCTGAGAAAAGAAGAGAAACAAAAGGCAAAGGAGAAAAGGAAAGATATACTCATCTGAATGGAGAGTTCCAAAGAATAGCAAGGAGAGATAAGAAAGCCTTCCTAAGTGATCAAGGCAAAGAAAGAGAGGAAAATAACAGAATGGGAAAGACTACAGATCTCTTCAAGAAAATTAGAGATATCAAGGGAACATTTCATGCAAAGATGCGCTCGATAAAGGACAGAAATGGCATGGGCCTAAAAGAAGCAGAAGATATTAAGAAAAGGTGGCAAGAATACACAGAAGAACTATACAAAAAAAAACATGACCCAGATAACCACGATGGCGTGATCACTCATCTAGAGCCAGACATCCTGGAATGTGAAGTCAAGTGGGCCTTGGGAAGCATCACTATGAACAAAGCTAGTGGAGGTGACAGAAATTTCAAATCCTAAAAGATGATGCTGTTGAAGTGCTGCACTCAATATGCCAGCAAATTTAGAAAACTCAGCAGTGGCCACAGGACTGGAAAAGGTCAGTTTTCATTTCAATCCCAAAGAAGGACAATGCCAAAGAATGTTCAAACTACTGCACAATTGCACTCATTTTACACGCTAGCAAAGTAATGCTCAAAATTCTCCAAGTCAGGGTTCAACAGTACGTGAACTGAGAACTTCCAGATGTTCAAGCTGGATTTAGAAAAGGCAGAGAAAGGAGAGATCAAATTGCCAACATCTGCTGGATCATAGAAAAAGCAAGAGAGTTCCAGAAAAACACCTACTTCTGCTTCACTGACTATGCTAAAACCTTTTATTGTGTGGATCACAACAAACTGTGGAAAACCCTTAAAGAGATAGGAATACCAGATAACCTTACCTGCCTCCTGTGAAACCTGTTTGCAGGTCAAGAAGCAACAGTTAGAACCAGACATGAACAATGGACTAGTTCAAAATTGGGAAAGGAGTACATTAAGGCTGTATATTGTCACCTGCTTTTTAACTTATATGCAGAGTACATCATGAGAAATGCCGGGCTGGATGAAGCACAAGCTGGAATCAAGATTGCCAGGAGAAATATCAATAACTTCAGATATGCAGATGGCACCACTCTTATGGCAGAAAGTGAAGACGAACTCAAGAGACTCTTGATGAAGGTGAAAGAAGAGAGTGAAAAAACTGGCTTAAAACTCAACATTCAAAAAAAGAAGATTATGGTATCCAGGACCATCATTTCATGGCAAATAGATGGGCAAACAGTAGAAACAGTGACAGACTTTATTTACTTGGGCTCCAAAGTCACTGCGAATGGTGACTGCAGCCATGAAATTAAAAGATGCTTGCTCCTTGGAAGAAATGCTATGAGAAACCTAGACAGCATATTAAAAGCAGAGACGTCACTTTGCCAACAAAGGTCCGTCTAGTCAAAGCTATGGTTTTTCCAGTGGTCATGTATGGATGTGAAGAGTCTGACCACAAAGAAGGCTGAGTGCCAAAGAACTGATGCTTTTGAATTGTGTTGGAAAAGACTCGAGAGTCCCTTGGAACACAAAGAGATCAAACCAGTCAATCCTAAAGGAAATCAACCCTGAATGTTCATTGGAAGGACTGATGCTGAAACTAAACCTTTAATACTTTGGTCACCTGTTGAGAAGAGCCAACTTATCAGAAAAGGCTGGGAAAGACTGAAGGCAGGAGAAGGGGACGACAGAATGAGATGGTTGGATGGCCTCAATGACCATGAGTTTGAGCAAGCTCTGGGAGACAGTGAAGGACAGGGAAGCCTGGTGTGCTGCAGTCCATGGGGTCGCAGAGTCAGACATGACTGAACCACCACCGTCTAGCTGCCGGGCCCCACTTACCTCTACTCAGCACCAGCTGGGCCTCCCTGACAGCTCCGTCCGCCTGCTCTCGGTAATACACCTCCACAGATGCTGCCTCTCGCCACTCAAGCAGGACCTGAGGGGCAGAAGCAGAAGAGTGTGGTCATGGCACGTCCCCACTTCCTGGGGTCAACCCGGCTCTGTGGGTGGCTCCTCATGGAGTGAACGGCATTCATGTGGGCTCCAGGAAGTGCCCGCCGTCCACACAGACCCAGGCCACCTTGCCCAGGCCCCTCGCAGGAAGCCCTGGGTCCCAGGCGATGGGCCCAGATGAGCTGAACTTCACACAGTGCCGTTAAGACATCAAGGCTCACTCGGGCTCCCATCCTGTGTGTTAAGTGGAAGCTTCATGTCACGTGCGACATACGTGAGGCACACGTGAAACCACAGTAACAGGACAGAGGGTGCCTGCCGCCTGCCCGCCACACAGTCACGAACTCCACTCCCCAGAGGCCGCCTCCCCTCCGAGCCCCGACCGTCCTTCCAGAGCAGGGCGCTCACACCGGCCTGTGAACTTCCCTGAGAGCAGACTGGACCCTGACCACGTGGAACTGCTGTTTGTTCACAGAGGCCCCAGAGCTGCCAGGACAGCCTCGGGCTCCCAGCAAACTGCCTTCTTCTGAAATGCCCCCGAGTCGAGGACCACCTCCACCACGGCATGTGCGTCCTGTCACATGACGTGACTTGTTCCCATGCGCCCCCAGCACGTGGAGCCAGGGCACCAATTCCTGCCAACTGTGACCAATGACCGCACTTTCCAGGAGGCTCTACGGAAAGCCCCCGAGGCCATGAATCCCACAAGGCCAAAGAGCAGCAGGGGTCAGGGAGGCCTCCCCGTGATGATACGAGGAGACAGAGGCGTGGCGTCCCAAGGGAAGGTTCCACGTGTGTGGGCAACCCTGGTTCTGGGGAGAGCTGGTTCACAGTCAGTATACACCCTGCCTTTGTTTTACGGATGTTGGTTCAGAATTCAGTAAAAGGAGTGAGTACACAAGCCCGCCTGCTGGCCCAGCTGTGTATGTGCAGAAGGGCGCTGTCTCTTGTTCTGGGCTCCTCGTTCAGTTCACGCCTCTGGAGGCACTTCCAGGCCGCCCCATGGCAGGAACGCGGCCCCAGCCCCCCGGCGGCCAGCTGGCCCACAGGGCTCACCTTGGAGCACAGAGTCCTCCTGTAGTGAGCTGCCGCCCGGGACATCTTGTTTGCTTCGTCTGCTTGGGCCATGGCGTTCTCTCTCCAGCGATGTAACACATGCCTGCGGGCACACGGGGGGACAGGGTGACCTGGGGGTGGACAGTGCGAGGCTCTTCTGCTTGGTCGTGAATCGAGGTCTCCCCACACCCGAGCGTGTCCGTCGCACGGACGATTTACGTTGACTGCACACCCCGCACGCGGCTGAGCGGTGCCGTGGGAGCACCACGGGCACCACGGCCTCGTGCATTCAGGCGCCACGGGGAACACAGGGCTGCAACCCAGTGACAACGACAGAGGCGCTGCATCCATGGTAAGAGAGGTGCAGACAGGAAGACTGAGGAAGGCACGCACAGCCTGGAACAGCAGGTGCTGAACAGACTGAGGCAGGGGAAGAACACAGCGCGGCCGAGGGGCGTGAGTGAGCCCACATGCGAGATGCAGACAGGCCCAGAAGCTGGAGAGAGGCTTAGAGCAGGGGGTGGGGGGAGGGCAGGAGGTGGGCCTGGGAGGGAGCAGAGGTGACAAGGTACCTCCTGCAGGTCTGAACGGGGCAGGGAAAGGTACTCAGATGAACAAGACAGGCGGGAGATGGCGCAGGTGCCTCCCAGAGGCCCCGCTCAGCACACAGCGTGGGTTCAAGACACGTGAGGCCCCAGTGAACAGCACTAGCACTGGAAACACCGAAGCCTTGCTCTCAGCAGCAGGAGGCAGCCAGGCGTGACTGCCAGACCCTGGCTGGGGTCCCCCCAACCTGCCGCGGTCTGCAGCCTGCTCCCCGGTCCCTGGGCTGTGCCAGGGACGCGCGGACTCACCGCAGCAGCCGCCTCTTGTGCCGGCTCTCCCTGGCAGCCGCCTCCTGCAGCACGCTCCGCACCCGGCTCTGATAAACCTGCAGATGACCAGGAGGACTGGAGGACCCAGGCCGCAGCACTTGTCACCCTGGGGCAGCCGCAGGGGTACAGGGCCTGTGATGCCCAGAGCAGGCAGCACAGAGGGTGGGGGGAGGCCAGGAGCCCACCCAGGAACAGCGAGAGGACCAGCTATGCCCTCACCTGGTAAGTCCAGCCCCCAGGCCCCTGGCCCCCGGGGAAGGACAGAGAACTAGCTCAGGGGTGTAAGACCCACTGGCCAGGGCACTTGCTCTGAGTCTTGTGGAATTACTACCTCGGGAGAGGCGGGAGGAACAAGGAAGGGGAACAAAGTCTTCGGAATCCCCCTCCCTGCCAGCCAAGGAGGTCTGGGGGACCGCGGCATCGCGTACCCCCCAGGTCTGCAGCGCCCTGTGCAGCAAGCTGTGCTGGTGGTGCAGGTCGGCTTGCGCCAGCTTCCGCCACTCGGCACTGCGCAGAGCCCGGCGCTGCGGAGAGGAGAGAGCCGGCCGCCGCGGGCCCAGGGCTGAGGGGGGCTTGGCCGTGCCTCAGTCTCACTCTTGGTTTGGGGAAGCTCGGGTAAAGTGGTTATTAACCCCAAGCCCAGCATCCTCTTCTGTAAACACATTGTTTTTAGAGGGCTGTCTTAGAGGGCTGTGAGGATGACATGGGGCAAATGCCTCCTGCGGTTCAGTGCGAACCAGCAGCAGTGTGAACCTTTTTCGCCCTGAAGAGGACGTCTGTGAACCGTTAGACCAGGAACTTTAGACTCAGAGCGTCCAGGAGGGACAGCCTGGCACCTGCCACAGCGGGGACCTATGCCCAGTCGTCTCATGAAACCAGCTGGGCACTCACCCCAGCTGCCGCCCGGCCTCCCACACACACTCAGGGGAAGGTGGTTTCCGCGGGGCCGTGGAGGAGACCCTGTGTTCGCCCTGAGTCACCCTGATGAAGCTCCACCCACCCACAGCCCCAGGCGGGCAGTGCCCATGTGCCAAGGCCTCACCTCCCGCCACCTGGTCCAGGCCCGGCGCAGAAGCCACGCCGCGTGGAACCGTGCAGCCCGCATAGTGCCCGTCCTCCTGCAGGGAGACAGCTGGCACTCAGCCCAGACCCTGTGAAGGCCCTCTCGAGGGTCACCCCACTGCAGCCGGGACCCTGCCCAGGGGGTCTTAAACATGCAGGGGAATCAAGACCTTTTGGGAACAGCTGACAAAGGATTTGGGCGTTCCACCCAGAACAGCACTCATGCAGCCCAATTTTTGTGGACAAATTCACAGGGCTCTGTGTTCGTGTGGGAACAGGTAACTGAGGAGGAGGTTCAATGTGGCCAGAGTTCTAGAAGTGAGAGACCCTCGGAGCACAAAGCAGATCAAGAGAGAACCCAGGGCAGGACGACGCCTGCCGGGCACACAGGGTTGTCTGCCCTGGTCCCTGACTACGGGGTGTGGTGAAACTGCCATAGTCTGCCCTGGCCATGGGCGCTTCAAGTGGCCCCAATCAGTGAGCAGGATGGAGCTGACGGGCGGGACCTCAGCTCCATAGGCCCTGCTGACCAGCCAAGGTCCTGAGCCCAGAGATCCATGAGCACCCCAGGAGCCTCCCACTGCAGCCCCAGTTTTGCTTAGACGGTTTCAAGTTGAATTTCCGGGACTTAAGACCAGAATCCAGGCTGACACGACCACCTCCCCACCCCCACCGGCAGACGCTCAGAGCTAACAGTCTGCCACTACAGTCAAAGCTGCCCCGAGTGGGGAAGGGTTTCCAAGGCACGAGTAGCCACTCACTCTGTTCTGAGCCCTCGGGAGCCCTCCCTCCAGACACAGAAGGCCTTCCTGAGCCGCCCGAGGTGGTGGTGGGCACAGGCCAGTGCATGCTGCTGCTGCTCCAGGCGGTGTGCCGCTGCCTGCTGGCGCCACAAGGACCATGATTTCTGCAGAAGGTGCTGCTCTGCATGGAGCACGGCCTGTGGCAGGAGAGACTGGAAGGGTCACAGAGGCGGCGGTACGGAAGCCAGGAAAAGTCCAGGCCACGAACGATGACCAAGGCGGAAGAGCTGGACATGCAGGAGCTGGGCGGGCCCAGAAACCATCTGCAGAGTCCACTGACAGACAAGGAAACAGATGCCAGGCCCTGCCCTGGCCTCGTGAAGCCTGGCTGCAGGCGGGTCGCCCTGCAGCATGGGTCTGTGTCCAGCAGCGTCCTCAGGGGCAAGGCGCCAGGTGGAGACCTGAAGCAGGCCCTGAGTGTCCCAGCACCTCCCTGGGGGGCCCCGGGGGAGCCACTCACCATCCTCTCTGCCAAGCGGTGTTCTCGATGCTGAGACATCTTCTGACACCAGATGGCAAACACCTGCTTCTCTAACACCTCCCTGAAAAAGTGAATAACAGGAGAGCACTTAACTCCACAAGAATGATACGTTCCAAATGACTAGGTTTTTTCTCTTATATTAAGAGCCAAATAAGCCCAGGTGGGGAGCAAGGAAAGCAGACAAAAGCCAAACCCCCCAAATGACCTGACACATTCCACACAGTTTCCGGCCTCACCCACACGGTGTGAAGACGATTCAGGCCTGGAGACCCTGTTTCTTCCTGCGCCCCACGCTCAATTACCCACAGTGCTCGACGGGCGCAGGGAAAGCCCTTCCAGTCCCTGCTGAGCAGCCAGGCTGCTGCTACCCACGTCCTTAGGGCAAGCAGTTAAAAACAGAAGCCGGAAAACCCAAAGCTGAGCTGGGCCCCAAGAAAAAGAAGTTCAAACAAGTATTTCAGGTGAAGTGGACAGAGAGATGGTCTGCACCTCTGCCCAGGCCTACCTGCACACCGTCAGTGAGTGAGTGAGTGAGTGAAGTCGCTCAGTCGTGTCCGACTCTTTGTGACCCCATAGACTGTAGCCTACCAGGCTCCTCAGTTCGCGGGATTTTCCAGGCAAGAGTACTGGAGTGGGTTGCCAGATCCAGAGGATCTTCCCAACCCAGGGATCGAACCCGGGTCTCCCGCACTGTAGGCAGACAGCTTACTGTCTGAGCCACCAGGGAAGCAGCACTGGGACAACTGGTCAACAGCCTGCAGGGGCTGTGCCTTGGCAAAGCCATTAGGACTGATGCTGGGGGACGGGAGACAGCGACCCTGGCATTTAACCCGTCGGATACACCACTCAGAACAAAGAGCTGCACTTCCTGCCAGGACACAGCAACCCATCCGTCCACGTGGTACAAACTGGGACAAGATGCACGAAGTTACTGTTTTCAGGCACCGCAGGTGTGATCATCGAGGGACAGGGAACGTGCAAGGTGAGCCCCATTTCGCCTGGGGGGCACCTTCTGGACACTGGGGTCAGGGGAGGGAGGCCGAGGAGAGCACGACAATCTCACTGAGCTGAGGCAGAGACCGCAAATTATTTCTGGGAATCCCCAAATCACAAATTATCAAAGGAAAAAAAAAATCAAGGAATTGTACCGTACTGAAATTAAACACTTCCGCTCACAAAAAAATGAAAACAAAACACAGTTAATTCACGTCAGTACATATATAATCACCTACTTTGCTCTCAGTTAAAATAAATAGTTAGAAAATGAAAAAGCCAGCCACATCCTGGAAGAGAGTATTTTCAATACCGTAGTCCAACAAAGAGCTGGTATCCAGAAAATATTTTTAAAATCTTCTACAAATCAGTAAGAGTTTTTAAAAGACACACAATTCAATTCTCTTAAAAACTAGGAGAAAGACTTGAACGGACACCTCCCAAAAGGTATAAAGTGGTCAGTGAGCATGTGATAAAGGCCAAAAGGATCAAAACCTGTCTGGTATTCCAAGGATGAAAATCAGCTCAGACTGAAAAGCGTAAATGCAGCCCGACCATGCATCAGGTCTGGAGGACTCCCACACTTGATGAAGCCAACCACAAGCCAAGCCTGCTTCTCCCTTGGTGACGCGGCAGCTGTCAGACGCCACGAGGACCCCCTTGTCCTCAGCAGTGATGCCCAGATAAGCTCTGCTGTGACCACTCACTCCCGAGGACACTCACGATGACAATGCTCCCAAGTGAGTCCCCACCTCTCAACCCGCCCCATCTGGCCTCAGAAACAGCGATCCATCCAAAAAGGAACCCTCTTTCTCTTAGAGCCTCCTCGGTTACAAATTCCCTTCCCTCGTGTACAGAGAGCAGCACTCCAGAGCTCCCCTCCTTCCTGGCAGTCAATCTGACTTGGTCAAATTACACATGTCCTGTTTCTGGCTCATGAGCTTTAAGGAAGAGACGTCACTTTGCCGACAAAGGTCTGATCAGTCAAGGCTGTGGGCTTCCCCGACAGCTCAGTTGGTAAAGACCCCGGTTTAATTCCTGGGTTGGGAAGATCCACTGGAGAAGGTAGACTACTCACTCCAGTATTCTTGGGCTTCCCTGGTGGCTCAGCTGGTAAAGAATCCGCCTCCAATGTGGGAGACCTGGGTTCAATCTCTGGGTTGGGAAGATCCCCCGGAGAAAGGAAAGGCTAACCACTCCAGTATTCTGGTCTGGAGAATTCCATGGACTGTCAGTCCATGGGGTCATAAATAGTTGGACACGGCCGAGCGACTTTCATGGTTTTTCCAGCAGTCATGTAAGGATGTGAGAGTTTGACCATAAAGAAGGCTGAGTGCATCACCAACTCAATGGACATGAGTTTGGGCAAACTCCAGGAGATAGTGAAGGACAGCAAAGCCTGACGTGCTGCAGTCCACGGGGTCACAAAGAGTTGGACATGCCTTAGCGAATGAACAGCAACAATCAGGCTTTAAAGAAATGCTGTACATCATTAGTCCTCAGGAAAATGAAACTGCTCTCCACATACCCACTGAAACAGCAAAGCTGAAAAGACTTCGAGAGCAATGTTGGGGCTTCCCTGGCAGTCCAGTGGTTGAGAATCTGCCTTGCAATGCAAGGGACACAAGTTCGAGCCCTGACTTGGGAAGATCCCACATGCTGTGGAGCACCTAAGCCCATGCGCCGCAACTAATGAGCCTGTGCTTTAGAGCCCTTCAGCCCCAGCTACTGAAGCCTGCATGCCCTCGAGCCTGCGCTCAGCAGCGAGAAGCCACTGCAATAAGAAGCCCACACACCACAACTAGAGAGCAGCCTCCACTCGCCACAAGTAGAGAAAAGCCCACGAAGCAACGAACACCTAGCACAACCAAAAGTAAATAAAAAAATATTTTAATGTTGGTGAGGATGCTGGAGCAACCAGAATCCTCAGGTTTTCTGGTGTGAGCAGAAAATGCTATAGCCACCTACAAGATTAAGCAGATGCCCACCCTCTGACCCAGAAGTCTACTTCAAGGTATCGACCCAAGAGAAGCGAAAATGTGTTCCACTAAAACAGTGTCCACAGCAGCCTTAGGTACGACGGCCTCAAACTGGAAAACAACTCCTATGTTAAAACAGATCGAAACAGTGTCTTAGACACATACAATTGAATACTACTCAGCAAGTTAAAAACAGCTATAGATACATGCAATAACCTGGCTCAATCTCAAAAACATTAGGCTGAACTTTAAAAGACTCGAAGACACAATAGAGCAGGTACTATATGATCCCACTGTGCAAAGTTCAAAAGCACACAAAAACGAACCTAGAAGGGCAGAACGCAGAACAGGGATTACTCGTGCGGGTAGGAACTGACTGGAAAAGGGCAGGAAGGAACTCTCCGGGATGATGGAAGCATTCTGTATCTCAGGTGGGGTGCTAGTTATCCTGCGACGCAATCTGTAAAAATTCAATCTACTTGCTTAACATCTATACCTTTTACTGTACGTAAATTTTAGCTCAATTAAAAAAAAAAAGGCAAATGGTATCGCCTCATTCTCGGTATAATGTTTCACTGGCTGGTTAATAAACTATTTAGTCATAATTCATGAGATTCCACCATGAATTCAGTTTATATTCCTGAAATATTTTTTTAAGTACCCCAAGAATTATGGAAAGATAGAACATATGCTTTTTTTTTTTGGAACTTTGATTTGCTAAACTCAAAACCAAACCCATGGACATCAATTGACCTTAAGAGCCACAAATCAGTTCCAGGGGATGGATTATCCTACTCAATGGTCATGGCAACCCTGTGGGATATTATCACTTCATCTCCATTTTACATTTGAGGAAACTGGGGCTCAGAGAGACTGAGTGACTTGCCCAGAGCCACAGAACTGCCAAGCGTGCAGTGTGGTCTGCACTCAGTCGGGCCTGTCGGCTTCTAAGCCAGGTTCCCAATCACTCCGCCTCCTCGTGAACCAGGAAGGCAGGAACCTGAAAAACTGAGTTTTCTAAAAAGATCCAACTAAACCCAAAGAAGTAAAGTCTAGATCTTTTTTGCCAGCCTTCAAGCCTCCATCTGACTCCCTACCTTGATTCGCCCTCCACACTTTTGTCTCAAGTGATGGTTCTAAACTCGCCCAAGGCTGACGCCAACCACATCCCTTTTAGGAGCTCCTCTGGGCTGCTTTGAAGGTGCCCTCGATTTCTGGTCCTCATAACATCCCAAAATACAAACAAGCAAGCAACAGAACCAGCTCATTTGTAAAGGAAACGTGCGTTGTAGGCAGTGAAGCCATTTGTTGAATGCCTCTTACATTAGACCTCAGTACGGAAACTAAGGCAAAGCCCCTCTCTGCAGCAGAGGGGGCAGAGATAAATGCCAGCCCACGCCAGCCTCTTTGCTTCATGGCCACCCACTAAAAGCACCTCCTTGACCTTAGTGTACGGAGTCCAGGATTCTGGCTGACCCTCTCACACCAGCGTTCGGCGCCTCCAAAGCCAAGTGCAGGTCCACTTCTCCCAGAGCTGGCCCCCCCGTGTGTGCCCTAAGTGATGCGCACCGCGCTCAGGGCAACATCCAAAGTGTCACTACTTCCACGCACCTGTCAAACACCTGTGCGCGATCTACCTGCAGGATCAGGCGGCCCCTCAGTCTGGCCCTCCTCGTCCCACCATCCACTCTCCCCCACCCACAAAGCAAGCCTCCCCAGGCACACCCCTCAGCACCAGCTCTGAGCCCTGGAAGAACCTGTGCTGACACTCTGAGGACACAGATGGTCTGTTCTTTAGGACTGTTCTCCAACTGTCCCTTGAGCATCAGCCTCTCCTCCTCACCAAGACTGAAAGTTCCTACCAGGTCATAGGGCTCCAAAACCACCGCAGACGGTGACTGCAGCCATGAAATTAAAAGATGCTTACTCCTTGGAAAGTTACAACCAACCAAGACAGCATACTAAAAATCAGAGACATTACTTTGCCAACAAAGGTCCGTCTAGTCAAGGCTATGGTTTTTCCAGTGGTCATGTATGGATGTGAGAGTTAGACTGTGAAGAAAGCTGAGCGCTGAAGAATTGATGCTTTTGAACTGTGGTGTTGGAGAAGACTCTTGAGAGTCCCTTGGACTGCAAGGAGATCCAACCAGTCCATCCTAAAGGAGACTAGTCCTGGGTGTTCATTGGAAGGTCTGATGTTGAAGCTGAAACTCCAATACTTTGGCTACCTGATGCGAAGAGCTGAATTCATTTGAAAAGACCCTGATGCTGGGCAAGATTGAGGGCAGGAGGAGAAGGGGACAACAGAGGATGAGATGGTTGGATGGCATCACTGACTCGATAGACATGGGTTTGGGTGAACTCCAGGAGTTGTTGATGGACAGGGAGGCCTGGCGTGCTGCAGTCCATGGGGTTGCAGAGTCAGACACAACTGAGTGACTGGACTGAACCAAGTCATAAGAAGACCTTCCTCCTGATCCAGCAGCAAATGCTTGGACTTTGGAATCAGGAAGACCTGAATGTAAACACTGGCTGTTGTTACAGGGTGAGTCATTTATCACTTTGAACCTGTTCTCTCCGGGCTGCTGTGAGAAGGAAAGTATTAGTGGAGGTGATGTCGTCACAGGCAAATGGGCTTCTGTATTTTCCATTCTCCCCTCGCACCACACCTACACCTCTGTGGCCGCCAGTTAGTCATTAATGACCTCTTCACTGTACTCCACTAACGGGTGGCGCAAACCTGCTCTCGGCAAGGCTGCCCCCACGGGAGCTAAAAGGATGGAGTTCTGTCCATCCTAACTTTGCTGACAATATTTTCAAGGCTTCAAAAAGTCAGGTTGAGGGACTTCCCTGGTGGCCTAGGAGTTAAGAGACCGCCTTCCAATGTGAGGGACACAGGTCCCCGGTTGGGGTTGACAAAGGTCCCAGGCTGATCCCTGGTTGGGGAACTAAGATCCCACATGCCACGGGGCAACTAAGCTCACACTGACCACAACTAAAGAAGCACCCCAAGGAAGACCGCACCCATCGAGAGGGAAAAGATGGTCCAGCAGAAGAGGAGCCAGCATTTCAGGGAAATCACGCTCAGGAAAGCCAGCCAAGGTGACGCGACGTCCAGCCACACCCTGATCCGGGACGCTGATGGGCAGCTTTAAAGCAGCTCACTGCGGCTCGTGATGCGGGAAGGGATATAAAACCAGGGCAGTTCTCGAAGCACTTGTACACAGATGGGCAAATGTTTCCCCAGGGGAAACACGGGCTGTCTCTTCCGGGCAGACAAGCTCAGTGAGCCTACAGTGTTGAAAATCCAGGAAGAACCCGGGCCGACGGTGCCAACAGGCTGAGAAACGAAACAAAGGGCTGCATGGGCAGCAGCAGACCTGGACCCGAGACACATGGCCGGAGAGGAGCTGCGCGGGGTACCTGTGAAAGCACGCTGCCCGGGCCTCGAGGGCTCGCTGCTGCTGGCGCCACCGCCAGAGTCTCCTCCACGCCTGGAAGGCTGCAGGCAGGGCTCTCTGCTGGAAGTGGCCGTCTGCTCTGGCCTGCAACAGCTGAGGGGAAGACCGTGAATGACCATTTGCACTTTACATTAAAAACGAAAAAAGTCTTTCCAGGTCACATTCTCAAAGGAGGACTGCTTCCGGTACAAACACCTTTTAAAATGAAAAGCATGACTTCCAATTTCTGCCAACATGACAGGTGAAAAATGAAATAATAGGTGGAAAACTTTGCCTTTCATTAAAAGTGAATTAAGCGTCTCTCCCTACATTTGACCCCATATGCGTGTGTATGTGTATCTATCTAACGTTTTGTCCTATGGCCCAAGTGTTCATCCTCATTGCCCAGTTTACTGACTGTCAGCATTTAACTCAGTGACATATATGGGTTTTTTGAACCTTAAATTTATTAGTCCTCTGTCGTGTGTGTTATCAATTTTTGTTTCCACCCTGTATCTTTTGATTTTATAATACTTTTTTGAAATACAGAGTCTTTAAATTTTTATGTAATTATAAAAGGCTACTTAATCTACTATAGGATCAGTAAAATCTACCATGTGACCCAGAAACCCCACTACTGGGCATATACCCTGAGAAAACTATCATCAAAAAGGACACATGTACCAATGTTCACAGCAGCACAGTTTACAACAGCAAGGACACGGAAGCAACCTAAATGTCCATCAGCAGATGAATGGAAAAAGAAGTTGTGGTACATGTATCAGAATATCACTCAGCTGTAAAAAAGAATGAATGAGTCAGTTCTAGTGAGGTGGACGAACCTAGAGCCTGTTACAGAGTGCAGTGAATCAGAAAAACGAACATATGTATGCATATATATGGAATCTAAAAAAATGATACTATCTGCAGGGAAGGACTGGGGATACAGATGTGGAGGATGGGTTTGTGGACACAGTGGGGGAGGGAGCGAGTGGGAGAATGGGAAGTAGCTTCCGCATATGGACACCATCAGGTGTCAGACGGATGGCTGGGGAGAAGTGCTGTGTGGCACAGGGAGCCCCGTCTGGCCCTCTGTGATGACCTAGAGGGATGCAATCAGGGAGGGAAAGGGGGGATGTATGTATGATTATGGCTGATTTGCACTGTTGTATGGCAGAAGCCAACACAAATTAAAATAAAAAACATGTATATTTAAATAAAAAACAGGAAGAAAAAAAGGCAACTACTGTTCTGTCCAGTTTTAAGCTGGCTTAAACTTCAGGACATTCAGAAAACTAAGATCACGGCATCTGATCCCAACACTCCGTGGCAAATAGACGGAGGAAAAAATGGGAAGATTGACAGACTGTATTTTCCTGGGCTCCAAAATCGCTGAGGATGGGGACACAGCCATGGAATTAAAAGACACTTGCTCCTGGAAGAAAACTTTTGATAAACCTAGACAGAGTATTAAAAAGCAGAAACATCACTTTGGTGACGAAGGTCCATCTAGTCAAAGCTATGGTTTTTCCAGTAATCATGTACAGATCTGAGAGTTGGACCATAAAGAAGGCTGAGCGCCGAAGAACTGATGCTTTTGAATTGTGGTGCTAGAGAAGACTCTTGTGAGTCCCTTAGACAGCAAAGAGATCAAACCAGTCAATCCTAACGGAAATCAACCCTCAATATTCACTGGAAGGACTGATACTGAAGCTTCAATATTTGGGCCACCTGTTGCGAAGAGCTGACTCACTGGAAAAGACCCTGATGCTGGGAAAGATTGAGGGCAGGAGAAGAGGGTGACAGAGGGTGAAATGGTTGGATGGCATCACTGACTCAATGGACATGAGTTTGGGCAAACTCCAGGAGGTAGCGAAGGACAAGGAAGCCTGGTGTGCTGCAGCCTACAGGGCCACAAAGAGTTGGACACGGCTGAACAACTGACAAAAACTACTATTCTATGGCTATTCTATGGCTACATCAGTAGGAAGATGTACCACTGACAGAATGATACATATGCCTCCATGATACAAAATCCTGGGGTGGCGGGGAAGCATACATGTGTGTGGCGGTTTTTAAGACAGGGCTGGCTGCAGGGAATTCCCTGTCAGTCCAGTGGCTAGGGCTTCCACCACTGGGGGGCACGGGTTCCATCCCTGGTTGGGGAACTAAAACCCCCATGCCTCAGCCAAAAACGGTAACAACAAATAAAACAAAACCAAAAAACAAGACTGCAAACTCTTTGATCTTCCTTTCCTTGAACCTGGGTGGACAGTGACTACTTTGACCAGTGGTGAAAGTGACACTAAGTGACCTCAAAGGCTGGGTCATAAAGAGCCACATAGCTCCTGTCCTGTTCGTGGGAACACTCTGGGAGCCCTAAGCTGCAACACAGGAAGTCTGCTACCCAGGGGCCGCCATGCTGAAAGGAAGCCCGAGCCTCTGGGGAAGGCCGTGCATAGGCTCTCTAGTTAACAGTCCCAGTGGAGCCCTGTCTTTGAGTCATTCCAGCCCCAGAACCAGGTGAGTGAGTGAGGAAACTAAGCTAAATGACTCCAACCCCCTGCCACTAGAATCATACCAGCAGAGGCCCCAGCAACACGGAGCAGAGACCAATCATCCTTGCTATGTCCTCTCTATTTTTGACACACAGAATTCTTAAAACATAATAAAGTGGTGGTTGTTTTAATCCACTGAGTTTGGGGTGATTTTTTTTTACAGAGCAATAGAAAATTTTACAGCATGCCTACGTGTGTGTTTGTGAATATATGGGTACACACACTCCTACTCACACAGAGGAAAAAAAATATCAGGTTTACTCACCAAATGTCATCTTAGAGGCAGGATTATGGGTATTTTTTTTCTTTTTTTATGTCTTTGTACACTTCTCTAATTTTCTGTGATGTCTACCTATTGCTTATGGGAATTTTCAAGTATACAAAAGAGTAGAAGCAATAATAAAACAAATCCCCACAGACTTCTCACCCAGCTTCAACAACAAGCAAACATTCTCGCCATTCTTTGTAATATCACTTCTTAAATAGAAGGAAACGCATAATAAATTACACGTTTATCTTTTCTTAAAATAAAAGGCACTGATGTGTTCCTGGATATCTGAACCAAGCAATAATACCCAGATTGTTAGCTACAGGTTTTTTAAAACATAACAGCTGAGCAGGGCTCTTACTATTTTTCAGACCGTCCACTGTGTGGGCTGCGCTGGAGGCCTGTAGAGATAAGGACTCAACCCTTGACCTTCTTCCAGTGCTGGGCCCCAGGGTCGAGGGGATCCCTCTTTTTCAGGGAGAAATTCAATGAGACCCTTTGCTTCTTTTCCACCTTGAATAAACATAACCTTTCAACTTGGGGGCTCATGTTCTTTTTCTAAAAGGACTCTTTCTTCATATTCTGTTGTGCTTGCAGTAAATGACCTTGAGAGACCAGGTGGCAATGTCTTTTCCAAAACAGCCACATAATCCAAAGGGATGTCAAAGAATGCACCAATTCTAAGCCTTTTCCAGGTGTGGAAGGCAAAGGTGACGCAGAATCGACCCAGGCCCTGATCAGTCCCAAACATCAAGCACTGGGGTGGTCTTTGGGGTAAAGTCTGAAGCAGTCACCAGCAGCTCATCTGTTTGTTCACCTGTGTCCCTCGCTCATCCAAACACAGTCAGGGCCTGCCCTCGGCCAACAGTTCAGGAGATGAACGGGGCAGGGCAGGCTCTGTGCTCAAGGAGCCTAGAGCCTGGTGGGGTGGATAGGGTGGGGGCAGCCAATGCTGGGTGATGAGAAGGCTGCGTGTGGCACAGGGGCAGGGGCCAGCGCTGACACCTGAGCTGAAAGGGCAGTGGGCAGACTGGGAAACAGGAGCAGGCAGAGAACACCCAGGAAGGACTGGCAGCTGGACTGTGCATAGCTATGAAGGGCAGAGTGGAAATAGGAATAGGGAGAAGAGCAGACAGGACCAGCTCCCAAGGGAGTCAGTATGATGTTCAAACCAAGCAACCAGCCAAGCTCCTTAGATCCATGTGCCAGACTCGAGCAGCAGATAGATGAGGAGGTGGAGAGGGCAGCAGCAAAATAACCAGGAGAAGCCTGGTTCGTGTCCCGCCCGTTTTCACCGGGGGAAGGCCAAGCAAAGAGCTGAGCAGCCCATGTCCTACTGCGAGGCCCTGCAGACATCACCAATTGAACACACACTCCCCTGAGCCTGATGTGGCCTGGAAACCCACCTTTCTCAGTTCAGCGATCAGCCATCATTAGAGGCCCTCCGGGGCTGAACTACAAGCCCCGTGAGAGTAGGAACCCCCTGTGCTTTGTATCATAGCTGCATTCTCAGGGCCTGGCTTGGTCTCAGGCATAGCAGCTGTTCGGTAAGCCTTTCTCCACCTGCCTCCTCCCACCACCGCGAGCACCTGTGTCTCACGTGGTTTAGCTCTGGGATATGGGACTCAGGCTCTCCACCTTCCCCGGCATCTCCCGAAGGTCCCACGGGATGAAGGGCTGGCTGAGGACAGTCAAGATGTGAACAGAATGGCTTATACGCTCATCGCCTTCAGAGAGCAGCTGTGCTGTCAAAGCACATGGAGGCAGGGATGGGAGTCATGCAGACCTTGACACTCCTGGAGGGCCCTGGGGCAGAACCTTGAGCTTTTCAGTGCCCTTGCCTCCAAACCAGAACACCAGGCCTCCTGACACAGGCCTTCCCTAAGAATCTCTCCAACACCAGCAGATCCAAGAACGTGAGCCAGCAGAGCCCGCTGAGCTGAGGAACTCTGTACCTGCTGGGATCGCCTCTTCTGGGTGGACTGTGACCACAGCTGGAAACACTTGCGAAGCAATGTTATTCTGAAACAAAACACAACACAAGGGAGTCACCCTCCCACTTCCAGGCTTCTAAACTTTTGTTTTGACTTTAAGGAAGGTGAATCTGGGTGCAGGTACTTTGGATTTCTGACATGAAATCCACCAACCCCTGATTTTGGACTGTGGGCCAATCCCCAAAATTTAACAGCTTTCTTGTAAACCAAATTGGACCACCAAGGACAGTGGATTTGGAATTAGGTAATATGTATGAAATCCCCCCAGTATGCTGAGCTTTCTGGTTTTATGGCCAAACTCTGGGGTCTTTTAGGACCATGTTGGTCTGTGACATGCCTTCACATAATACCAAGATTGAGAACCACACTCAGCTTTGTAAAACAGGACTTATAATAGTGATATACCCTGGCAGCTCCGATATGAGTCGGCTAAATACTGGGATTCTCACTGACTCATTAAAAAGTGCTCCAAAATTGGACCCATAGCTATGCAAATTAAGTTATACTCTTGGGGGAGGGTTTATTGAACATGTCTTGCAGCAAGAAAGTGAATAAAAAGTAATAAAAAATTTTTTAGAAAAGGGGATTCCCTGGCAATCCAGTGGTTAGGGTTCCACACTCACTGCTGAGGACCCTGGTTCAATCCCTGGTGGGGGAATTAAAAATCCCACAAGCCACGAGGGGCAGTCAAAAAAAAATAAAAAGTGAACAGCGGTTCCCTCTGAAAAATAAGACTAAGTCGTTGAAGGAAGGCGTCCAGGCAGTCGTTACTTTTTACTTTCTATTTCTTTTCTATACATTCTGAGTTTTCCCTGTGGACATGTGATGCTTTTATTTACTTAATCTAACTGAATGTTTAACTGAGGACATGCTTCACAACCTCCAAGACCAAGCCACAAACACCCACCTGCCTGGGACGTCTCTGTAACACTAATGACGCCTGAATCCCAAGACAGAACGTCACCGACGCCTGAGACCTGAGGCGCTGCTGGCCGAGCACCGGCACAAGCACTCCTCATCCCACCTCCCACCTCATCAACCGAACGGAAGAGGCAGGCGCAGGAACCA
The DNA here is from genome assembly GCF_002263795.3 of Bos taurus. Classification (NCBI taxonomy): domain Eukaryota; kingdom Metazoa; phylum Chordata; class Mammalia; order Artiodactyla; family Bovidae; genus Bos; species Bos taurus. The sequence continues at coordinate 70,296,231 of NC_037344.1, read as the reverse complement.
CGGGTCCATGGCAGGGCCTTTCCGAATCTGCACAGTAACGTGGGGAAGGGCGGTGATGACTCCTAGAGACCAGCAAGCAAGTCACAGCGGGGCCTGGGGAGCCTGCAGGCCACGTCCCTACCTGCCGTGGTCCCAGGCAGCACGCAGGAAGGGCAGCTGCTCTCTTTCCTCCCTCTGCTCCAGCCGCGACTGCCAGAGGTTCCAGACCCTGTGAAGCAGCTGAAGTGAAACAAGAAGGAAATGGAAGTGCATTAATGCAAAACAATCTCTCCTGACCCATTAGGTAGCGAATCTGTAACTCCAGAAGATGCAGGAATTACCTCAATTTGGAACACCCGACATGTAAGAGACTTGAAAAATAATTATGGCCAAACTATATGGAACTATTCTGGGCCAACATAAAAAACAAACTGCTGAATCTATCAGATCTGTGGAAATAAAAATGAAGAAGCTGTTCCTAATCGGGGCCTCATGGAGGCCAACACCATTTTAGAAATTAAAACTGATCTTATTACATATTACTACTTATGAATCTTTTGTGACCCCATGGACTGCAGCCCACCATGCTCCTCTGTCCATGGGACTTCCCAGGGAAGAATACTGGAGTGGGTTGCCATTTCTTACTCCAGGAGATCTTCCCAACGCAGGGACTGAACCTGGATCTCTTGCATCTCCTGCACTGGCAGGTAGATTCTTTACCCTGGTGAAGGAAGCTCACTGTCTACGAAGTAGTCTTGCCAAAAAACATTTAACTTCAATCTAGTCAAGCCCTTAGATCCAATTTCCAGTTCACAAGAGCTACATAGGAAAAAGGGAAATCAAATGACATCAAAAGTAAACAGAAAAATGGAGAATAGGAAGACTGTACAAAAAACTGGTCTTCCTTTTCAAAAAGTCAATGTCATTAAAAATACATATATACGTTATGCTAAGTGAAATGATCCAGTCACAAAAGGGCAAAGTTCTATAAATATGAGGTACCTGGAACAGTCAAATTCACAGAGACAGGAAGGAGAGCGGTGGTTGCCAGAGGCTGGGGGAGGTGGAGGAGACTGGGATTTACTGTTTTGGTTCTGCAAGATGAAAGGATTCTGGAGATGGGTGATGTGCACAGTGATGTTAATGTACTTAATGCCACTGAACTGTACACTTAGTGGTTAAGATGAAGTTTTGTGTGTTTTACCACAATTAAAAAATAAACATGTTAAACAAAAGAAATGGGGGGTGGGGGAAGCTTATTGATTTACTAGAGTCTTAAGAGACATAACCCAATGTAGTAAGTCATAAATTTTTAATTGAATCCTGGCTTGTAAAAAACAACTATAAACACATTTGGGTCTGGGGCAACTGAGTTTGAAAATGGAAATTTCAACATGTGCTCGGTATTGGTTAATACTGGGCTCCTCAGGTGGCACTAGTGGTAAAGAATCCTGCCGATGCAAGAGATACAGGTTCAGTCGGGAAGATCCCCTGGAGTAGAAATGGCAACCCACTCCAGTATTCTTGCCTGGAAAATCCCATGGACAGAGGAGCCTGGCAGGCTACAGTCCAAGAGGTTGCAAAGAGTTGGACATGACTGCGTGAGCACACACTGGTTAGTATTAGAGCATTACTATTCGTTTTGTTAGGGATGATAATGATATTGTGGTTATAGAGCAAAATGTCCTCATTTGGGGGCAATGCATACTCAAACGTTTAGATGTAAAGTGTCAAAACATCTGTAATTTACTTTGAAATGACTCAGGAAAAAAAAGCAATTGTTAACAACTGTTGAACTTAAATGGTAAACTGAGGTTTATTATACTATTTTTTATATTTTTTCTGTACATTTCAACACTTTCACAATTAGAAAACCCCCTTCTATGCCCAGAAGCACAAGTGACAAATGAAGGTAGAATGCTGGTTACCCTCAGGAAAATTAACCACCGAAGACGACAGACACACGGTGCAAACGGTACCAAAGTCCCTGGAACACACGACTTAAGACTATACTCCCCAGGTCAAGGCTGAATCCACAGTGCTTGACCTCTGATTCAATCACCATTTTTTTTTCTTAAGCAAACAGATAAAAAACGGCATTACATAAGAGAAAAAAGTTTCTCTATCCTGTGGTATGGATCACTGAAGAATATGGACCTGAAGGTTTTGGAGTCTCAAGATCTGAACAAACCTCTAAGCACAAAGGTTAAAAAAAAGAGAGAAAGAAGGGCCATCAGAAGAAATGCTTTGGTACAGAAGAGGGCCTCACCATGACATCATGCTGTTGGTGAGCAAGATTCCTTCTTATCCGTTGGAGACGGGCGTGGGTCACGTTGTCTTTCAGGGCTTTAAAGCAAAGATGCTGTGAAAAGAACAGACACAGTCAACAGTGTGCCTGTAACAGTAAGCTCGACGCCAGAGAAGGTGGTGAGAAGCTCAGCCATGGCTGTTCACAGATGCTCCCGGGTCCCAGACAGTGTTTCTCTGCTTTGAGATTCAACTGGGAGTCTGATGCAAGCCAGCCTACACAGTAGGCACTTAATAAACACTCCCTGTTGCCCACAGGTACTGCACACACAAGAGCAAATCACCCTCACCCCTGACCAGGAGAAGTCCCTGTGACCCACACAGAAACACCAGACAAAGGTCAAAATATCACCACTGCCTCTCAGAGAAGAGACAGACTTTCAGATTATGGTGGGTTTACTTTTTTTTTACCATGTGGGGTCAACATGTATACTTGGTTCAGTTGCTAAGTCATGTTCGACTCTTTGTGACCCCATGACTGCAGCACACCAGGCTTCCCTGCCCTTCACTATCTCCCCCAGTTTGCTCAAACTCATGTCCACTGAGTCACTGATGCCATCCAACCATCTCATCCTCTGTCACCCACTTCTCCTCCTGCCTTCAATCTTTCCCAGTATCAGGGTCTTTTCCAATGAGTCAGTTCTTCGCATCATGTGGCTAAAGTATTCGAGCTTCAGCATTAGTCCTTCCAATGAATACTGAGGGTTGATTTCCTTTAGGATAGACTGGTTTGATCTCCCTGCAGTCCAAGGAACTCTCAAGAGTCTTCTCTAGCGCCACGGTTCGAAAGCATCAATTCTTCGGTGCTCAGCCTTCTTTATGGTCCAACTGTCATATCTGTACATGACTACTGGAAAAACCAGAGGTTTGACTAGATGGACCTTTGCTGGCAAATTGATGTCTCTATTTTTTAATATGCTATCTCGGATTGTCAGCTTTTCTTAATACGTTATCTCTTTTCTTTAATACGTTATCTCGATTGAAGATTTTTTTTTAAGGAGTAAGTGACTTCTAATTTCATGGCTGCAGTCACCAGCCACAGCGATTTTGGAACTCCCCCAAATAAAGTCTGTCACTGTTTCCATTGTTTCCCCATCTATTTGCCATGAAGTGATGGGATCAGATGCCACGATATTCGTTTTTTGAATGTTGAGTTTTAAGCCAGCTTTTTCACCCTCTTCTCTCACCTTCATCAGAAGGCTCTTTAGTTACTCTTTGCTTTCTGTCATCAGGGTGGTATCACCTGTATATCTGCAGTTGTTGCTATTCCTCTTGGCAATCCTGTATATTTACACAACCGCAAATGCAGTTTTGCAGAGTAGAACAGAAGGAAAAGAAGTAATCTTTGGTGACTGAGGTCGGGGGACAGGGGCAAGACATGCTGGCCTGGCTCCAGCTCCGTCCAAAATGCTTCATGGGTGACTAAGCAGAGCCCATGCTCCACAGGCTTGCTTCAGTTTTCTGAGATAGAGAAGAAGCACCTAGGGGTTTTCACAGAGTGATCTGTGGGCCCCCAGAGGCTCCTGACAGTGTCTGGAGGCCACCTCGTGCGGTGAGGGTGGGGGAGAGCAGCCGGCAAAATGGACACTATTCTAAGACCTGGCTTCATCCACGCACCTCAACTTGGATTCATTTGCAAGACTAGGCCTCCACCATTTAAAGAGGGGGCCTGAAGTGCTGATACCCCAGGACTGGATCGCTTCTAAGGCTCCTCTGCAGCTCCAACCCTTCTGACCCCACACCATCGCCATCTCTGATCCAAAATTAAAATCAGGACATGACAATGAAGGGGGCTTCCATGACAAATGGCAACCACACAACCAGATGCACTTAAAGAGCATGACGAGGGTCGGGCCCCCCAAGGAGGGATGCCCGAGCACAGCCACGGCGCCCTTACCAGCAGGCCTCGCCTGTAGTGTTCTCCTGCCGCCTTCCACCGCTCAGCGTCCTCTGCGCACAGCAGCATGTCTGCCCGAGTCAAGGCTTCTCGTCTCGACAAGGCCCCACCCCAGCTTGGTGCGACCCCAGTGACCCGTCCCAAGGGTCCCGGCTGCAGGTGACGACGGGTGAGCCAGGAGGGCTGGTGTCTACCTCATCTCGCCTGATGACCCAGGGAAGAGAGGATTGAGGGGAACCACGATGTGAGTTATTTATCTGCCTTTCTCCCCTGTGATGCCTACTTCATGAGGGGCAAAAATAGTCGAGATAAACTGCTACCAGTCAGAGTAAACATTTAAAAATCTCAGCAGAACCTGAGACTCCCGCACTCTCTGTTTTGGCAGCACAATCCGGTCAGATGTCTGAGCTTAAACCCTTGGAGTTATTTTCAGTCCTTTTCTCCTCCTACCCCTCCATCTCTCAGCTGCCAAGTCCATCTGCTCCCCTCCTTGTCTCTGGGTTCTGTCCCCACCCCCAGCACTGGGCCGTGCACCAGACTGGGTCCCCTGTGCCAGCTTCACTCCCACCATCGAGCCTCATCCTTCCCAAAGTACAGATCTGCTGCATCGCTTCTCAAAAACCTGCAGGGGATCCTCAGCGTCCCGGGATGAAGCCCAGATTCCTGACCACCCACACAAGGGCCCCACGAGCCAGGCCCCAGCCTGTATCTGCCTGCCCCTAACACCCCACAACGCAATGCAGACCCTGGTCACCACCCCTGGTGCCCTTTCTCATCCACACCTGCGTAAATGCCACTCCTTACACCTGAACCGCCTCTCCCGATTCCCGTCGGGAGAACGTGTCAGCCCGCAAGGCTTAAATTCAGCTCAAACATCAATTACCTCCTCGGCTAGGTCTCCACAGCAGCTCTAGCAGGACTTAATACAAACCTTTATGATAGTACTTATCAGGCCACATTTACACAGGCTGGTTTTCATGTCTATTTTCCCCCAGTTGACAATGAGCTACTGTTAAGTTTCCAGGTTTCCCTGTATTCAACAACTTGGGCAGGGGTTTAAAACAAGAGTTCAGTGAACAAATGAAAACGTGAGTGAATATCCAGGGCAGTCCAAACCCCAAACCTGGGCACAGACTGTGGCAGGGGGAGGGATTAAGAAAGTGCACTGGAGTCAGAAGCCTGGCTCTGCCAATGAGACTGAAAATCACTTAGCACCCCCGACTCCGCTTCCTCATCTGTGAGATGGAGATGGCGACACCCACTCCACCGGGTTGCTATGAGGATTAAGGAGATAATCACAATGTCTGCACATAGCAGCAGCTCAAGGAACGGAAGCTGGGATCGTAACAACATGGCCGCCAAGGACAGAAGGTTTTCTGAAACAGAAGTGAACTGAAACAAATTTCTGAAGCAGAAACTGCATGGCTATTTCCACCATCTAATGGGCAGGAAGAAAAGGATGAAATGATAACAAAATCAGGGCAGTGGGAATGCTTCTGAGAGGGAGGAAAGGGAATACAGTCAGGGAGGAGAGGACTGGGGTGTGTGCGATGTTCTACTGAGTTGTGCTCATTTTACTATTATTCTTTAAACTACAAATGTTTGTTATAGGCACTCTTTTGTATGAGTATTCCCAGAATGGAACAAAAATTTTTTTTTAACAAGCCGACCAGAGTTCAGGACTGTCCGAAATTGCTGGGTAACTGTTTCCCATGTCTCCTGACTGTCTTACAGGCTGCCGGGCTCTCCCTGTCTTGGCTGGGCCGGAGGACAGGCCTGAGGAATGCAAAGGATACAGTGTTCCCAGTGCGTCAGGGCTCTCCGCAGCAGCGTCCTCCTGGCCAGGCCCTCCACCCGCGCGCGGTGGGCATGCAGGCTCTCCCTCCGCGCCCAGGCCCGCCGCCAGGCAGAGAAGTGCATCTGGAGCAGGGTGGCGCACTGGACTCGCTCGGCCATCTCTGCAACAGAGAAAGGAGCTTCAGTGCTTCCCCGTCAAGGCTGGGCCACAAGCTGGAGGCATCTCTAGGATGGGCTGAAACCCACCACTGGCACACAGCTGGGATTTAAGGCTGCTGCTCCACAGAGAACGTTGGAAAAAAGGGTTTTGAATAGGGGAGGGTTACTATGGATTCCTTAGCTACAGTTCTGCTCTCCGCAGAAAGAGAAAAGGATTCTGTCGAAGGACTGAAGCTCCTGGTTAGTGACCGAGGACAGCTGTTTCTAAAGAAAACCCCATTTTACTCCTGCCTCTTTACCAGCATTTCGGGACTTCAGGAACGAGTCAGTGACACACGACTCGGTCGACACGCTGGCAGAGGCTTCTGTGAGCCGTCAGCCAGGCTGATACAGGCCGCCAGCTCCATCTCCTTTTAAGACTAATTAGCTAATGACCTGATGAGCTTAAAGCCAGAGAGGGGAAGGGCATTGGTCCTGGGATGAGAATGCCTTAGGTGGAGGCATGTATTAGTCTGCAACTCATCATTAAGTAGCTTCATGCCTTCATTGAACTTCCAGGCTTGGGCATCCAGACAGTGGGTCCCTCATCACTATTTTCAAGTGGGCACATCAGTTCTCCCAAGAGACAGTGCTGGTAGGCTAGGAATCCTGCAGGGAGGCCTGGGGAAAGCAGGGGAGCCTAACCCTGCGGCCAGGACTTCTGTGTGGGCTCGAGAAACTGAAGGACAAAAAGTACTGGCCTTCATGACCAATTTGTCGTTACTTCTGACCTACTGTGGGAAAACTAAACCTTCAGGATAGCGCTCAGAAAACGCAACATCATAAATCATGCATCTGCATAACTAGGGACAAACAACCCAAATATCTCTTTTCTCTCTCTTTTTTTGGCCACACCACACAGCTTATGGGATTTTAGTTCCCCAATCAAGGATCAAGTCCTCGCCCTCAGCAGTGACAGCATGGAGTCCTAACATTGGACTGCCACAGATTCCCCCAAATATCTATTAATAGAAGAATGACTAAGTATATTAAGGTAAGCGCCCCCTGTAAAACAGTCATAAAAAAAAAAAAAAATTTATGGGATTTCCCTGGAGGTCCAGTGGTTCCGACTTCGTCTTCTGGATAGTTAGAAGTCTGGGATGGATATATACACACCACTGCGTTTTAAGTGGATAATCAACAAGGACCTACTGTATAACACAAGGAACTCTGCTCAATGTTACATGGCAGCCTGGATGGGAGGCGAGTTTGGGCGAGAATGGATACATGTGTATGTATGGCTGAGTTCCCATCTGAAACTATCATAATGTTGTTCATTAGGCTATACCCCATAACAAAATAAAAAGTTAAAAAAAAAAAACAGACTTCACCTTTCCAAATCAGGGGATGTAGGTTCAATCCCTGGTCAGGAAACTAAGATCTCACATGCCTCATGGCCAAAAAAACAAAACATAAAACAGAAGCAATACCATAACAAATTCAACCACTTTAAAAATGGTATACACACACACACAAAAAATCTTATAAAAAGTAACTTAAAGACACAGGAAAGCATCGATTAGTTATATGGAAAAAAGCAAGATACAAAACTGTGTATCATACTAATCATAATAATTGCAGCGCTCATAGCGTAATTAAAATCCTACTGAATTAAATACATTGAATAGGAGCCCCTTCCGGAGAATGCCGGTCCCTTGAGGGGAAGAGGACACAAAACGCCACTTTAAAAACAAGTCAGACACAACAAATAGTGTACGAAGCCACCTATGCGTGGGACCTAAAAACACAACAGACTAGCAAATCCAGAAAAAAAAGAAGCAGACTCGGCTGCGTGGAGAACAAACTAATGGTTGCCAGTGGGGAGGGGGCTTGTTATGGGATTATACAAAATCACGTGTGCGCAACTTCTGAAAACTGTAAAGCTCTATAGGATGTAAAGACTCTTTCATTCAATAAAAAACAATAATAAAGTAAAAAAACTGAATAAAATATTGAAAAAAAAAAAAACACAGAAGGAAATAACTTAAATGTGAATTCAGGATGCTTTATTGTCCTCCTCGATCTTTTCTTTCAAAATCTGTGCTGTAACTGTTACTACCCCCCGTAAATTCATGGCCACCCCTGGCGGCAGTGGGCATGGCGACCCTCCCTCTACCCCTGGCGCCCAGGACTCACGGTTCCGCAGCCTCTTCTCTCTGCGCAGCTGCAGGTACTCAAGCCAGGCCCTGAGGGCTCTCCACTGCTGCCGACGCTGAAGGTGTGTCACTGCGGAGACCGTCTTCCATCTCTCCCTCTGGACAAAGAGGAGCTGCTCCTGCCACCGTGACCAAGCCTGGAAACCAGAGAAAAGACAACCATTAAGGGAGGCAGGAAACCAGAGGTGAAATACAGGTAAGGGAAAAGAGAAACCCACACACTGGAGAGGGTGAAGTCAGAAAACGAGGAAGTGGCGATTCCAAAGCAGGATCATAAGTGATGGGGATGTGGGGTGAGAGGATCTTTGAGAAGGGCATTCTGGGACTTCCCTGGAGGTCCGGGGGTAAAGAATCCACCTGCCAATGCGGGAGACACAGTTCGACCCCTGGCTGGGGAAGATTCCACACGCCTCAGGGAAACTAAGCCTGTGCACCACAAACACTGAACCTGTGCTCTCGAGCCCGGGAGCCCCAAGGACTGAAGGCTGTGTGCTGCAACTCCAGAGGCCCACAGGCCCGAGAGCCCAGGCTCTGCAACAAGAGAAGTCACCCAACTGAGTCCACGTGCTGTAACTGGGGAGTGGCCCCTGCTCAGCGCAACCAAAGAAAGCCCTCCTTTCCTGGATTAAGAGGGGGAAAAAAAGAAGAGGAATAATAAGCTGGGACAATCCAAGGGGTGGTATAATTAATTCAGATCTGGGACAGGTGAGGCTCTGTCTTTTCTTCCAAAGGGGGAGGAAGCCTACGGTTGAGGCCCTTTCTCAGCACGTGAGTCCCCAGGACATGGACCTACAGAAACCGAGGGTCTGCGGACGGATTCCCTTAAGATTATCCATCTAGGGTACCCTTGGGAAGGTCTTCATGCACACCCAGCAATACACCTGCCCTACTCTGAAGGAAACTGTCATAGATGACTTGATACCTTCTTTTATACCTTCATACCTCTGTAAACCTGTGACACCCCTTCTCCCTTCCTTCCTCTCATCTGAATACCATTTTTTCTATTTCACCAAGAAAATAAAAGCAATCAAAAGACAATTTTCTCAAGCTCCCACACATCCCCCAGGGGCTCTGCCTTCTCTCCACACTCCCAACAAAGGTCACCCCTACCCTGCCCATCTTCTCTCACCTTCTCAAGTTTATCACTCTGGCAATTACCCCCATTCCCTTCCTGTGTCATCAGCTTTCACTCTCTGCTAGATTTTTAAAATCAGCATTCAAACGTGCTGTTATTTCTCCCTTTGGGGATGTGACAACCAAAAGCAACGGGTGACCTTTGATTGGGCCCTGGATCTGATACTAAAAGAGCAACAATATACAGCTGCAATACAAACTGTAGTCTCAATATTATCAGATCAACATTACACAGTGAGGATGTGGTTACATAAGAAAACGTTCTTGTTTTAGGAGATATGAGCTGAAGTATTCAGGGTGGGGGCTTCCCTGATAGCTCAGTTGGTAAAGAATTCACCTGCAATGCAGGAGACCCTGGTTCTATTCCTGGGTCAGGAAGATCCTCTGGAGAAGGGATAGGCTACCCACTCCAGTATTCCGGCCTACAGAATTCCATAAACTGTATGAGAAGGCATAGGCTACCCACTCCAGTATTCTGGCCTAGAGAATTCCATAAACTGTATGAGTCCATGGGGTCACAAAGACTTGGACACGACTGAGTGACTTTCACTTTCACTCAGGCTTGAACTTGATGTCTGCAACTTTAAAGCGACTCAGAAAATACAAGAAATACACCGATACACTTGAGAAAGCAAACGTGGGAAGATGCTAAGGATGGGTTAACCTGGTGAAGAGAAGCCAGTATCCAGCTTTTCTGTGATCTGGTACTTGTCAAAATTAAAAAGTTGAGGGAAAAAACTGCAGCCTAGTGTGACACGAGACTTCACTCTTGGCCCAGTAATTAAGAATCTGCCTGCCAGTGCAGGGGACAAAGGTTTGATCCCTGGTTCAGGAAGCTACCACAAGCCTCGGGGCAACTAAGCCCGTTCCTGGGCCCGCATGCCTAGGGCTCATGCTCTGCAACAAGAGAAGCCACCACAGCGGGAAGCCCGTGCACAGCAACGAGAGAGCTCGGGTGCAGCAAGGAAGACTTGTCCATAAATAAATAAAGTTTTAAAAGACTATGGTCACCCAAGTACTTCCAGAAGCGAATAGATCAGTGATCCTCAAACCAACCACCAAACACCCCTCTCTAGACCACTCGGCCACCCACCAACACCCAAGTGCTCTCCTTTCCTTTCCAAACTCTTCAGCAGGGCTGTCTACTTTCTCACTTCTCTTCCCCCAGTAAGCAGGGAGATCCTCTCCTCCTTGGGTTCACTGAAACTGCTCTTATCAAGGGCATCGATGACCTCCACGTTGTTCAATCCAAAGGCCAAACCGCAGTCCTTGCCTGCCAGAAGCGTCTGACACAGCTCAGCTTCCCCACCGGGCCTCCTTGCCTCCGCCTCTCCTCTCTCCCACCACCGATTCCCGTCTCTTCACTGGGCAGGCTCAGTGCCACTGGCTACACCCACTCCCTCTGTGCTTTCACCATCTCATGGCTCCAAATGAAACCTGTGTGCTGAGGACTCCCGAGTTTACCTCTCTGGTGTGGACTCAACACTCCACACATACCCACCCAGCTCCTCCCCGACAGCCCCTCAAGGTCATGTGAAAGGCCCATCAGGCTAAAGTTATGGAGCCCAGGATGCAGCTCCTCCCCTTCTTTCCCCACAAGCCTGCCTCTGCCCTCACCTTCCCTATCTCAGTAAACAGCAACTCCACTGGCCCAGTGACTCGGGCCGAAGCGCCTGGGAGTCCTCTCAGACTTTTTCTCTGAAGGTTCACACCTTATCTGTCCAGCAGCAAACCCTGCTGGCAATTCCTTCAAAACATATCCAGAATCCAACACCATCTTGCTCTCATCTTGGCCCAGAGTCTCGCCTGGAACTTTGTAATCGTTTCCTAACTGTCCCCCCTGCTTTTACTCTTGATTTTCCGTCGTCTGTTCTTAGCACAGCAGCCAGTGGTCCTTTTTCATTAGTTATGACTGCTTTGTAAGTTAAATCTCTCCATTTTGCTACTTATTTTTAAATAACTATTTTTTATTTGGCTGCACCAAGTCTTAGCTGTGGCACTCAGGATCTTCTATTAGGTTGGTGCAAAATGATTGTGGTTTTCCATTATTGAACTTTGCCACTTGATACTGGAATACATTCTTAAATGTGATTATGCTATAGATCATTTTAATGTGCATTTCTTGCTTTATTTTTTTCCTAATGACCTATTACTTGCTGTTTATATTTATTTTGGACTATGGAAATGCTGTTAGACAAAAGACAAATTCGAGCAGTTTTCTTATTCAAGTTCAAAATGGGTCTCAAAGCAGTGGAGACAACTTGCAACATCAACAACGCATTTGGGTCAGGAGCTGCTAAGGAATGTACAGAGAAGTGGTGGTTCAAGAAGTTTTGCAAAGGAGACAAGAGCCTTGAAGATGAGGAGTACAGTGGCTGGCCACTGGAAGCTGACAACAACCAGCTGAGAGGATCCAGAGAAGGCAATGGCAACCCACTCCAGTACTCTTTCCTGGAGAATCCCAGGGACGGCGGAGCCTGGTGGGCTGCCATCTATGGGGTCGCACAGAGTTGGACACGACTGAAGCGACTTAGCAGCAGCAGTTGAGAGGATCATCAAAGCTGATCTCTTACCACTATATAAGAAGCTGGCAAAGAACTCAACATCAACCATTCTAAATCAGTTACTTGGCATTTGAAGCAAACTGGAAAGGTGAAAAGGCTCCATTAAGTGGGTGCCTCATGAGCTGACCCAAGATCAAAAAACTCGTCATTTTGAAGTGCTGTCTTCTCTTAATCCACGCAACAACAATGAACCACTTCTCAAAGGGACTGTGATGTGCGACAAAAAATGGATTTTATATGACAACTGGTGATGACCAGCTCAGTGGGTGGACTTAGAAGCAGCTCCAAAGGACTTCCCAAAGCCAAACCTGCATCAGAAAAGGGGTCATGGTCACTGTTTGGTGGTCTGCTGCCCATCTGATCCACTAAAGCTTTCTGAATCGCAGTGAAACCATCACATCTGAGAAATACGCTCAACAAATCGAGATGCACGGAAAACTGCAACGCCTGCAGCCGGCATTGGTCAACAGCAAGGGTCCAGTTCTTCTCAGCAACACCACCTGAGTGCACGCCACACGATCAAGGCTTCAAAAGTTGAACAAACCGGGTCCTAAGTTCTGCCTCATCCGCCAGACTCACCTGACCTCTTGCCAATCAACTACCACTTCTTCAAGCATCTCAACCTTTTGCAGGGAAAATGCTTCCATAACCAGGAGGACACAAAAAATGCTTTCCAAGAGTTCATCAAATCCTGAAGCGTGGATTTTTATGCTATAAAACAAACTAATTTCTTATTGGCAAAAATGTGTTGACTGTAAAGGTTCCTGTTTTAATTAATAAAGACGTATATGAGCCCAGGTATGATGATTTAAAATTCAGGGTCCAAAACCACAATTACTGCTGCACCAACCTTAAAATCTTTATTGCAGCATGCAGGATCTAGTTCCCTGACCAGGTATCGAGTCCCTGCATTGGGAGCTTGGAGTCTTAGCCACTGGATCACCAGGGAAGTACCTAAATCTCTCCATTCTGATGACAATTTCCCTCTCGGCCTTTTTTCTCTTCATGCTACTAACCTGTTAAGGAGAAACCAGGTCACGTACCCTATAAACTGTTCCACGTCTTAGATTTGGCCAACTGTCTCCTCCTGGTGTCTTTAAACTGTCCCTCCGATTCCTGTGTTTCCCACGAACTGATAATAAGATTCACGTTAGGCTTGGCTGGAGTCGTGTTCAAATTTTAGTCAGGGACATGTTTCAAGTGCTTCGGATTCCTTCCTGTTACGGCAGCGTGGAAGGCTGCCGTAGCTTTAGCGACTGTTCAGTGCCAAGACTGTTCAGTGGCTTCAGATGGCATCAGTCTGACCCCTCCCTTATATTTCTCTGTTGTCTTTCCGCTGGGTGACTACTGCCCAGATCCATTTTCTCACTGGGAGGAAAAACAACAATTTTCTAATTCTAATACTCCTACATTTGTTTATTAACTGGAATTCTATTTTTTAAAAAAAAGCCTTATTCTCTCATTAACCCTCTCATTTCTCAGAGAGTAGTCTGTACAGGAAAGGCAGGATAAATGCTTGACTTTGGTCTTCATTAATTTTCAAAGAATAGAATTAAAGCTCTAACAACCCAAAATTGTGACCAATCAGCTCTTTTTTCCTCTAATGAATGCATGAATTTTTATATGCTTTGTATATTTTCAACCCACTATAGTCATTACGCTTTTTGATGCTCAAATTGTTCTTAAGCCTGCAGGAGGCCTGCGGACACAAGCCCATCAAGCTCTTTATTTCTTCACAGTCCTGCACACCATCTCCTAGGACTTAGGCTTACAATGTCTGCTGCTAAGTCGATTCAGTTGTGTCCGACTCTTTTCGACCCCATAGACGGCAGCCCACCAGGCTCCCCCGTCCCTGGGATTCTGCAGGCAAGAACACTGGAGTGGGTTGCCATTTCCTTCTCCAATGCATGTAAGTGAAAAGTGAAAGTCAAGTCGCTTAGTCATATTCGACCCTTAGCGACCCCATGGACTGCAGCCTACCAGGCTCCTCCATCCATGGGATTTTCCAGGCAAGAGTACTGGAGTGGCGTGCCATCGCCTTGATGTCTAGTTCCTGCTCTATTCCTGGAATCAGTCATTTCCCCCAAAAACACCTCAGTTCCTTTTAGTGGCAAATAAAAGGAAATAAGAGACCATAGCTTAGGCACTGGGGATGCTAACTGCTGTATTACTGCCACTGCCTCTAAGTCTTTTCAGTCAATAGTTAGAATTCCACTAATTCAGGTTAAAAAAATAAAATCATGGGTCCATATTGACACTGGAATTTCTAATTTCAGATTACAGGGCTTTTGTTTCTTTGATTTTATACCTGTAATCTTTCCTTTTATACTGAAAATCTGCTTCTTAATGACACTGCCATGGTTATTTGCTTTATCTTACAAAGTAGCTATAACAGTTCAAGGCAACAATCCAAACCTGCTACAAACAATAAGACCACTGAATCCAACTTTAGATGTCTTAGTTCTCTGTGTCCTTAGAATACTCCCAGCTAGGAATGAAGAGTCAGAGTATCATATTTTAAAGTAATTCTTTTCTCTTTGTAGTCATTGCTACAAACTTGATATATTTGTTTTCAGTGTGTTCTAAAATCCTAGAGCTTGGTTCTTTTACTTATTGATTTACTTTTCTTTTTTAATTATATAAAATATTTACATGGTTCCAAACTTAAAACTGTGTAACAAAGCAAATTCCTTGAAATTTTGTTCCTATATATTCCCTCCCTTCCCTCATAGGTAACAACTCTTCCGTTTTTGGTTTATATTTCCATTATTTCTTCTTGAAAATATAAGAAAACACACACTCTCTCTTCCCTTTCTTCCTCAAAAGGCAGTACTCAATGAACCAGAGGGAGCCTGTTAAGAGGGAAGTGTGATCATAGCTCTTCTCGACACAAAGCCAGGAGCTTGCCCCTCCCCCTGGAAAAAGAGCCTGCAAAGCCTTTGCGGGCACAGCCTTACTCAGCCCGCCTCGTTACACCACAGCCTAACCTTTCCTACTCTCCCTCTCACACTTATCAATATATCATGAGCTACCTCAAGTTCACAGGTGGGGAGACTATCATAAACAACTTTCTCCAATCTAGTGTGAAAAGTCAGTATATTGCAATAAAAATCCAAGTAGGCTTTGTTGTGGAACTTGATGAGTTGATACTAAAAGAGTAAGGAAGAACTGCCATGGCAATTTTGAAAAAGAACAAGAGTAAATAAGATCTCTTTCCACATATGAAGACTTAAGAGCTATACAGTAAGATCAGTAGTAGTAATAAACAGTTAGCATTTACTGAGGATTCCATAGTCCAAGCATCATTCTAACCATACTACATGCCTCATCACACTTAATCCTCAACAGCCCTGTTAGGTCGTACCATTATTATTTGCATGCACGATCAGTCGCTCCGTCATGTCCAACTCTTTTCGAACCCATGGACTGTAGCCCGCCAGGCTCCTCTGTCCATGGGATTCTCCAGGCAAGGATACTGGAGTGGGTTGCCATTTCCTCTCCAGGGATCTTCCTGACACAGGGACTGAACCTACCTCTCCTGCACTGGCGGGCTGATTCCTTACCACCGGGCTGGGAAGCCAACACCATTATTTACTTACAAATAAATAAGGTACGGTATAAGGAGATTAGATAACTCATTTAAAAAGGGCAGGAAGCTAACAGGTGACGGCAGCAGAATGTCCACCCAGGTATTCTGATGAGAGAACCTTTGTTCTTTCTTACCTGCTTCATTAAATCATAATTAAAACAGTGTGATGCTGGCTTAGAGATAGACAGCTACACCAATGGACCAGAGAGCCCAGAGAGGGTCAGAACAGACCCTGGAACAAATGGGACCTTGCCCCAAATGGAAGTGGACTAATAAGATCAGTATGCCGCTAAGTCACTTCAGTTGTGTCCGACTATGTGCGACCCCACAGACGGCAGCCCACCAGGCTCCCCTGTCCCTGGGATTCTCCAGGCAAGAACACTGGAGTGGGTTGCCATTTCCTTCTCCAAATAAGATGAGTATAAAAAAGATAAAAGATGAACTACTCAGTAAAGAGTGTTGCGGAAATTAATTACCCATAAGGAAAATGACAAACTAAGACCCTGTCTCACACAACTTATAAAAATAGAAGTTAGGCTACAACGAAATTACCAGCACCTGTATGGGGGTCTTCCCTAGTGGCTCCGAGGTAAAGAAGCCACCTGCCAGTGCAGGAGACACAGGTTTGATCCCGGATCCAGGAGGATCCCTGTGCCATGGAGCAACTAAGCCCATGCACCATGACTGCCGGGCCTGTGCTCTCGAGCCCGGGAGCCACAACCGCTGAAGGCCATGCTCCTGAGAGCCCATGCTCTGTAACAACAGAAGCCACAATGAGAAGCCCTTGCACCATAACTGGAGAAGAGCCCCTACTCACCACAACTAGAGAAAAGCCCACGCAGCAACGAACCCACATCATAGTAAAATAAATACATAGTTTAAGAAAACACTTGTATGAAAAAAAGGCAGCATATATAAAGCAAAAAAATAAATAAGTAAATAAACTATAGGCTAGAGGAAAATACCTAATAGTTAGTGTACCTAATAGTTCAAAAGATTAGTAAGCAGAATCTATGACAATGTGCACAGAGCAGAAAAAGCTAGATAACCCAACAGAAAAAAGGAGTGAGGGATGGTAACAAGCTCAAAACCAGAAACCCAACGACAATCAGGCATCAGAAAAGATACCGGGCTTCACTAGGAATCAGTGAAACGGAAATTAAACCAACAATGAAGAACCACCTCACACATATCACATTGGTGAAAATGACCCAGTCTGGCAATGCAAAGTGCTGATGAGTCCCAAAGAAACCAGAACAACAATTTTAGCATGTAAACTGGCACAGCGGTGGAGAGCAAACGGGTGATGTTGGATAAGGATGACGAGATGATACCCAAAGACCCAAGAGCTTCACTTCCAGGAACGAGAAACTCTCAGACTCTCACACAGGGATGTGTGTTTAAGAATGCTCTCCGAGGCGGCTTCCCTGGTGGCTCAATGGTGAAGAATTTGCCTGCTAATGCAGGAGATACGGGTTCAATCCTTAGTCTGGGGAGATCCCACATGCCACACAGCAACTAAACCCGCAAGCTACAACTGCTGACCCCACATGCTGCAATTACTGAAGCCCACACACCCTGGAGCCCATGGGCCACAACAAGAAAAACCACCGCCATCAGAAGCACACGCATGGAAACTCAGAGAGTAGCCCCCGATCACACTAGAGAAGCCTGTGAGCAGCAACAAAGACCCAGCTCAACCAAAAGTAAACTCATTTAAAAAAGAACGCTTTCTGCAACACTTTGTAATTGTAAAAAAAAAAAAAAAAGTACTCAGGAAGAAATAACAGTCTAGCAGCAGTGAGCAGATAAACTGAGTCTTACTCAGCAAAATGGCTGAATGTATGCAGTTAATAGATCTCTGTATCAACCTGAATAAACCTCAAAAATACACTGCTGCATTAAAAACACAGAGCAGCAAGCTGCAAAGTAGAGTATGATGCCATTCATAAATTTCCTAACAACACAAAGCCAGAACATTTATTCTCTATGTACATGTATACATACACTTTTACAAGTGAAAAAGAATATAAGAGAATAAGGATTTCAACATCAGGGTGGAGTTATCTCTAAGAAGGCAAGGTGGCAGAAGGAAGGACGGATAGGGCTTGAAATGCGAATTTAACTACATTAAAATTACATCAAATTCTGGAGCAAGGATGGAAAAATGCTAACAGCTTTTAAATTTGTATGTTGGAGATATGGATATGTTAATTTTTTTTAATTTTTCTGTTGTGGGCCATTTTTAAAGTCTTCATTGAACTTGTTATAATGTTGCTTCAGTTTTATGTTTTGGATTTTTGGCTGTGAGGCCTGAGGGATCTTATCTCCTGGACCAGGGATTGGACCTGCACTGAAAAGTGAAATCTTAACCATTAGACAGCCAAGGAAGACTCCTGTTAATATTTTTAACAAGTGTTTCATATTTCATGTTTTTATGCTTAAACCTCATTTTTTATAATTTCACATATGTCATGATGTCTGTCCTGACTAGTTCAGAGATGTGAGGATTGAGAGGAATGACTTAAGGTTCTTGGTAAATCATACGTACCAGACACAAGGATTTTATTTATAATCTGCAGCATAAAATTTGTCTTAAGAGTCTCACAAAGCTTTTGGTCCATATCAGTGTTTTCTTATTGCTCATGTTTTTCATTGGATTTGATTCTGAATGACCTGTGTCTTATAAGTTAAATCCAACCTCAAATCATGAAAACCTATCACTGAAGATAGTCATTCAAAGCCACTGTTGCAAGCTCTGAGGGCAAAAGTCAAAAGGGAATTCTAAAAGCGTGCTGAGCAACAGTGACACCCGCAGAACGAGTGTGCAGGCTCTCAAAGTGGCTGCTGAGAGGGAAGAGCACGCACACAGCCCGAGCCCCTCAGTGACGGAAAACCAGCCTCACTCCGTTCCTGTGCTTCCGCTTTTTCACCTGGACCCCTCTCCCTCCTGAGAGCACCAGTCCATGAGGATAAGGCAGCATGATGGTCAAGGGACGACTCTGCACTTTTCAGGCTGCTTGGGTTCAAATGCTGCCCCTGACCTTTGCCAGCTGCACGACAAAGGTCAGGGCCCAGGTATCGGAGTTATTTAACCTGTAATTATCAGTTCAGTTCAGTCGCTCAGTCGTGTCCGACTCTTTGCGACCCCATGGGCTGCAGCACGCCAGGCTTCCCTGTCCATCACCAACTCCTGGAGTTTGCTCAAACTCATGTCCATCGAGTTGGTGATGCCATCCCACCATCCCATCCTCTGTCGTCCCCTTCTCCTCCTGCCCTCAATCTTTCCCAGCAACAAGGTCTTTACCAAGGAGTCAGTTCTTCACATTAGGTGGCAAAGTATTGGAGGTTTAGCATCAGTTCTTCCAATGATTATTCAGGACTGATTTCCTTTAGGACTGGCTTGATCTCCTTGCAGTCCAAGGGACTCTCAAGAGTCTTCTCCAACACCACAGTTCAAAAGCATCAATTCTTCAGCGTACAGCTTTCTTTATAGTTCAACTCTCACATGCATACATGACTACTGGAAAAACCATAGCTTTGAGTAGATGGACCTTTGTTGGCAAAGTAATAATATGGGCTTTTAAAAATAATTTTGAAAATTCTGGTAACACATGTAAGGGCCTT